>NC_141456.1:89405000-89969453 GCF_015680905.1 Coptis chinensis
AGTAATGTGGGCCTTTGATCAAGATTTTGCCATGCAATACACACGCACTCCTACCGCCCTAGACAATAGATTTAGCCATAATTAATTGGCATGCACGCGATATAGTGAAATTATTATGAGTCATGAATGTATGACACTTGAATAAATTACGAACGAAAAATCATAAAACCTAACTACCACAACTCATGTGATTTGGCCCGCCTAGTGATGGGCGATGTGATATGATTGTCCCTTCCTTCTTTCAATTGAAATCTGAATGGCCCTTCCGGGCGAAGTAATGTGATTGGCCCTTCCGGCGCTTCAGCTGAATCAATGGCCCTTTGGCGAAATTTAATAGTGGCTTGATTATTCCGCTCGCAAAATTAGAACGAGACGCCGATAGTTTATGCCGAATAGTGGCGCGATTTTACATAATGGCTTTCGTGAGGGGTTACTTGGTGTGCGCATCCCGCCAGGGTAGTTACGCATTGAGTGGTTCATTATGTAAGGGGAGGCATGTGGATGTACATGTTCGACGCTGGGAAGCCGATGTGGTGGTAGCCAGGAAAACTAGGTAAGATATAGATACGACGGATTTTAGGGACACGCAAAGAAAGTCTTAATTAATATAATCATGGTAATATGTTGGTTAATGATATATCTTTAGATATATTATTATATGGGCTAAATCTATGGTGCGCGAGATGTATGGTGCCCATTACATCTCGCCACTCATACCAAGGGTGCGGTGTATTTAATGGCGATGTAATCAAAAGGCCCATAATTACTTGTACCTAATGCGACCGACATGCTCTTATTATATATGGTTTTGCAAAAGGGTGGGTCAAACTAATTACTTGTGCGTAGAATTGAGAATCGAGCATGGAATGAGATAAGTATAGAATATGTTTGGCGGGTTATTAGTTCAATTAGAACCTAAGGCTTCTGGAGGAACTAAATGCCTTTTTATTATGCATGGTTTGTCAGGGTGGTTAGTGGAAGCTAAGGCACCTCAAATGAGGAACCACCGCCTTTAATTATGGTACTTAAAGATGTTGTATTATTCGCTTGAGGTTAAGGTGCCTCGTGTGGAGGAACCACCGCCTTATTTATTGTGTATATATATGTATAAGTCTAATTTGTATTTTAGAGCTACTCACACCAAAGATTTTTATAATGTCAATCTCGATTTGCATGTTTGTTTATCGGATGTGTTCATTAAATGAACATAGTTGATAAGTCTTGACAGATTTAGTGTTGAAGAAGGTTGGTTGTTGTCTGCTTGTGGTTTGGCATGCTAAGCCGCCGCATTTCAAGATAGGTTTTGTTTTCCCTTGAGGTGATATAGATTTTCAGTTGAGACAATGTTATTTGTATTTTCATTTGTAATTTTAAATAAAGAGTTATTGAAAAGAGATTTGTAACCTAATCATCTTATTTGTGAATTTTTGTAATGAAGAGGACTTTGTTTAATTGAAAATTTTATTGGTTTTAATTATGAGCATGTCTTCGCCAATTGTATGGTGCGCAGTCCCTTTGATCAAGACTCCGCCATGCAATACACACGCACTTTGAGTGGCCCAGATTTCACAAAGATACCATACTTAATCGCAAATCATAGATTTAGCCTTTAATTATCCGATATGTAAACCGCTTATGGGTTTTGAAAGTGGAGAGCTTACACCCTCGAAATCAAGAGTCGAGAACAAATATTGTTTTTTAGAATTTTGTCATTTAAATTGGGGTGTGATAGCTTTAAAAACATACTCTTACATGTATGCAAAGTGTATAGAAATTGTAAACTATCGAACTAACTTAGACAAACAATTAACGGAAATCTGAAACTAGATGCAGATGTATTGAACTAACCTCAAAGAGTAATTAATGGAGATTGGAACTTGATGCAAATGCAATGAACTAATCTCAATGACTAATTAACGGCTATCGAAAACCGATGCAAACTGCATCAATTAATCTTAATGAATAACTAACGGAAATCATAAAGTGAATGCAATTGAATTGAACCAACCTCAAATAATAATTAACGGAAATCGAAAACTTATGCAACTACATTGAACTAACCTCAAAGAATAATTAATGAGAAATTGAAAACGATGCAACGCATTACATTAAACTATCCTCAAAGAATAATTAATGGAAAATCATAAACTTTATGCAAATGCATTGAACTAATAACCCTAAAACATATTTTGTATTATGGCTAAATCTATGGTGCTGAGATGTATGGTGCCCATTACATCTCGCCACTCATACCAAGGGGTGCGTGTATTTAATGGCAAAAGTACTAATCCAAAGGCCCATATTACCCAAGCACCAAGACATGCTCTTGTATTATATGTAGGGGGAATAAATGTCTCGACAAATATAGTTTTGCATTTTAAATAGTGTTTATTATAAATTTTTTAGGCTAAATCTATCAGGCGCGAGATGAATCGTGCGCCCTCACATCTGGGCCACTCACACACAGAGGTGTGGGTGTATTTCACCAAAGAAGTACTGATCCAAAGGCCCATACAATTTGTGCACCATACAACATGCGCACCGAAGACATGCTCATTTTTTTATTGTGATTAAGAATGCCTTGCTATTCAAGTAGCTTCAATATTATCTTCGCCACATTGGGCATTCTCACAAAACTTCAATCAAACTTCTATTATTAAACCCAACAATAAAAAGAAGACGACGAGTTTTATCAAGGTTTGGTGCTTCCTTTTTATAGAGAGCGGTGCGAAATTTAAATGAGTAATTAATATAATTTTTATATCTCGTAGCTATGCATAGTTGTTAATATTTGTCAATAATTTAATATAATGGCACCCGTTCGTAGGACACGTTCATGTGATAAATCTTTTCAAGTGGGAGTAGTGTAATCTTTGAGGATATGAAAACAATCAATCTGTTTTAGTGATTTGTACACATTAGTACGTAGTTTTAACGGTGATGATATGATTTTACCGCTAAATCACCATAAATCTAATAAAACTATTATACAATAAAACTATTATATCAAGCTAGACATGCTCTTAAGATAATTCTATTTGAAAATTACAGATTAATATCCTAAACCACAAAGTGATGATGCTATCTCAATTTGATCCCTTTAGTTTCCAAGTACTTATGCACCATAATCACTTGTCATTAACGATTTCGGGTTTATTTTCAATAAAAATATATTCTTATTCGAAAATTTGTGAGAATTTTATAAAGCCTTTTCAACACATAAAATATTTAATAGATCACGGGCGATTGTAAAGACTCAAATTCTCACTAAGGGTATTTTCAGAAATTCATATTTAACCTAGGGACATTTCTGAATTGGTCGGTCGGGTTATATTTCAAACGCATTTAACTTAATGAAACTTACCTCAGACTTCTAAGCCACGCTAGATAAGCAAATCTTATGAGAAAATTTGACAAAATGTCGGTTAGCGCTTTTCTCACCGCCGGCCGCACGAAAGTTAACAACTTACACGCATGAGTGGGTTATTGTTATAGGCTAAATCTATCGCGATAGAATATAGGAGATTAAATTTAGCGGATGGGCCGAAAAATAATTACGACGACGGGCCAAAATGAGTTAGTGGTTAGGAGTGAATTAGGACCTTAAGCCTAATTGGGATATTGGGCTTGGGCCTTAATATATCGGCCCAAACAAAACAAAAATCGCGACGTTAACCAAATCGCACTCCAAAATTTTCCCCAATTCGCCAATTTCAAAACCTAAGAGAGAGAAAATCCAAATTCCAATTCCATCGATTCAAATCAAGAATTCTTCACACCCAATCCTTAGAAACCATAACCTCAAGTGTGGGAGTTCAATTTCCAAAGCATCAAGGAAATCGCAAATGACAGTGTGAGTTAATTCCTCTCAAATCGATAGTGTAAACTCGATTTCGATTTAATTGGTTGTAATTGATGAGAGATAATTGATATGGGGTGGTGTTGTATTCGGCAAGAGCTTGTTTGGAGAAGTAGAGCTTTATAAATTGGTGGAGGAGAAGCTAGAGTGAGCTTAAAATTGGTGGAACCGAAAAGCTAAGGAGCTATTCTACCGATTTGGTAAGGATTTTAGTATATTCAATCTATTTTAAAGAATTGATGTTGGTTCTAGGCTTGTTTAAGATCACGCTTGAGTATCGAGTGAGTGAGAAAGAACACCCACTTAGTATTATTAACGCCGAAAAAGAATTACTATGCTATCTACAATATTCAACGCTAGCATTATTAGTAACGCTAGTATTATTAACGCTAGTAATATTCAACGTTAGTATTATTAACGCTAGTATTATCAACGCTAGTATTATTATTAACGCTAGTAATATTCAACGCTAGAATTATTAACGCTAGTATTATTCAACCCACTTAGTAATATTCAACGCTAGTATTATTAACGCTGAGAAAGAATTTGGTTTTGATGTTATCTACAAAACCAAATCCTTAACGCCGAGATTCTTTTCGACTTTCTCAGATAAGAATTTCCTCGTTAGTTTGATAAACTCTAACGAATCGACGATACATCTGATGTTATAGGAGTGATCTCGAAAGGATTTGGTTAAGGGGGCTTGATTCGCTAAGGGGGCTTGAGGAGAACGGAGCTTGCTAAGGTAGGAACTTACATGCCAATATATAGCATGCTTATTTTCATGCATGATTTGATTGTTTTAAATTGAGAAAAATAGTTTATGATCAACCATGCATGTATATGTGATATCCATGTTTTGCATTGTATTCCTCGATATAAACTATATATATGGATAGCTTTCGTGTGAAATGGTTTTGTGAAATCGGGTAGTGGGATTTATTTTCTTTGTTAAAAGAGTAAAACCGTTTTGGGAAGGGTTCTCGCCTTTTGTCCTCAAAGAAGGAGACAGAGAGATGGATTTTTAATGCGGTAAGGATTACCCGTTGTTTGTAACTAGGTGTGAGGTTCTCGATTGTTCCCGATGGTTGTTGTTATTTACGATGATTCGCCGCTTGGGAATCATTGGTTGTTATTTACTATGACCGCCCGCTTTGGGAGTCATAGGTTGCTTTTACTCTCGACAGGGAAATCCAGAACTCACACCTACGTAATCAATAATAGCTTTAAAAGGAAAAACTAAATATGTAATTATAGTATTTTGAAATAACCGTAATACGAAAGTATATATATATATACTATGCTTATCACGAGGGATTTGGAAAAGAATTGGTGAATTCCTATAAAGAAGGAACTGTTGTTGCATTCCCGAGATGGCAGCTCATTTAGATTCCAACTGGTGGTGTACACCTTCGAGGTGGGCCATCTTGGGCCATCTTGAAAGGGATGCATAATTACACAGATGTAGTCCGGGAATTTTTCTACTTTTCTAGATAATTATGCTTGTTTGTACCTTTTCTAGATAACAAAGGTACAAACATTTCTCCCCTAATTTATAATATTCCTCTCTATTAGAATTCATAATATTCTATTTCACATTTTATGTCATCAGGTTGAAACGATCCCGTTCGTTATTGAGCTACCCTCAACGATCCATCATTGCACACATCTTCGTGACCTGATTTCTCGCTTATTATCCTCATTTGATGAAACTTCCATCGCACCCCCGACTATTTAACCGAAAGGACAATTCTTTCTCATGCGAGGAATGATGATGTCAATGCCATTAATGCAAAGAGCCTTTTACGTGATGTTCCCGTGAGAAACTATGACTTTTCTAGTCACGCCGACAAGTTGGATGAGGCAGATGCAAATAATCCAAGAAATATTAATCAAGATCCAAATGAGTACCTAAACTCACTTGATCCCACCTGGTCCGCCACCATTTCGACTCAAGCTAAAAAGAAGGTTGTCCAATAATGTTGTCGCTAATATTGCCCCCGTGACGGGTTATGCAATGGGACTCGCTTTGATGGTGTTGCAAATGTCAACCACACGCTATCCGGGCCGAATTTTACAGTGAAAAAATCGGGTAACCGTATTTATTCCAAGGATCTCTTTGTCACCATCCTCTTCAGATTTTCCTTTCAATATGACACCTAAGATAATTTCCTATCCATTTGGCTTATTCCATGACATAAATAAATCACAATGTTTGGCTTGAATCGCAAATCGATGGATTCAATCCACGCATGTCTAATCCATCGGTTATAGTTGTTGCCCCGCTTTTGTGGTGCCTTATAATCAGCCAATCGCCTTTGTGCCCTGAAATCTGAGTTTCATATGATGTCGTTGTTAATACCTCGGCCGGGCGCACCGAAATCAAAACATCGATGTATTCTTAGACCACCAGTTGACGAAGCTACAACAGCTTATGGAAAGAAGCGGGTGGCGACTTTACGACATTACGCAATGCAAACAGAGCATTTTACTTTTAGGGCCATGTTGATGTGGGGCATTCATGATTTACCAAATGTGATGGCAATTTATCAGTCCCGCAGAAACACATGGTTACAAAGCCCCGCCCCATTTGTGGTGATGAAACTCCGCCTATGCATCTTCGTAACGCGAAAGATCGCCTATACAAATTACCGGATGTTTCTTAAACTGATCACCCATTTAGGCAAGGCATTTAGGACTTAAGACAAAAGAGTTAAACCCTCCTCCACCAAGGTTAAAGGAGAAGTAATTGAGAAAATGTTAAGTCGCGGTCCATTATGTACCCGGGAAAATATTAAAAGGTACCAAACGGAGTATAGATGATGTGGATGTGGTTGCTATTGAGATGATGAAGATTATGAAGATTATGAAGTTACTTGAAGCATGGTATAAGAGGTTTATTCTCTTTGAATTAGAATATTGGTCGGCTAAATAAAATTTGACATGTTATTGACGGATGCACGATGAGAAGAACGTGGGGCGTAACACATAATAAATGTGATTCTTGACAAGAAAGAAAAACAAAAGGATACAGTTCGGAGGCACTAGAGGATTTGAAGAAAATGGGAATTAATAGTGGTCAATGGATGCAAACAACCCAATCATTGGAGATCTGTTAAAACCAAAGGCCCCATTTGTCTTGAATAAAGATGAGAAGCTTGAGTTCTGCACAATTTTGAAGAACTTGAAGCTTCCTACAGGTTTTTCATCAAACTTAAAAAACATTGTCATTTTGAGTCCTCCTGGTTTGCTTACAATGAAATCACATGACTATCACGTGATTATGTGTTACTTGCTTCCAGTTTTGCTTCAACACACTTTTCCAAAACACCGCGATTTGCATAGAGCTATTCATCAGATTAGCTTATTTTTTAATCTTCTATGTTCGAAAGTATTAATCCGAAAGGAAATCTAAGATGCCCAATACATGGTTGCATTGGCATTGTGTGTACTGGAAAAGTATTTTCCAACCGCTTTCTTTGATATTAGCATCCACCTCTTGGTGCATTTGGCTTATGAAGGGCTGATTTGTGGACCTGTGTATCCTAGGTGGATGTTTCCATTTGAACGGTATGTAAAATGCCTTTACTTTTATTTCTTATTTAGTGGCAATTATTATCGACGAAACTACGAAGTACAATTTTGGTTTTGTTTATTTTAATAGGGCAATGAAGGAGTGTAAAAATATTCCGAGCAATAAACGTTATGCTTTGAAGGCTCTATTAAGGAGTCCTATATTGTTTCCGAGTCTATTAGGTATGCTATGGAGTACATGCCAAATTCTCGATGGAAATCACAAAGCTACCGTGGAGGCGCTTCTAGATGAAGATGGAGAGTATAGTGATGAGGGGCCTATACTTGAGGGTAAACCGCGGATCCTAGGCAAGGAACAATGGATACAAATCCGTGGTGGGTTCTTTTTTCGATTCAACATCGAAAAGCTTGATGAACATTACAGTTTGATTGTTTTTTATAAATTTGACTCAAACATTTACTAGTCTAAAAGTCGTAATAAATAGTCGGTCAAACTGCATAAACAAATTGTAGTGAATATCGTGCCTTGCAAGCAACCGCACGCGCTTTAAGAAAAGGGGTAGCAAAGACGTATGGAGATACGACCGAAGTTTATTGTGTGGTTATATGACAAGGTATTGTTTTATATATAATTTAATTTAGTAGGATATTACAATTAGTATTTTAATTTTATCTTTCTAATTGTCGTTTTTTTTTTACTTCACAGTTGTTGGCTGCAAAAGACATAGATTGTGACTTATGGTGAATTGTCCAAGGACCATTGTTCAAAGCTAAAACATATAAAAAGTGTCGTGTTAATGGTTTTGTGTTCTCTACTAGGTCGCATGACAAAACAGTTTCCACACAAGATAGTGGTGTTTCCATGAAAGCAATCACTACGTTTACGTCGAGTAGGAAAGACAAAAATCCCATTGATGCATCGACTAAGTGGTATGGGGTTATCGAACAGATAATAGAGTTGGACTATACGACCTTCCAGCATGTTGTCTTTTATTGCAATTGGATGAGGGTGGAGGACAAGACCAATGGTTGTAAACTTTGTCCAGATTCTAATTTGGTGATGGTTAATCTCAATAGGCTAAAGAGTGTTGATCAGTACTTTGATGAGCCCGTGATTCTTGCTTCTGAGGCTAGTCAGGTGTTTTACTCGGAGGATTTGAGAAATCCTAACTGGTGGGTAGTCATAAATTCGCCTAGGGGATTGACAAGTCGAGTTGATGAACTAGATGCACCAACTGACTTCCAATCTATTCTTGAGGACCAACCTAATTTGCAACCATTGATGGAAAGTCTAACCTGATTGTAATAGTTGCACTATCATATTGTTGAGATTTTTAGTTGCATGCGAAAGTCTCATTTTCTACTTTTAGATATATAAACTATTTCTATTTTGAAGTTTGTTTGTGCAGTTGGGTAAAAGGTGTGTTTGAGTTGTTTTTTATCTTTTTTTTTAATCAAGAATAGTCTCTATAAATGTATACTTTTGAACTTTGTCATTTTTTTGTGGTATCCTAATTTTACCTATTTGTTCTAACATTTTATTGTCATATAGTAGACTATTTAATAATGGCACTAGGTCAATCTCAATCTATTGCTTTCAGCCATCGAGTTCAATCTCACTTGCATCTCATAATTCAACTTCAGACTTTCACACATCTCAGCCTTCGGGAAACTCACCAACGATTACCAAGTTACCTATAGAGTTTGATAAGGATGGCGTCATTGTGGGTCCTAACCATGCTAAATGGAATACCCAGGTTGGTATTTATGTTCGATCTCGTATTCCAATTCATTACAAGGATTGGAGGAAAATAGATGGAAGCTTCAAGGATAACGTCTGGAATAAATTAATGGTAAGATTTACATGTACTTTAATTTTGATGATAGCATCCATTATTCTTGAATATTAGTATGTTTTTCAAATCCTATATCTACATATTGTCCAGCTCTATGTATGGAAATTTACTTAATATGAAATAAACAAAAGTCACTTTGTTCATGTAGGAAGAATTTGAGCCTAATGTTCCCCAAGCAATGGCACGCCGAGAAGTTGAAAAGGACTTTCCCCAAAAGTTCAGATCAGCAAAGTATGCCCTGCGGAAAGAAATTTTGCGTAAGTGCGAGAGCGTGGAAGAAGCTATTGCAGCATGCCCAGATGGTAAGGACTCAAATCATTGGGCTGTGTTTGTTAGAAATGAGTGTATCAATAAGTGAGAGCTAGAAACGCAAAGAATGCAGAATGCCAAAAAGAATATATATCGACATACTAATGGGCGGACACATATGCCCATAAACCGGATAAAATGGTAGGTGTCTATTCTTGCACTAACGATTTCTTATCACGCTATGCTAACAACTATTAAGGATTTTTTGTAGGATAAAGAAGATCCTAGCAGAAAACATGGACGGGTAGATAGTTGGAAAAAAGGACATGAGCGTCGTGATGGAACTATATTAGCGAGTGCTCGGACCCATTATGTAAGTTCTAATAACATTGAAGCTTGAACTTACCTGTGTGTTAGTATTGTATATAGACTATGTTGCATATTATATTACTCATATCGGTGGTCAATATTATATGAACAAGTGGAGGCTTCTCATAAAAGAAGAAAAGAAGCAAGCGCGGGTGGTGAGGCTAGTGTAATGGAAGTAGACTTCGATAATAATGAGTTGTCTGAAGTCTTTGGGCCCGACAAAGGGAGTAGAACTCGTGGAATCAGCTCCAACAAGTCTAAGAAGCAATTGCAATGTACAGGTATTGCCAAGGCATTATTACAGCAAGCAAACTCTTCATCCAATTCTGAGTTGAAGGGGGAAATGAATGAGATGAAGTCTTCCTTAGTTAATGTCATGGGCGTGTTAAAGGTGAGTTTGCAGTTTGCACTTGTGCTTTATTGCATACAATATCATTATGTATAACTAATTGTTACTATAAATTGTGTCAGGATGTACTTAAGGCTGTCAAAAGCAATGGAACACCGACTGCTCAACCACCGTGCATCCCAACAGCACCAGAAACTAAAGTCGGTTCCAGTTCTATTCGTCACTCGACTCAACAAAACTTGATGAATATGTTTGCAAATTTGAATCCTCCTTCTGGGACGCTTGGTTCTTCACCAAATGTATCTTTATTAGATAGGGATGGTGTAGTGGTTGCTAAGGGGTATGTCATGACAGAGAGACCGGAGATTGCAATGGCGAAAAAAGTTCTCGCAGGTGAAAAAAAGGTCTACATAGAGGAAGTCTTGGTTGGTGATGCTCTTCTTTACGATGGGCCCCAAGATGGAGTTAGATTTTTGGATGCCTTTAGTGTAGGAGGTCCTTTAATTTGGCTCGAGTCAAGGATGCAATTTTCTTAATAAGTTGTTTGGGATATGCAAACTTTCTGAACTTGGAATTTTTCAGTATGGTTTGGTTACTTTATGTTTTGAATGTCGTTTGTTTTTTATTTAATATGGATGTCATAGTGACTTGACAAACTTATGGTCTTTTTTTGGTATGGATGAGTACTGACTTTAATATGTTCGTACTATATCTATTGAGTAAATTTGATTGCAGTATATGTATGCTTGTTTGCTAGCGTCAAGAAAAAGTACTAACCCATTTTTAACTCCGCCTATGCAAATCAATATAATTGGTTTGCACTGCCGGTCCCAAGCCCGGATAAAGGAGGAGGGAGGATGGTGGAGCCTTGGACTGTTTTTCCATTGAACGTTTGATCTGCTCGTTATTCGTGCAAAACTCAAATTTTCTTTGTAGTTCACTTCGTTATAGGTTCATATATTTGTTAGTTTTTTTTATTAATTTTGTTGAATTGATTGTGCAGGAAAGACCAAATGTGAAAGAAGCTAATGTGCAAGAGATTGCCAGAGCACAAAAGCAAGAACTTTTTTTTTCTATTTCCTGCAGACGCTATAAAGAGAAGAAGGAAGAAGTGGAGCCAGAGGGCAGAGGCTGATCCAGAACGAGATCAAAGGATTTGTATTTTCGTGTCGTGCCGGTTTATTTTCCAATTCATGTTTATGCTTATTTTTATCATTTTTTCTACTCAATTCTCAGAGTTTAAGCTTTGTTTGACAGATTTCTTTGAAGGCAGATGAAAAAGACGTGTTTCAATTCTTTTCAAGGAAATTTGGCAAGGTTAGTAGGGGTGCTCTTTTTAGCATATCATATTACCTCTTAATATAGTGGATCGTAAATATTTTCGTGAGTGTTCATTTGAGATCATTTCCAATTTCTTGGATTCACGAATTGAATAGTTTGTTTTATATTGGTTAAGTGAATATTGAATAGAGAGCATGATTTAATGGCAGCAATCTCTATGGCAACAAATTGAGTGGAGGTATCCCACCTGTTTTTGAAAGACTTGAGAACATGATGTCCTTGTGAGTCCCTGTTATTCAACAATTTTTAAGTAGTTCGAATGTTATCCTTTTAATGTACCGCCCTTTTTTTTCGTTGTGGTTGTATGTCTCAGCCATCCTACAAATGCATGCATTGTGTAAATGATAGGGAAAAAAAGAAAATTGAGAATTAGCATGTTGACTATTTTATTATGTTCAAAGAAAAACTCTCTTTTTGCTCTAAGTTCATCATATACTTTCATGGACAATATGGTAGCTTATGGGTATGTGTTGTTCTTCTTGAACCCACACGGAATCTTTAGTCCAACAATCTCAAAGGCCCTATCCCTATAAAACTATCACGGATTGGCAATTTAGATACTTTGTAAGTACCATCAAACCAAAGAAGTTTTTTTTTATCAGCCCTAGAATGTTTATTTCATTAGTTTCTTTTCCTCAGGGATCTATCAAATAACAAGATTTCTGGCTCCATTCCTTCTTCTGTTGGTGATTTGGAACATCTTTTGAAACTGTTAAGTTCTACTATCTGGTGCCTTTCCATCTCCATTTTTCTTCTTTATAGAGTTATAGCTAATGCCTTGTATGTTTATCCACTAGAATTCTTAGCAAGAACAGATTGACTGGTTACATTCCGGCAGAGTTTGGAAATCTGAGAAGTGTTATGGAGATGTAAGGAACCTCCAGTTTTTCCTATTTTATTACATTAACATACATGTGTAATGTTTCTGAACCAATCTAACTATGCTATTATATTGTAAAGACCTGTCAGAAAATCAACTCTATGGTCAAATTCCTCAGGAACTCGATCGACTCTGAGAATTTGTTTTCACTGTGAGTTATACTTCTGATGTTTAATATTAGAGAATGAATCCCGAATTCAGCCTCTCGAGGGAAGAACCTCAGGTTTTAGACTTTTAGGACATTGGCTCTGTGACCAATCAATATAAACCAAAATTGATGTTGACGACGAGGGCAGTTTGATTGTCTCTTCTTCTCCCAGAGAAATGTCAATGCATTCACTGTTTTCATCCACCAACTGTAGAGGCAAAATAGTTGCTTGCACTACTTTCAAAATATTATGAACTTTATCATTGGAATCTAATAATGTTGAATCTGGTTGTATCAAAGCATTATCAATAAATATGCAGCCTATATGACACAGAAAGAGATATGCACTGGACTTACTTTTCTTCACGGCGATGTATCAACTGAAGAAATATTGTGTTCTTCTCTAACTTGGGTATCTTATACACAGCAATGTGATCATCATCTTTTATGGTGGATAACAACATTAGAGGGTCCTCTAGAAACCGAGTAACCAAGTGGCCTCGTGTTCATCATCTTTTATGGTGGATAACAACATTACAGGGTCCTCTAACTTGCCTTCATGACACATTGGCTCTGTGACTTTAACTGGAGACCTTCTTTCACTTGTGGAGAACAACAATTTAACTGGATACCTTCTTTCACTTGTCAACTGCTTCAGTCTAAATGTTCTGTAAGTTATCTTTTTGTCTGGGAACTCTATCAAATTTATTATTAGGTTGATTATAGGTGAAAATTGCAGTCCTCATAGTATCTTATTTGCATATAAGCAGAAATGTGTCATACAACAACTTAGTTGGTGATATTCCTTTGGGAAAAAAGTTTTCAATGTTTCCTCCAAGCAGGTGACTGATTGTAAACATTTTTTCCTGGTGGGAGAGCTAACCACTTCAGCTTTCTTGACATAGATGGTTATGATTTCGTATTTTGGGTGGACTGTCTTCTCTGCAGCTTTGTTGGAAATCCTGGGCTTTGCGGTCCTTGGGTTGATTCTCTTTGCCACAATTCTCACTCTCCTGAACGAGGTACACATAAGTTCTTAGACGGATCTTTCTACTGTCACTATTCTCCAATTCTTTGCTCGTTGTAACAAATCTGTGTGGTAATTATGCACATAAATATCATTTTGGCTGCATGTCGAAATCTGAAATTTGTCAAAATTTAATTGAATGGGCACCACACGGGACCTATTGTTTCCTTATTCCTGTAAATGGCTGCTATATCGTCTAAGATTATTCACTTCATGAACATGCCCTTTCAGAGTCGTCCCCACTTTCTAAAAACCATATCATCGAACTCATTCATTTTCTTGAAAACCAAAATTAATGTGGTTATATTTGCGTTTAATTGTTTTTTTTAGTTCTTGGTAATTTCATTATTTTCCTCCAATGTGGTCTTTGCATCCTCAATATCTAAAGCAACTATCCTAGGAATTGCTTTAGGTGGACTGGTCATCCTTCTCATGATCATAGTGGCAGCATGCAGACCACACAATCCACCTCCATTTTCTGAAAGAACTCTGAATAAACCAGGTGCGTCCCCACTCCATATCTACCCGATAACAATCAATTCCATAATATCTGAAATATCCTGTTCACAAAAGCGTGGGGATTTTGCTCATGTATTTGCTATAGACATTTGTTTTTGTTTTCTAAACTTGAAACTAGTCGTGCAATGATTGTCAACTTGAATGTTGAGGTTTCCATTTGACATTCACTGTTGACATGAGTTGGATGCCCCATTGGCCCATTGTTTAATATGGTATAATAGCAGACTATTGTTGTGTAGTGGCCTGGGCAGAAGGGTCAGGGCTGGACTTCTGGACTTAGGACAAAGTGAGAAACAAGTTAAATATGATCGTGCTGGTAGAGTGATTAAAGGCTAGGTAAGTTGTTTAAAATTTATTCATGTATATGTTCATTGGGTCCCTTGTTTGATTGCCGAGCCTTAATGTTTGGAAACCCCTTTTAGTCTTCAACAACACTTTTCATTCCCGCTTCAATTTGGATGGCATCTTTTTTGGCAAATTAAACTTCTATAGATGGGTATATCTGTCTTAGTTCACTTATTCACTTAAGCTGCAGACTAGCAGAGCTTGGCACTCTGCGGTCAATGTAGTCTGATGGGTCTCAACTCTCAAGTTCCATTCATTGGACAGTATGAAATAGTTGAAATGGTCAACTTGAGTTCTCAGTTGTCTACTTAGGTGATCTATGGTTTCCAAGTTTTTTGGTCCCTTTTAGATTCGCTTGCCTTAAATATGATGTGCAGTTAGATTATGATCCTGGCTCTATATTTAGTGATTTTAAATCCTTTTATGGATTAATGCCCCTTAATCTGTTTTAGGGCTATCAGTCTATCATTTGTAACAACTCTGATATTTCTCATATTTCGGTTTTTTTCTAAATTTTGATGATTTTGAGATGTAGTTTGTTCTCACATATATATGGAATTTCTTTGGAGACAAAGACTTTTACAAGAAGTATAAGGAGAATGTCTATATTAACAACCATACATGTGTATGGGGTTCTTGGTGGAAAGATCATCGATGGGGTTACAAATGCTGCAAAACAAATAATCAAGAACAGCTTTCTTGATAAGAGCCTAAAAATCAGTAGTTTTAACCACAGAATCATACTTTTAGACCAATTATGTGAGTAATAATTATGAGTTAATACTGATTTTGTTTTTATGCATTTCAGGCTTCAAAGTCCATTATGTGCAGAAATGTGCCACTTTTAGCGAGAAAAGGAGCAAAAGGAGTTCAATTAAAGGCCAAGATTCAAGAAGACAAAGCCTTTGTAAAGCCCGGTCAAAAGCTGAAAAGTCGACGCCGGGCGTAAAACAACACACAAAGTCAATAGAACTTCCGAAGGCCGTATCTTTGGACTCAGACCTCGGAATTGGGCCTACCTTATGTCAAAACGACCGGCTCGGAAAGAGATTTCCAATGGTCTAAGCCTTGACCCAATCAGAGGAGTAGAAGTAGACAAAAAGTCTGTTGAAGCCAACTGCAGCTGAAGAGGCCTTTTTGGACTGAAAGAATTTTGTTTTGGGCCAGAGAATATCTGGCCCAAAACATGGCTCCATGCCCATCCACGATTTTTGGATCTGAAAGTATAAAAACAAGAGCTTGACTCTTTGTTAATGGTAGATAGTTAGGTTAGAAAATAAATTAGGTTAGAATAAGAAAAGTAGTCATTAAACCTTAGTTCTAGATCTAGTTTTAGATTAATTAATTAGTTTGTATTCTTGCCCTAAATTCAGTATTAAACTATTGTTATTGCTATTCATTAGATTAATAAAATAGTGTTCTTGATAATCTAGTTTCATTTCCATTAATTGTTTAGTTTCAATTCTTAGATTCAATTACTTGTCATTATTAGTTTCAATTAATTCTTGCATGATTAGTTTCCAATTGAGTTTTAAATAAGCAAAGTTCAAATCTTTATATCATGTCTTGTTTAGATTCCATTGGGAATGATAGTGTGATGATTCTCGGCTAAACCTCCATTAGAGGGGGTTGAGAAGCCTTGATGAAAGCTTGATTCTGATTATCGTAGAGTCGTCGTAATTTCCTTTCCACTCTAGAAATGACTAGTTCACCATGAGAATGGGTGTAATCGTTCACATGCTAGTTATGAATTGGTAGAAATGCCATGTGTAATTAGGGATTAGGAGTAACCAGATTGTTCTGCTAAGCAGTTCAATTCGGATTACTGACGATTAAATGGATAGTGGATTAAGTTGAGCTAAGGTGGAATCAATCCCCTCTAACTCCTTATCATAGAATCGACGTAGTATTCCCATAGTTGTTTAAATAGTCGACTAGTTGCATCTTGTGGGTAGTTGCATCATAGTCTAGTTATCATTTCGTAAATCTCTCATTAGACTTTAGTTAAGATTACTTATACGTAGAGAACACAGCATGCGGAAGGACTAGGAGTGGAACGAATCATCTACTCCACTATATCTCATAGGATTGAGAGTAGAAATCTTTGATAAATATAGGCACGTATTTAGTTTTAGTTTACTTACGTTTTGAGTTTTATCGTTCATTTCATAGGTAAACTATCTTTTTATGATTTATCAAATGGCGCCGCTGCCATCTTAGTTTCACTTTCGCATTGTTTTCATAGTATAAGTACTCTTCTTAAAGTCCCATTTCACCCACCCACCCTTGTTCGATTCTAACTGTGGTTGTCTTTTTCAGCATTAAACTTCCTCGAACAAAAAAATAAAAAATTGCCGACGGGCGCACTCGCTTGAAAGGAGCGACACATGTCTTTGAAGTTATTGATCTTTGAAGCACCCACCCAAACCGAAAAGCGACCAGCTCAAACACTATAACTCGAAGTTTAAGTTAAGCGTGACCAGCGCCCAAAGTGAGCGCACCCGCGTGCGAGCTGAATTTTGCGGATTTCCACGGGTTTGATTCGAACCCGATTTTTCAAAGTTTTTCGGTGTTCTAACTTGTTATATACATCAACACGCCAAACAAGACGCTATTCATAAGCGAAGCAAGGACGCAATCAGGTATTCCTTTCTTCCACACCTCACATCTCCTGTTAGAGGTTTAAACTAGTATATCAGGATTGTTTGGAGTGTTGACGTATTTGGTTAAGTTTGGTCTTAACCTTGTATGAGATTAAGGTCTGGTCGAACAAAAACACCTAACATAATTACACGGCAACATCAACAAGCATGCCTATCTAGTATACCACTCACTACATCTCTAGCTACTATTTCACACACACCACCTGATATAATGCCTGGAGAAGGAGAGACTCCTCTCTCTGACTTCTACAAAGCCTTGAGCGATAGCCCCAAATCTTGCATCGTTCTAGCAGACCCAGTGGGGGATTTCCGAATTCCCCCAAATATTTTTAATTTGTTACCCGTTTTTCATGGTTTAGACCATGAAAAACCTTATCAGCACATGCGTAAGATTGAACAAGTCATAACAACATTCCACCATCCTACGATTGGTGCGGAACAAATTAAACTAAGGGTATTCCCTTTCACCTTAGCCTATAAGGCGGCGTCTTGGTTAACTGCCCAAGCGCCTAATTCTGTGGACTCATGGGCTAAACTTGTTCAGCTGTTTATGGAACATTTTTACCCACCCCTAAAGACGGATGAGATGCTTTCCAAGATTCATTTCTTTTGACAAAATCCTCATGAATCATTTTTAGAGGCTTGGAATCGTTTCACCGATCTCCTTATAGAGTGTCCACATCATAACCTAGCGAAAGACACGTTAGTTCGTGCCTTTTTCAAAGGACTTCTACACAACCATAAAGAAGTCCTTGACATAATGAATGGGGGTAGTTTCTAAAGTAAAGGAGCCTCGGAGGCTTATAAATTTTTAGAGGATCAAACTAAGCGAAATAACAACTGGGGGGGGTAGTGATGATATCCACCGCTCCGCTAGTTTCTTCTAATACAGTTAAGGCCGCCGGTATGTTTGAAATTAAACACGATCCCAAGCTTAAAACTCTAATCGAATCACTCACTAAAAAGGTAGAGGCCATTTCTGTTCAACAAAAGCCTATCCCCGTCATGAATGTAAATTCAAATCCATGTAGTTTCATTTGGAGCCCCGAAAGCATCCCGACTTCCATCGTCCCATAGGCTATGAACGGACTTATTCCATTAATAGTGAACCTAACGCCTTGGAGACAAAATCCCAACTTCGGTTGGAGAAATAACCAACACGCCACACCTCCAGTAGTACAATAATCAATATGTTAGGCCAACGACGGTTTATCCAAGCTCCACCACGACAAGGATGGTCGGGGTAATTTTAATAATTATAACAACCAAGTGCAATCTCGACAAGGTCAAGTACAAGGTCAAAGTAGTTATAATAATTATAATGCTAATAGAGGTATCGTTTCGGTAAATAATAACTATCAAAATCCACCCATAAATAATTCACGCGAGATAGTCCCAGTCACACCACCCGTGACTACTACACCCACACAACCGGATCGTCTTGACACCTTCATACAAGTGAGCCAAATACTTTTCCAAACCATGGCTCAATCTAACCAATAGCTTCTACAATCCGTTAATAATTTAAGCCAACAGTTGGCCCAAGATAAAGCCCAACCCAAAGGTGTGTTTCCAGGTCACGCAATACCTAATCCTAAAATAACAAACACATCCTTTGAGGTAACCGATAATACTAGTAATGAATATGAAAATGTAGGTGAGCTAAATGCCATCACCACTCTCCGCTTCGCGAGAGTGGTTGATAACAAAGTAACTATGCCTATAGTTACCCCACCAAGAGCTAACTACACCGCTATTTTACTAGATACCTAAATAGAAACCAAGAGCCTACCGCTGTAGAGGTACCAGTTACAACACAACCTAAGAAACAGAAAGCCATGGTTAAACATCCAGGTGATACCATTGCTAAATATAGACAAAAACCACCGTTTCCACAAAAAATTAGCCATGTTAACTAGGGATACAAATTATGAGGAGATTAGGGACATTTTCAAGAATCTAACTATAAACCTTCCCTTCCTCGAAGCTATTAAACAGCTACCACACCATGCTAAGTTTCTTAAGGAGTTGTGTACTACTAGGCGTAAGACCAATATACCAAAAGACGCCTTTTTAACAGAACAATTCCCAAGTCTATCTAAACATAATGGGATTGTTAAGTACAAGGACCCCGGGTCATCCCTTCAGACAATGCACCTTAGGAGATTCCTATCTGACGACCACAAGTTATTAGACACGGGGGCTAGTGTTAACTTACTCCCGTTTTATTTGTATAGACAAATAGGTCTAGACGAGATGCAACCCACTAAAATGACGTTGCAATTAGCTGATCGGTCTATTAAGTATCCTAAGGGTGTGGTCGAAAATGTGTTGGTAAAAGTTCAGGATTTCTACTATCCGGCTGTGATAAATGATGAAATGTATAGTCTACCTACGAAATGAACGATGAATTCAATCCGTAAGTAAACTAAAACTATTCTTTTACACTCAATTATCAAAGCTTCTACTCTCGATGCAAATTACACTTAGTGGAGTAAGAAGTTCGTTCCACTCCTAGTTCCCTAGCATGGATTGTTTTCTAAGTCTAAGAAATCAGTCTTAAGTCAATGAGAGCTTTACGGGGGAATTAGACTAAGATGCAACTACCCACCTAAATGCAACTAGTCGACATCGACAACTAAGGGAATGCTACGTTGATTCGATGATAAGGAGTTAGAGGGGATTGATTCCACCTTAACTCAACTTAATCCACTAGCGGCGAAGTCGTTAAATCTGAATCCGAATTGAACTGCTACGAGAACAATCGGTTCTTCCTAATCCCTAATTACACATGGCATTTCTACCAATTAATAATTAGCATGAGAACGATTAAACCCATTCTCATGGTGAACTAAACGTTTCTAGAGTGGAAAGGAAATTACGACAATCTCCGATAATTGGAATCAAGCTTTCATCAAGGTTTCTCAACCCCCTCTAATGGAGGTTTAGCCTTGAATCATTCCGCAATCATTTCCATTTAAATTAAATCTAAAAATAATATAAAGCATTGAAATTTACTTAATTTAAACAATAATGAAATCTAATTTAATGACTAAAATGAAATAAGACAGGAATTGAAATTAGATCTAGAATTGGAAATGACAAAATCGAAATTGATAAAGAATACTACTTTATTTATCTAATCAAATTGAAGAACAAGATTCAAAGGTTTAATCTACTACAATGAATTGAAACTAATTAAACTAAGTTCTAAAACTAATTAATGGAGGCTAACTAATCTAGGTCTAATTATCTACCTAACCTAACTGCCATTAACAAAGAGCTAAGCTTTTGTTTTTATACATTCAGATCCAAAAATCGTGCATGGGCTTGGAGCCATGTTTTGGGCCAGAGAATCGCCCAAAACCCAATTCTTTTCAAATCCAAAAGGCCTCTTCAGCTGCAGTTGGCTTCCACAGACTTTTCGTCCACTTTGGTCCTCTGATTGGGTCAAGGCTTGAACCATTGCGAAGCTCTTTCCGAGCCGTCGTTTTGACATAAGTTAGGCCTCAATCCAGGTCCGAGTCCAAAGATATGGCATTCGGAAGTTCTCACTTTTTTGCTCCTTTATCTTGCTAAAGTGGCACATTTACGCACATAATGGACTTTGAAGCCCTGAAATGCATAAAACACGTAATCAAGATTAACTCTTACTTATTATTCACATAATTGGTCTAATAGTATGATTATTAAGGGGGGTTAAAACTACAGTTTTGGGCTCTTATCAAACCACCCCAAAACAAAGATTTTGCTTGTCCTCAAGCAAAGATGAGAAATTAGAATAAGTGACCAAAAATGGAGTTCTAACTACTCTCGTTTCGCTGAGTGCGATTGCATTGACCATATGCAACAAGGCCTTAAACCACTAGGAATTCCTAGTGGACGAGTTATAGCCTCGTGAGAGTTTTCCAGTGAAGGTACTCACAAACTTCATCTATACTACAACGACTAAGAAAATAAAACTATTGTTTCCTTATTCATGCTCAACTATCTATACATCTCTCTAGCAATTGAATAAGAATAACCAAGTCAGAAACCTAAGCTAATATATGCATAATAATCTATCATCTACAATAAACATATACACAATGAGTAGTACTATAAAATGTTTAGCAGGTTTGTTTCGAGAACTTCGGAATAGCCCCCAAAGTAGGTTCTCACAATAATAGTCAAGAAACAACACTCTGATTTTTCCACTCAAGTTTCGCTACTCCAGTGTATACAGTGGGCACACTTTACCTTACAATCTCAATGACACACAGGAAGCCGGAGTCGATCAAACACATCTGCCACTTACTATCACACTAACCTATTCCTAATTGAGCTAGAGGTCTTTATTAGGTGTTACGGGGATTAGGAGATGGTTTAAGAAGGAAGGAAATGGATATTCAAAAGGACAAGTCTGAGATAATAGAGTCTTCATATTATGTAACTAGAGAAAACCTTGTTATTTACTTTTGCTTCTACACTTTGTTTCCATCCTTAGCCATATTTTTTTTTTTTTCTTTGGCTTTTGACTCCCTTTTATTCTATTTTTGGAGTTTTTATTTTATTTCTATTTTTATTTTTCTTTTCTTTGGATGGAAACTTATTTTCTTTATTTTTCTGAAGCACTAACTAATTTTTGTTTACACAGGTTTTTCTCTTCTTCTTCCTTCGTCATTCTATTCTCAGACTTATTCTAAATTAGGTAGGTTGATTTATTTTTTTTATTTTTTTTTTATTTTGTTTTGTTTTTGTAACAGGGTAAAGGAATTGTGGTTTATGGAAGGGCTAATGAAAGGCTCGATTAAGGCTTACTAGCGAAAAATATACTTAGGTCAGAATTTCTAGCTATATCGATCCAAAAAGGGCCTAAATTCTCGCTTAGGATATGGTTTAGTGATCAAGCAAGTGGACGTGTGATTTCTCTATCCGGATTTTACTTCTCCCTTGTGTCATTTCTCAAATGTTTCGCTCATATAAGGCTTTAGGCTATATTCTCACAGGATTTGTAGAATAAGTACTCTAACCTAGATTTCAGAAACTTACTGCTAACAATCATAGATACTCATGTAATATATTTATAGATAGATGTAAAGATTATTACCTATATATTAACCTAAGTTTCTAACAATTATTCTGACGCAACAGCTACGTGAGACTTCTAGATTGTTAAGAGCATGGAGAAAGAAACAATACCAATGTTCCTAAGTGTATAGCATAACTTATTTATTTATATTTTTGAATTTTTGAAATTTTAACTAGAAAACAAATGCATATTATATATATTTATATCCTAGCAGATGTCTTAATTACACGCGTGTTTCTATGCCCCCAAACAAGAAGCATGCTTTGTCCTCAAAGCATTTAAATAAAGAGGGTAGGAAAAATACCATTGAAGCGCGTGAAATTCGTAAAACATCCGCAAAACAAGGTTAGAACGTACTAATATAGGAAATAAAAGCCGACGCAACTCTATCACGAAGTTCTACCCATTATGGGGTTAACAGAATTAAATTGCTTAGGACATAAGCGGACACTATGAAAACTAAAACTTACCTCCACTCCGCCGGTATTCGCTCATCTTCGCCATCCTCCACTTCTATAAAGAAGTGAGGCTCCTTCAGCGATCTGCCATGCTATGATAATTTGCCGGCTTCACGCCATTTATCATCTATGGTTGCTAACCTATTAAGTGCCACTTGGTGGATGGGGTGTAGGGTGCAACCTCCGTGAGGTTGTATCCGCCACCCTTGCCAAGTCATTGCGGGAAAGATCGAATAATACTATTGGTGGGTCGCGACCGTGTCTACCCTAATCCAATCCGTGAAACGTGTACAAAAACAGGGAAAAAAACATAGCATAATCGTGAAATTAGAACAGGCATAAGAAGGTACTTATGCCTCATGGTATGGGCTCGTGCTAAACTAGACATCAAAGTTCGGGAAGGTCATAGAACCGGCGTCCCGTGGCTAAAAAGCAAGGAAAACGGCTGCAAGTGGCGTCATTCACGTAAGAAAACGCCATTCCCCTAAAATGTTTAGCATAATCCAAAACATAACAGTTCCTATGTTCATGGACAAAGCCAAGAGGCAACGTTATAGTCCCCTTGGTCCTCAATCTGGAAAATGCCTGCCCCATAAGCCTCGTGCAAAGACTCATAAGTGTAGACATGCATATTATCGACCCAATAGCACCATGGGTCTTGTATCTCAAAGCGGGCATAGCAAGTCCAAGAACAAATGCTAGCAAGAACACGGTAATTTCCATTGGTTCATCGTCAATGTTGATGGAGAACACTTGTTCTCCGTCCGGTCTCTCAAAGAAAATGCAGTTATTATAAAAATAAGATGCAAGTCTTTGGAGAATAAAGTTCAGCCGGTCTTACCATAAGAGGTTCCCGACCAACGTATGTGATCACCTCATGAAACCAAGCACCGTAAGTAGTGCTTTGGAACAAATCTTCAAAGAGACTGTTCGGTATTATTATAGGAGATGTCATCTCAAAACTACGCCTGGAACAGCAAAACAACCGGTACTTCGCTAAAAACTGGAAAATTTCTGGTCCACGGAGTCGGTAGCGAAAGGCAACTAGGGCGCCGAAGTCGCTCTTTGTATTTTGGAATTCCGGTGTTTGGTAGCGAAGTCCCGCTTTGACTTAGGCGCGGGCGCTCGAGCAAAAATTTTCTGTCGAAGTGTAGAAGCGCCTGGCCTTCCTCCTGCGGCGCGCCCGAAAGTTCTTGATTTGCAAAATGGAGACGAAACATGGGAATCGCGGTGTGAAAGGTGCGTGATGGAGTTTAGGTGTAGTGTGAGTTATGAGGATAGATTGTATCAAGTTTATATAGGTTTTAAGTTGCTAAAATGGGTCCTGAAAGTTGCCAAAACTAATTACGGCGGTTCGGAGATCCTAAAATTTCCAAACCCGAAAACGGAAACAACTCATTTTCTTGATTCTAATTCAAACCCAGTATCTTTTAGGTTGATTATATGATTGAATGTACCTATTTAATCTAGATTTCATCCTACAATGATACTTAATCATATTTCTGCCTAAACAACCATATTTTCACCTTGACTCCGCAATAAATTCTAACAGTAGGGTTATATAAAAATAAAGCTTGAATTGATAAAACCACCCCCAAACAAGTTGGGAAGGTGGGATCAATATGAAACAACCACACATACTTGAAAATAACCCTTATATTAAAATTTCATTGAGTGCCTTTCACTACAAAATTCAAAATACTGAAAATAAAAATTACATTACAATAAAAACAACAAAATAAATAAAACAACAACCACTATCAATCCTCACACTCTCTAAATACCTCGCCACCGGTGGCGAGGGGCACACTCTAGTGGTGGTGGCTCCCGGGCTCCCGAAGGTCCAAAGAGCCGTCTTCGTCGGCGACGACATGCATGCCTCGTAGGTGTCCTCGAGCGTAGTCAGATGAGGTGGGAAGCATGTAAGCATATCCACTCTAAACCGGGCGCTGGCTTCCATCTCATCCCTCGCTTTGTTCCCATCTCTCATCCTCTCTCTCGCGGAGCTCGAAGTTGTGATGAATAGTCGCTGTCGAGTCCGGAGGTCTGCACAGATAGTGTTTAGTGAACGATGCCCCTATGAAGCACAGCCATGCGTTCAGCGATCGGACCAACACCTCTCGGAAGGCATCTCGCATCAAAGCAGTCAAGTCTTCCTCATCCTCGAGGCATCCCGATGTCCCCGGCCTCCTCTTCATTCTCAGCTCCACCATCCTCTTCTTCTTCTTCTCTATCCCAAGCCCTCCTCCAAACTTGTTGGACACACTCCTATAGAT
The DNA here is from genome assembly GCF_015680905.1 of Coptis chinensis. Taxonomy (NCBI): domain Eukaryota; kingdom Viridiplantae; phylum Streptophyta; class Magnoliopsida; order Ranunculales; family Ranunculaceae; genus Coptis; species Coptis chinensis. Next base: position 89,429,945 of record NC_141456.1, read on the forward strand.
CTGCAGCGTGTTACGGTGCGGGGGTAATGTAAATCCTATCGGGCCGGAGAGCTGCTTTCATCTTCGGCATGATCTTGGTAATTAACACGGGAAGAGGTGCCAAAGACTTTCCGACCCCTAATCATGCTTAGCAAAAACTCCAAGATACATAAATCGTACTTCCGCTCCTCGAGTACCCATAAGACGTGGAGCGGTCGGACCGATGTCGCCGACCTTGTCCTTCCCTAGGACATTCCGACCAATCCATGGGTCAGAGCCACCGGGTTGGTCCCGAGGATGCCCTGGCGAACACAATGGGAGTTTGTATTATAGCTCCCATTGATGATGATCCGCCCATCAAAGGCTCTACCCGTCAAAATGGGGTTCCTGTAAAGTGGCATCGGATGGATTCTAGGCGGAATGCCTAGAATCTCGACCAACAAATCCAATGAGTCAACTCCTCCCCTCTTCTTCCTTACCATCACAAAATCCTACTCCCCTCCAACTCCCCGGTGTTGTAGAACCGTCGGACCAAGTCTTCATGGTAGAAGGCTTTCGTCGAAAGTACCAAAACTACCCCAGTCTCTACTAGCCATTTCAAATCACCGTAAAAACGGGTAGCGAAGTGGTCGGCGATGAAAACTTGCTCGGTATAATTGGGCGTTGTTGAGCCATCTAGTGTTTGGAATGGAGTGAGGGGTTTAAATATGATGTGTGGTGGTGGTGGTTTAAATTGACCGACCGAAAGCAGCATCGTGGTGGTGGAGTGGTGGTGGCGCTAAACCACCAAAATTTGTAAATTTCGTGGTTTTAGTGATTTAAATCGGTGGGGGTTGTGGTGGTTTGGTTTTAGAGAAGATTTGGGGTTAGGATTTGATTTTGGGCGTGGGTTTATTGTATTTTCTTTTTAATTTTATTTTGTTTAGGTTTGGAGCTTTGTTAATGGCGGAATGGAAGATGAAAAACGATGAACTGTTCGTGAGAAGGTAAAAGGCATGCTGAAAGGCCGGCCGTGGGCTGGTTAGCTGGTTAATTCCCAAGCCCAAAATCGAAATTTTTGATTTTTTTTTTTTTCGATTTTTTCGCGAACTTCAATTCAAAATTCCCGCTTCGTTACCGGTCCGATTTTTGCGAATAAGATATGGAAATGATCAGGAGAGAATTTCCTATCCAATGATCCATAAAACACTCTATTCCGACTTCAGGTGACATACGAGATAGTGGAAAACGCCTCGAAGTGCGTGCATGACGTAAGTTATGCGAACGAATGAACTCTAAATTAATAGATTATGTCAATCCGAATCGTAATACAATAAAACGGCCTAAGCAACTCTAATGGGACATAAAACATTTTAGTACGGAAACACGAACACCCCACCCCCAAACAAATTTTAACAACGAAACTTAGAAAATTTGATTTTAGCAGTGGGTCTTTTAAAGTCAGATTCCCGAGACTTCCTAGATTACTATGTTTATTTTATTTTTTTTTATTTTTTTTTTATTTATTTTTTTTTTTTTTATTTTATTTTATTTTATTATTTTATTTTTTTTATTTTTTTTAGAAGGAAAAACAATAAGCAATAAAGACATAATTCACACCATAGAGAAACATGACTCAAAAATCCGAGAAAAACATGCAAGAGTGGAAAACGTGAACTATGTGAACCGTGGACTTAGGATCCGGTACTTACAGCCACACACTCCATAGGGAGGGCCCGGTTACCTTAATGGTGCACTCACCAATATATTAAAGTGAAAGGAAGTGCACCAAACACAGAACTTGAGTCGTTTATAGTCAGATACTCGAGACTTTATCTAAAACATATGTATGAACATGCAGTTGATCATATATCAACAACCGAAATAGTTGTGGATCATTCCATAAATAAATATCACGAAAAACATATCCAAACACAATCAAGCACCAAGATTTCCTACGACGCGACCTAGTGGAATGAAAAACGAAGTCGGATAACCCTATTAGGTAACCTATCATGCACCTTCTTTTTAATTTTTGAATGAGTGGGTGTTCTAGTAAATAAGTGTGGAAAAGTGAATGGTTGTGGAGAATATGGTGGATATGTATAAGTTGTAGAAAAAGACAGCCCGCATACCTAATGAGGATGTGGTTTTAGCACCGAACTCATTCATTGTGTGTGTAGGCTGTCTCCCAATTCTGAAAATGAAGGTGTCAAATAGTTTGTCCTTCCTCAAGTATCTGTTTGCTAGGAGGATTTAAAAATTATGAAGCCGCAGGGAGAAACAAAAGGATCGAAAGTGCAAACTCGAGATTCCTTTGAAAGGGTGGAAGGAGGGAATCGAGGGATGGATGTTGTGCAAGTTAGTTCTTGATAGGGTGAATTGTCACCTACTCGAAAAAACTCATCGAATTCCTCATCTAGATTGGTCATATCCACATTACTATGGTAGTCCTCTACATCTTTGAGAAAATCATCTATCCCTTCCTCATCAATAATATGTGTATCGACTAGTGTAGGAATGAAAATGTTGGAGTCTGACTTTCCAAAGGAAAGAATTTTGGGCATATGACTATCAGGGAACGTGTTGTTGAAATAATCTCGAACAACGCTTTTGATCATGCTTACCTCTCCATCCATAGACGAATCGGGTAACTGTGTCCTTGTTTTAAAAACATTGACTTCAACAGCAAGATGGCCAAAAGATATGGACATTGAACCATCACGCGGCATTAATGAGCGCATTGGCGGTTGCGAGAAAGGGCGCCTAAAATGATCGGACAGAGTCGTTAATTTCCTTACGTATCGAGGACTACAAAATCAGCCGGATAGTAGAAATCCTGAACTTTTACCAGCACATTTTCGACTACACCCTTAGGATACTTAATAGACCGATCAGCTAATTGCAACGTCATTTTAGTGGGTTGCATCTTGTCTAGACCTATTTGTCTATACAAATAAAATGGGAGTAAGTTAACACTAGCCCCCAGGTCTAATAACGCGATCGTCGTATAGGAATCTCCTAAGGTGCATTGTACAGTAGGACGACCAGGGTCCTTGTACTTAACAATTCCATTATTTTCAGATAAGGTTGGGAATTGTTCTGTTAAAAAGGCGTCTTTTGGTATATTTGTCTTACGCCTAGTAGTACACAATTCCTTAAGAAACTTAGCATGATGTGGTAGCTTTTTAATAGCTTCGAGGAAGGGAAGGTTTATAGTTAGATTCTTGAAAACGTCCCTAATCTCCTCGTAATTTGTATCCCTAGTTAACATGGCTAATTTTTGTGGAAACGGTGGTTTCGTCTATATTTAGCAATGGTATCACTGGATGTTTAACCGTGGCTTTACGTTTCTTAGGTTGTGTTGTAACCGGTACCTCTACGGTGGGTAGGCTCTTGATTTCTATTTCGGTTATCTAGTAAAATAGTAGGTGTAGGGGACTCTTGGTGGGTAACTATAGGCATAGTTACCTTGTTATCAACCACTCTGCCGTAACGGAGAGTGGTGATGGCATTTATCTCACCTACATTTTCATATTCATTACTAGTATTATCGGTTACCTCAAAGGTCGTGTTTGTTGTTTTAGGATTAGGTATTGCGTGACTGGCAACACACCTTTGGTTTGGGCTTTATCTTGAGCCAACCGTTGGGTTAAATTATTAACGGATTGTAGAAGCTGCTGGTTAGATTGAGCCATGGTTTGGAAAAGTTTTGGCTCACTTGTATGAAGGTGTCAAGGCGATCCGGTTGTGTGGGTGTAGTAGTCACGGGTGGTGTGACTGGAACTATTTCACGTGAATTATTTATTGGTGGATTCTGATAATTATTATTTACCGGAACGATACCTCTATTAGCATTCTAATTATTATAATTACCTTGACCTTGTGCTTGACCTTGTCGAGGTTGCACTTAGTTGTTATAATTATTAAAATTACCCTGACCCTGTCCTTGTCGTAGTGGAGCTTGGTTAAAGCTGTGCGTTGGCCTAACATATTGATTATTGTACCCTTGAGGTGGGACTTGTTGGTTATTTCTCCAACCGAGTTGGGATTTTGTCTCCAAGGGTTAGGTTCACTATTAATGGAAGAAGCCTGTTCATAGGCTATAGGGCCGATGGAGTCGGGATGCTCTCGGGACTCAACGAAAACTACATGGGTTTGAATTTACATTCATGGCGGGGATAGGCTTTTGTTGTACAGAAATGGCCTCTACCTTTTTAGTGAGTGATTCGATTAGAGTTTTAAGCTCGAATCGTGTTTAATTTCAAACATGCCTTGGCCTTAAGCTTGAAGAAGAACTAGCGGGCCGGGGGAATCGTAACGTCACTACCCCCAATTATTATTTAAACTTTAGTTTGGTCCTCTAAAATTTATAAGCCTCCTCAGGCTCCTTTGCTTAAGAAACTACCCCATTCATTATGTCAAGGACTTCTTTATGGTGGTGTAGAAGTCCTTTGAAAAAGGCACGAACTAACGTGTCTTTCACTAAGTTATGGTGTGGACACTCTATAAAGCGGATCGGTGAAACGATTCCAAGCCTCTAAAATGATTCATGAGGATTTTGTCGAAAAAATGAATCTTGGAAAGCATCTCATCCGTCTTTTAGGGGTGGGTAAAAATGTTCCATAAACAAACTGAACAAGTTTAGCCCACGAGTCCACGAATTAGCGCCTTGGGCAGTTAACCAAGATGCCTTTATCGGGCTAAGGTGAAAGGGAATACCCTCAATTTAATTTGTTCCGCACCAACCGTAGGATGGTGGAATGTTGTTAGGACTTGTTCAATCCTACGCATGTGCTGATAAGGTTTTTCATGGTCTAAACCATGAAAAACGGGTAACAAATTAAAAATATTTGGAGGGATTCTGAAATCCCCCGCTGGGTCTGCTAGAATGATGCAAGATTTGGGGCTATCGCTCAAGGCTTTGTAGAAGTCCGAGAGAGGAGTCTCTCTTTCTTCCCCCATTATATCAGGTGGTGTGTGTGAAATAGTAGTTAGAGGTGTAGTGGGTGGTATACTAGATAGATTTGATTGTTGATGTTGTTGTGTATTTACGTTCGGTGTTTTTGTTCGGCCGGACCTTAATCTCATGCAAGACTAAGTCGAACTTAACTAAACATGCAACATTCCAAACAATTCTGATATACTAGTAGAAACCTCTAACTGGAGATGCGAGGTGTGGAAGAAAGGAATACCTGATTGCGTCCTTGCTTCGCTTATGAATAGCGTCTTGTTTACGCTTGTTCAGTGTATAGAGCAGGTTAGAACACTGAAAAATATGAAAGATCAAAGTTCGAATCAAAACTGTCGAATTCGAAAAATTTAACAAAAATTTACGATAAGCGTGATCGGTCGCTCGCGATAGAAGCCTTGCCCGCGGTAATTTGTCAAATTACAGTGTTTTTAGCGCTGGTCAAATGCTCGGTCGCCCCGTAAATTAATTCGAATTGAGTGTTTGAGCGTCAATCGGCGCTTGGTATGCCAGCCGCCGCTGGTAAAGCGAAATTCCAAGAACTTAGCGGGTCGCGCTCTCTCTTGAAGCGGCGCCGTGGTATTTTCTCGAATTTGTCACGCTGAAATGGGCAACCACAGTATGAAACAAACAAGGGTGGGTGGGTTTAATGGGACTTAAAAATGACTACTTCTACAAGGAAAACAATGCTAAAGTGTAACTAAGATGGCAGCGGCGCCATTTGATAAATGATGAAATGTATAGTCTACCTACGAAATGAATGATGAATTCAATCCGTAAGTAAACTAAAACTATTCTTTTACACTCAATTATCAAAGCTTCTACTCTCGATGCAAATTGCACTTAGTGGAGTAAGAAGTTCGTTCCACTCCTAGTTCCCTAGCATGGATTGTTTTCTAAGTCTAAGAAATCAGTCTTAAGTCAATGAGAGCTTTACGAAGGGGAATTAGACTAAGATGCAACTACCCACGAAATGCAACTAGTCGATTATCAGACAACTAAGGGAATGCTACGTTGATTCGATGATAAGGAGTTAGAGGGGGATTGATTCCACCTTAACTCAACTTAATCCACTAGCGACGAAGTCGTCAGTTAAGTAATCCGAATTGAATCGCTACGCAGAACAATTGGTTCTTCCTAATCCCTAATTACACATGGCATTTCTACCAATTAATAATTAGCATGTGAACGATTAAACCCATTCTCATGGTGAACTAAACGTTTCTAGAGTGGAAAGGAAATTACGACAATCTCCGATAATTGGAATCAAGCTTTCATCAAGGTTTCTCCACCCCCTAATGGAGGTTTAGCCTTGAATCATTCATGAATCATTTCCATTTAAATTAAATCTAAACATAATATAAAGCATTGAAATTTACTTAATTTAAACAATAATGAAATCTAATTTAATGACTAAAATGAAATAAGACAGGAATTGAAATTAGATCTAGAATTGGAAATGACAAAATCGAAATTGATAAAGAATACTACTTTATTTATCTAATCAACTTGAAGAACAAGATTCAAAGGTTTAATCTACTACAATGAATTGAAACTAATTAAACTAAGTTCTAAAACTAATTAATGGAGGCTAACTAATCTAGGTCTAATTATCTACCTAACCTAACTGCCATTAACAAGGAGCTAAGCTTTTGTTTTTATACATTCAGATCCAAAAATCGTGCATGGGCTTGGAGCCATGTTTTGGGCCAGAGAATCAGGCCTAAAACCCAATTCTTTCAGTCCAAAAAGGCCTCTTCAGCTGCAGTTGGCTTCCACAGACGTTTCGCCCACTTCTGCTCCTCTGATTGGGTCAAAGCTTGGACCATTGCGAAGCTCTTTCCGAGCCGGTCGTTTTGACATAAGGTAGGCCTCAATCCGAGGTCTGAGTCCAAAGATATGGCATTCGAAAGTTCTGCTGACTTTTGCTCCTTTATCTTGCTAAAGTGGCACATTTCGCACATAATGGACTTTGAAGCCCGAAATGCATAAAACACGTGTCGATTAACTCTTACTTATTATTCACATAATTGGTCTAACAAAGATGATTATTAAGGGGTTAAAACTACAGTTTTGGGCTCTTATCGGTCTTTTTGTCATCCTCGATACAAAAGTCGCTAACGACTCATCCCCAATCATCTTAAGCGTCCCTTTCCGGCAACCAAATGCGCTCATTAATTGCGCGATGGTTCAATGTCCATGTCTTTTGGCCATCTTGCTGTTGAAGTAAATGTTTTTAAACAAAGACACATTTACCCGATTCGTCTATGGATGGAGAGGTTAGCATGATAGAGAGCTTCGCTCAACGTTATTTCAACAACACGTTCCCTGATAATCATATGCCCAAATTTCTTTCCTTTGGAAGTTCAGACACCAACATTTTCATCCCTACACTAGTCGATACACATATTATGGATGAGGACGAGATATATGACTTTCTTAAAGATATAGAAGACTACCATAGTAATGTGGATATGACCAATCTAGATGAGGAATTCGATGAGTTTCTTAGAGCAAGTGATGATTCACCCTATCAAAAACTACTTTGCACAACATCCACCTCGACTCCCCTCCTTCCACCCTTTCAAAGGAATCTCGAGTTTGCACTCAATCCTTTTGTTTCTCCTGTGCTTCATAATTTTTTAAATCCACCTAGTAAACAAATACTTGAGAAGGACAAACCATTTGACACCTTCATTTTCAGACTTGAGACAGTCCCTACCTACACCATGAATGAGTTTTGTGCTAAACCCACATCCTCATTTTTTTCATGCTTTCCTTCTACAACTTATCCATATCCACCATATCACTACAAAATAATTGATATATACCGACGGCAAAAACCGTCCTTATAGAGCTACGCCGACGGATTAAAACCGTCCCTAGGCCGTCCTAATTTGCTCTGTCGCCATTGCTTTAGTTAGGGACAAAAACCGTTGGGAAGGACCGTCGGTATAGAATATCTATGCCAACGGATGTGTGTGGGATTTTATCCGTCGGTTATGTGTGGGATGTTATCTGTCGTTATAGGTGACATTTGGCGACGGATTGGTGTGTGATGGTATCTATCGGTATAGAATATCTATGCCGACGGTTATGTGTGGGATGTTATCTGTCGGTATAGGTCACATTTAAGAATAAAATCATTCACAATACCAAGAGATTAGGCCTAAACCTTACGCAAACACACTGATGAAAATATGTTTACTAGCGCATTAGAAAGGGTGCCTATAGTTTCATGGCAGAGAGGATTTGAAAGCGGCTAAATTCAGAAAAATTCAGTTATCGATCTACTGTAGAAACTCTGCTGATTATGTTGTTGGTTCTGATGTGAGCTTGGGTCCATTACGGTACTAGAACTGAACTAGGGTGATCAAACCGATACTTACTTAGAAACCGGAATATCCCTAACAACAAGAAATGGATCAATTAGGTACAAATGGACTCTACAAAAGGCCCCGAGCTCTTCACCTTTATATATTACATAAGCCCTACCCTAAAGTAGGTAGCCCCCGAAAGCCTCACTCCACTCATAAGTTGCCGGGGTTGACAATGGAAAAGGCATATGGGTCGCGGAGTCGTGGAACGAGGAAAAAGTCGTTATTTGGTGGAGAGCTCAATGTCATCCCAAATGAAGTCCCCGATTATGCCACCTTAACACCTTCTACCTCATAAACTATATATGAGGAAACTAGAGAGGAGCATTCTTGGCAATAGTTTTACCACCCTACAATATCCCCCGATGAACTCCATAAGTTTCTAAGTTCTAACGTCGTGAAGAACAAACACTTATGAATGATGCTCATAACTTGCGAAATTCCCTAATCGAAAGACAAAATTGAACAATACACACCGCTTAAAATCCCCAAGCCTTAAACTATTACAAAGTTGATTGATGTTGAAACCGCCTTTAACGCTATAGTTATTTATTTATATTTTTTATCGCAAGTGGTCCGCTCAAACACTCTTACATCGAAACTTACTCCAAAACAAAACTAGCAAACTACAGATTATCTGTACCCACAAAGATTCCAACTGCCGTAAACACCCGGGTTCCGTGTACCAAGACATAACTTATTGTCCCTCATTGTGTATAGTGTAAAATCTGTCACTTTTATCGGTCTACATATGGTTGTATCATTTAACTAATCCTCGCTTTACCAATGCAACAAACTCTGCTATTTTTTGGGTGCCTTGATGCATCCAACACACAATGATACACCATATCACATGGAGGAACTAATCGAGAATTATATAGCATATCAACATCAAAATGATTAAGGAAATCAAAAGGTCTATTGAAATATCGAGAATTATATCACATGGAGGAACTATTTATGAAAGCACATTTAAAGAAATAGAAAGGTCTGTTAGGACACAAACTATACTCTAACAAATAAGTTAATAGAGAATACTAATATCTGAAGCATAATCGTTAGGTAAACTAGAGACAAATTTCATTTCAAACCACAGTGAAGACGAAAGCCAAGGCGGGCAAAAAAGCCATTCTCGATATCGCAAGATGAGAACGCCTCTCGGGCCACTGCACTCTCTTGTGTGCACCTCACCTCAGACTCTAGATCCACGTCCCTGATCTTGGGTTTAACCCACAAGATACGGCCAAAAAGCCGCATCACGCAAGCAAGCAAATAAGCCCCCCGATCGAAGATGAAAGCCAAGGGCAGCAAAGGCCATTCTCGATATCAGCAAGATGAACGCCTCTCAGCCATCGCACTCTCTTGTGCGCACCTCACCTCGGACTCGGATCCACGTCCCTGATCTTGGGTTTAACCCGCAAGATTCGCCAAAAGTCGTGATCGCCAAGGCACTCTTTTGCATAGGTGTAGTTCCGTCGGGGCTCCCCCCCTACTAATAGAATGGGTTCCATATGATGTTGCTCCTCGATCTCAAAGCAACAAGATGCTCCGAACAATTATTTAGCTCCTGCCCTTTGCAACATATTGGGTCTCCCTTGTCGTCTCTACTCCCGCCCGGGCTGTGCTTCTACCTTAGTTTTGTCCTTTGGTAGTGGTGTCTCTACCTTTGCTCCCGGTATTGTTTTTTCAACTCCTGCCTTTGCCAATGATGGTGGAACCAGATCCAACACCTGTCCCGCTATTGTTTTGAAACGCCCGGTGAAACCCAAGCTAAAGCTTCCCTTGTATTTGCTTTGATCTTTCTTAACCCCCTATGGTGCCTTCCCTCCACTCTAGATGGCTATGCTTTATCCATAACAAGGAAGGATCATTTTCTCCTTGATCTCCATTCCACGGGGTTTGAAGGCAAATGGCAAGATCCAATTTCAATTTTATTGAAATTAAACAACACCCTGACTTTATTCATTAGATCTGAACTCTAAATAATCAAATCATTGGAACCCAATTCAACAACTCCAAAGAAAGTGGTATACAAACCATAGTCTGCAAACCCAATACTTGAGGTTGCTTAGCTCGATCACAAGGCGAGCTAGCTAGCCTATCATACCCTTCAATATATAATTCTCATTACCCAATATACTATACAATTACTGTTAGGTGAAAGAGCCATAAATGAGGGGTAGTCAAGTCCGTAGATAGTGGATACAAACCCTATCGAAATGAAATGGTGTTCTCAAATGGTTCCATTGAAGGCAATGTTTTTCGTTGCCGTTTCCACCAAACAATAGAGGTTATGAAGCACCTCAAGGCATTAATATATTGTGATTATTTTTTTGGTTGTGGTACAATTCCACTCGAAACTTGATTCACCCATTTCCCCTAAAGTTAAAAATCTGAATTACATACGTAGACATGATGTACCAACACCAAACAAAATCAAATAATGCCTAGCTACACTCTACAAAACCCAAATCTCCACATAACCCAACTCACAAAAACAATAAAATGAGCTCAACTGAAAACATAAGTCAGAAAACAAAAAAGCAAACAAAGAGAAAGTTATTGATAGTTACCGAGCAATCTTGTGATGACCGCATGAGAATGTGGCGATGGAACATTGTCATTTAAAGTTCCCCTTTGGCTCATAAACAGGCCTCTAACCTCTTCCATGTGCCTCGACATTTTAGCATCCATATTCGCCTCCATAGTCTCGATCCTCCTCTCAAGGAGAGTATTTGCCTCCATCAAGCCATCAATCTTTTTCATCAAAGAGTCTCCCTTTCGCAGTACAGTTTTACAAACCCCTGTACCTAGACCTCGAAAACGACCTCTTTTATCTAGCCGAACCACCTGTTTTCATTGAGCAATTTATAGCAAGTACAAAAACTAAAATAAATATCTATCATGATATTTAAACAACTATACCGTAGCAATTGCGTCTCCAGACAAATCATATTGCGACTTGATAAGAGCCCAAAACTGTAGTTTTAACCCCTTAATAATCATAGTGTTAGACCAATTATGTGAATAATAAGTAAGAGTTAATACTGATTACGTGTTTTATGCATTTCGGGCTTCAAAGTCCATTATGTGCGAGAAATGTGCCACTTTTAGCGAGATAAAGGAGCAAAAGTCAACCGATGCCATATCTTTGGACTCGGACCTCGGATTGAGGCCTACCTTATGTCAAAACGACCGGCTCGGAAAGAGCTTCGCAATGGTCCAAGCCTTGACTAAATCAGAGGAGCAGAAGTGGACGAAAAGTCTGTGGAAGCCAACTGCAGCTGAAGAGGCCTTTTTGGATTTGAAGAATTGGGTTTTGGGCCCGATTCTGCGGCCCAAAACATGGCTCCAAGCCCATGCACGATTTTGGATCTGAATGTATAAGAACAAAAGCTTAGTTCATTGTTAATGGTAGATAGTTAGGTTAGAAAATAAATTAGATTAGTTAGCCTCCATTAAACCTTAGTTCTAGATCTAGTTTTTATATTAAAGTAATTAGTTTTATTCTTGTTTTAAATTTAGTATTGAATGATTGTTCTCCCTTGAATTAGATAATAAAATAGTTGTTCTTGATTCAATTTCGATTTGTCAATTACAATTGTTAGATCTAATTTCATTTACTACTTGTTATTCAATGCTTAGTTGTTAATTAGATTTTCGTTATTGTTTAATTTAGATTAGTTAAATTTCATAAAGTTAGAATCTTTATATTATGTTTAGTTTAGATTCAATGGGAAATGTTAGTTTAATGAATCAAGGCTAAAACCTCCATTAGAGGGGTTGATGAAGCCTTGATGAAAACTTAGTTGTTAGTGTAGAATTGTTTGTAGATTCTATTCCACTCTAGAAAGTCGTGTGTTTAAGAATGGGTAGACGACTTCACATGCTAGTTAGTACTCGGTAGAAATGCCATGAACACTAGGGATTAGAACTCGAATTTCTTGCCGTAAGAACGTGAGAATCGAGATACAAGAATCTATACTAGGTTATTAAGTTGGATTCGAGGTGGATTCAATTCCCCTCTAATCCTTTATCTAGATTCAAAAACAAGCATATTTCCATAGTATTCGTAGTTAAATTCAACGTAGACTCATTTTAGTTTCATCGTAGTATAACACCCTTCGTAAAGCTCTCATTGACTTAAGAGCGACTAGTTAGACTTAGAAAACAATCCATGCTAGGGAACTAGGAGTGGAACGAACTTCATACTCCATTTAGTGCAATTCGCATTGAGAGTAGAAGCTTTGATAATAGATACGTAAAAGGAAAAGTTTAGTTTACTTACGTTTGGATTAATCGTTCATTTCGTAGGTAAACTATTCATTTTACATTTGTCAAATGGCGCCGCTGCCGTCTTAGTTGCACTTTAGCATTGTTTTCTTTGTAGAAGTTGTCATTTTTAAGTGCCATTAAACCCACCCACCCTTGTTTGATCATACTGTGGTTATTCGTTTCAGCGTCGAAAAATTCCGGAAAAAATACGGAGCGCCTTCAAGGAGAGCGCGACCAGCGTATGTTACTGGAATTTCATCAATACACTTGAAAAAGAGAGCGCGACCACGCTAAGTTACTTTGGAATTTTCGCTCTACAACCGAAGCATCAAAAGAGAGGCGACCACCCGCTAAGTTACTAAATTTCTAATTTACATACCAGGCATACGAAGACAAAGCCATTAAATTTAGAAATTTCCGGTTTCCCCAGTTTGATTCGAACTTCGAGTTGTCAAGTTTTTCGTTTCTAATCTCTTATTTACACTGAACACGCGTAAACAAGACGCTATTCAAACGCGTAGCAAGGAGGCATTCAGGTACTCCTTCTTCCACTCCTCGCCCCTTCTGTCAGAGGAGTTTTAATTCTAGTATAATCAGGCTTGTTTTTCGTAGAAATAAATACAACACGCCTATCTAGAATTTCACACACTACACCTGATATTATGGCTGAAGAAAGAGAGACTCCTCTCTCTGACTTTTATAAAGCTTTGAGCGATAGCCCTAAATCTTGCATCGTTCTAGCAGACCCAACGGGGGATTTTCGAATTCCCCCAAACATATTTAATCTGTTACCCGTTTTCCATGGTCTAGACCATGAAAAACCTTACCAACACATGCGTAGGATTGAACAAGTCCTTACAACATTCCATCATCCTACCGTTGGTACGGAACAGATTAAACTAAGGGTATTTCCTTTCACATTAGCCGATAAAGGCGTCTTGGTTAACTGCCCAAAGCGCCCTAATTTCGTGGACTTCGTGGGCCAAACTTGTTCACTGTTTATGGAACATTTTTACCCACCCCTAAAGACGGATGAGATGCTTTCCAAGATTCATTTTTCCGACAAAATCCTCATGAATCATTTTCGAGGCTTGGAATCGCTTCACCGATCTGTTATAGAGTGTCCACACCATAAACTTAGCTAAAGACACGTTAGTTCGTGCCTTTTTTTCAGGACTTCTACACCACCATAAAGAAGTCCCCGACATAATGAATGGGGTAGTTTCCTAAGTAAAGGAGCCAATGAGGCTTACAAATTTTTAGAGGATCAAACTAAAAGCGAAATAACAACTGGGGGGGTAGTGACGATTACTCCCGCTCCGCTAGTTCTTCTTCCACAGTTAAGGCTACCCGGTATGTTTGAGATAAAACCCGATCTAGAACTTAAAAATTTAATCGAATCTCTAACTAAAAAGGTTGAGGCCATTTCGGTACAACAAAAGCCTATCCCCGTCATGAATGTAAATTCAAATCCATGTAGTTTCTGTTGGAGTCCTGAGCATCCCGACTCCCACTGTCCTATAGCTATGAACATTCTTGTTCTATTAATAGTGAACCTAACGCCCCTTGGAGACAAAATCCCAACTTCGGTTGGAGAAATAACCAACAAGTCACACCTCCAGGGTACAATAATCAATATGTTAGGCCAACACACAGTTATAACCAAGCTCCTCCAGGACAAGGACAGGGTCAGGGTAATTATAATAATTATAACAACCAAGCACAACCTCGACAAGGTCAAGCACAAGGTCAATATAGTTATAATAATTATAATGCTAATAGAGGTATCGTTCCGGTAAATAATAACTATCACAATCCGCCTATAAATAATCAACGCGACATAGTTCCAGTCACACCACCCGTGACTATTACACCCACACAACCGGATCGTCTTGACACCTTCATACAAGTGAGCCAACAACTTTTCCAAACCATGGCTCAATCTAACCAACACATTCTACAATCTGTTAATAATTTAAACCAACAGTTAGCCCAAGAGAAAGCCCAACCAAAAGTGTTTCGTGCCAAGCGATACCCAACCCTAGAACAAAGCAAACACGACCTTTGAGGTAAACGGTAATATTAGTACGGAAACTACAAACGTAGGTGAAGCTAATGCCATCACCACTCTCCGTTCGGAAGAGTGGTTGATAACAAAGTAACTATGCCTATAGTTACCCCATCAGTACTCCCTACAATGGATATCGAACTAGATACCGAAATAGAAACTGAAGAGCCTACAACTGTAGAGGTACCAGTTAAACCACAACCTAAGAAACAAAAAGCCAAGGTTAAACATCCTGTTGATCCATATGCTAATTATAGAGAAAAACACCGTTTCCCCAAAAATTAGCCATGTTAACTAGGGATACAAATTATGAGGAGATTAGGAACGTTTTCAAAAATCTAACTATAAACCTTCCCTTCCGAAGCTATTAAAAAGCTACCACACCATGCTAAGTTTCTTAAGGAGTTGTGTGTACTACTAGGCGTAAGACCAATATACCAAAAGATGCCTTTTAACGAACAATTCCCAACGCTATCCGAAAATAATGGAATTGTTAAGTACAAGGACCACGGTCGCCCCATTTAGATGAATGCACCTTAGGAGATTCTCACACGACGGCATTTCTTTACTAGACACGGGGGCTAGTGTTAACTTACTCCCATTTTATTTGTATAAACAAATAGGTCTAGAAGAGATGCAACCTACTAAAATGACATTGCAATTAGCCGATCGGTCTATTAAGTATCCTAAGGGTGTGGTTGAAAACGTCTTTGGTTAAAGTCCAAAATTTTTACTACCCAGCCGACCGTTTATCCTCGACCGCGAAGTCACTAACGACTCTTACCTATCATTTTAGATGCGTCCTTTCTTGGCGATCGCCAACGGCTCATAAAGCCGCCAATGATGGTTCGATGTCCTTGTCCTTTGGCCATCTTTCCGTTGAGGTAAATGTTTTCAAAGCGAGGACCAAATATCGATTCACACCTACAAATGGAGAGGTTAGCATGATCGAGAGCTTAGCTCAAGATTACTTCAAAAACATGTTTCCGAGAAAACAGATTAACAAATTCCTTTCCTTCGAAATTCCGACTTTAACAATGACTCCCCGGTAGTAGGCGAAATAGAAGAAGAATTCCTCGCAACTCTTTTGCAAATCCTTTTTACCACTTCAGCGAGTCCCCCTTGCCAACAACCATACATCCTTTGATGCTATGACGGAAGATGAATTTTTCAATCTCTATCCCAAAGTGATCCTTTTGACCCAACTATTGAGGAATGTCTTGCACATATCAAGATTTCTCGATGATATGGACTTGAGAGCTCTAGGCGAGAATCATTCACCTTCCTTCACCAATATTCCCCACCCTCCACCTTTTCAAAGGAACCTCGAGTTTGCACTTCGATCCTTTAGTTTCTCCCCGTGCTTCATGATTTTTTCAATCCACCTAGTAAACAAATACTTCCCAAGGATAAACCACTTGACACCTTCATTTTCGGACTTGAGAGCGGTCCCCAACTACACCATGAATGAGTTTTGTGCTAAACCCACATCCTCATTTTTCCATGCTCTCCCTCTAAAACTTATCACAATCCACCATATCTTCCACAACCATTCACTTTTCCACACTTATTCACTAGGACACCCTCTCGTTCAAAGATGAAACATAAGGTGCATGCTCGGTTATGTTATAGGTCTATTCGACTTCGCTTTCATTCCACTAGGGTCAAGGTCAGTAGAAATCTTGGTGCTTGATTGTGTTTGGATATGTTTTTCTGTGATATTTATTTATGGAACGATCCACAACTATTTCGGTTGTTGATATATGATAAACTGCATATTCATACATATATTTAGATAAAGTCTCGAGTATCTGACTATAAACGACTCAATTTTTGTGTTTGGTGCATTTCCTTTCATTTCCATATATTGGTGAGTGCACCATTCAGGTAACCGGGCCCTCCCTATGGAGTGTGTGGCTGTAAGTACCGGATCCTAAGTCCACGTTTCACATAATTCACGTTTTCCACTCTTGCATGTTTTCTCGGTTTTTGAGTCATGTTTCTCTATGGTGTGAATTATGTCTTTACTGCTTATTGTTTTCCTTTATATTAAACCTAATTCATAAAAAGTAAAAAAGTTTAAAGCTATAAAAATAGTAATCTAGCAAGTCTCGGGAATCTGACTTTAAAAGACCCCCGTTTTAAAACAAATTTTTACAAACCTGTTTTCAAAAATTTGTTTGGGGGTGGGGTGTTTGGTTTTTCCATTCTTGATCACTTAAATTCCTATTCTTACCCCACCTCGCTCCCTTGAAGAGTAGCTAGATTTCTCCTTCTTTGTTGTTTTGATGTTGTTTTTTATATATTTAGTAGATAGGATGTTACGTTGTTAACATTCCGTAGTTAATTTTGACTTTTATAGTGAAATGTTGTTTGAATGACAATATTAATATAATGTCGTTATTTTCATTGTGCGTGATTAGTTAATGTTGATCCCACCTTCCCAAACTGTTTGGGGGTGGTGTTATCTATTCCAACATGATTTTATATAAACTTCATTCATTCTACACTCACAACCCACACTACACCTAACTTCCATCACTCACCTTTCACTCCCACGTTTCGTCTCATTTTTCAATTTTCAGCAACTCCGAAGCCTTTTCACTTCAAAGAGCGCGACTTTCGGCTCTGTATATTTTGTTCTGAATTTTGCTCAAAGCGCGCCAGCCAGGACTTCGGCGACTTCAACAACACCTGGAATTCCAAAATACAAAGAGCGACTTCGCTAGTTGGCCTTCGGCGCCACGACTCCGTGGACCGAAAAATTCCAGTTTTCAGCGAGTTGTGCCGGTTGTTTTGCAGGTTGTTCGGGCGTAGTTTTGAGATGACATCTCCTACATTGATACGGAACAATCTTTTCGAAGATTTGTTTCAAAGCACTACTAATGGTGCTTGGTTTCGCGAGGTGATCACACACGTAGGCTGGGACTGCTTATGGTTCTTGCAAGCATTTGTTCTTGGACTTGCCATGCCCGCTAAAATACAACACCCATGATGCTATTGGGTAGATAATATGCATGTCCGGGAGTGGAGGTAAGTTTTAGTTTCAGTTAGTGTCTGCTTATGTCCCAAGCAATTTAATTCTGTTAACCCCATAATGGGTGGACTCTTATAGTGTTGCGTCAGTTTTTATTTCCTATATTAGTACGTTCTAACATTGTTTTGCAGATGTTTCTGAATTTCCCGCGTTTCAATGGTATTTTTCCTACCCTCTTTATTTAAACGCTTTGAGGACAAAGCATGCTTTTTGTTTAGGGGGGGCATAGAAACACGTGTAATTAAGACATCTGTTAGGATATAGATATGTATAATATGCACTTGTTTTCTAGTTAAAATTTCAAAAATTCAAAAATATAAATAAGAAGTATGCTATACACTTAGGAATATTGGTATTGTTTTCTTTCTCCATGCTCTTAACAATCTAGAAGTCTCAATGAGTCATTTGCATCGAGAATAATTGTTAGAAACTTAGGTTAATATGTAGGCAATAATCTTTGCATCTATCTATAAATTTATTACATGAGTATCTATGATTGTTAGCGATGAAAGTTTAAAGAAATCTAGGCTAGAGTACTTATTCTACAAAATCCTGTGAGAATATAGCCTAAAGCCTTATATGAAGCGAAACATTTGAGAAATGACACAAGGGAGAAGTAAAATCGGATAGAGAAATCACACGTCCACTTGCTTGATCACTAAATCATATCCTAAGCGAAAATTTAGGCCGCTCTTTGGATCGATATAGCCAGAAATTCAAACCTATGAATTACTTTCCGCTAGTCGCCACTCACGAGCCCCTTCTTTAGCCTTCCATAAACCACAATTCCTTTACCCCTGTTACAAAACAAAACAAAATAAAAAATCAACCTACCCAATTTAGAATAAGTCCGAGAATAGAATGAGGAAGAAAGAAGAAGAGAAAAAACACGTGTAAACAAAAAATTAGTTAGTTGCTTCGGAAAATAAAGAAAAAAAGTTTCCATCCAAAGAGAAAAGAAAAAAAAAAAAAAAAAAAAAGAAATAGAAATGAATAAAAACTCCAAAAAAATAGAATAAAAAGGGAGTCAAAGGCCAAAGAAAAGAAAAAAAAAAAAAAAAAAAAAAAAAATATGGCTAAGGATGGAAACAAAGTGTAGAAGCAAAAGTGATTAACAAGGGTTTCTCTAAGTTACATAATATGAAGACTCTATTATCTCAGACTTGTCCTTTTGAATATCCATTTCCTTCCTTCTTAAACTATCTCCTAATCCCCGCAACACCTAATAAAGACCTCTAGCTCAATTAGGAATAGGTTAGTGTGATAGTAAGTGGCAGATGTACTTGATTGACCCCGGCTTCCTTGTTGTCATTGAGATTGTAAGGTAAAGTGTGCCCACTGTACACTGGAGTAGCGAAACTTGAGTGGAAAAATCAGAGTGTTGTTTCTTGACTATTATTGTGAGAACCTACTTAAGGACGCTTATTCGAAGTTCTCATAAATAAACCCGCTAAACATTTGATAGTACTACTCATTGTATATATGTTTATTGTAGATGATTGATTATTATGCATATATTAACTCAGGGTTTTGACTGGTTATTCTTGTGTAATTGCTAGAGAGATGTATAGATAGTTGAGCATGAATAAGGAAACAATAGTTTTATTTTTCTTAGTCGTTGTAGTATAGATGAAGTTTGTGAGTACCTTCATCGGAAAACTCTCACGAGGCTATAACTTCGTCCACTAGGGAATTCCTAGTGGTTTAAAGGCCTTGTTGCATATGGTCAATGCAATCGCACTCAAATAAACGAGAATAGTTAGAACTCCATTTTTGGTCACTTATTCTAATTTCTCATATTTGCTTGAGGACAAGCAAAATGTTTGTTTGGGGTGGTTTGATAAGAGCCCAAAACTGTAGTTTTAACCCCTTAATAATCATAGTGTTAGACCAATTATGTGAATAATAAGTAAGAGTTAATACTGATTACGTGTTTTATGCATTTCAGGCTTCAAAGTCCATTATGTGCAAAATGTGCCACTTTAGCGAGATAAAGGAGCAAAAGTCGTGAGAACTTCCTAATGCCATATCTTTGGACTCAGGACCTCGGATTGAGGCCTACCTTATGTCAAAACGACCGACTCGGAAAGAGCTTCGCAATGGTCCAAGCCTTGACCAAATCAGAGGAGCAGAAGTGGACGAAACGTCTGTGGAAGCCAACTGCAGCTGAAGAGGCCTTTTTGAACTGAAAGAATTGGGTTTTGGGCACGATTCTCGGCCCAAAACATGGCTCCAAGCCCATGCACGATTTTGGATCTGAATGTATAAGAACAAAAGCTTAGTTCATTGTTAATGGTAGATAGTTAGGTTAGAAAATAAATTAGATTAGTTAGCCTCCATTAAACCTTAGTTCTAGATCTAGTTTTTATATTAAAGTAATTAGTTTTATTCTTGTTTTAAATTTAGTATTGAATGATTGTTCTCCCTTGAATTAGATAATAAAATAGTTGTTCTTGATTCAATTTCGATTTGTCAATTACAATTGTTAAATCTAATTTCATTTACTACTTGTTATTCAATGCTTAGTTGTTAATTAGATTTTCGTTATTGTTTAATTTAGATTAGTTAAATTTCATAAAGTTAGAATCTTTATATTATGTTTAGTTTAGATTCAATGGGAAATGTTAGTTTAATGAATCAAGGCTAAAACCTCCATTAGAGGGGTTGATGAAGCCTTGATGAAAACTTAGTTGTTAGTGTAGAATTGTTTGTAGATTCTATTCCACTCTAGAAAGTCGTGTTTAAGCCATGAGAATGGGTAGACGACTTCACATGCTAGTTAGTACTTCGGTAGAAATGCCATGAACACTAGGGATTAGAACTTCGAATTTCTTGCAGTAAGAACGTGAGAATCGAGATACAAGAATCTATACTAGGTTATTAAGTTGGATTCGAGGTGGATTCAATTCCCTCTAATCCTTTATCTAGATTCAAAACAAGCATATTTCCATAGTATTCAGTAGTTAAATTCAACGTGGAGACTCATTTTAGTTTCATCGTAGTATAACACCCTTCGTAAAGCTCTCTTTGACTTAAGAGCGACTAGTTAGACTTAGAAAACAATCCATGCTAGGGAACTAGGAGTGGAACGAACTTCATACTCCATTTAGTGCAATTCGCATTGAGAGTAGAAGCTTTGATAATAGATACGTAAAAGGAAAAGTTTAGTTTACTTACGTTTGGATTAATCGTTCATTTCGTAGGTAAACTACTCATTTTACATTTATCACGACTCTGGATGCTCAGAGATGTGATTCTTAATCGAATTCTGTTAAAATTACAAAAATAAGATGAAAGTCATTCATTTTAAACTAAAGATGTATATATAAGCTAAATACATACTAAAACACTAACCAATACTTCCTGGCTTTGTGGAACAGTTTCCTTTGGTTTGTGAATAAGCATATAGGAGTCTGCCCTTGTAATCTCCGATTCAGGAATACCTTTCTCCAAAGCTAGCTCGTTCCGAGCTATAGCAACTGAAGTTCTGCCAAGAGATGAGGGCATGATCTGTTGCTGCATGATTCAGTTTTGTTCCTTGCACTCATGGCCTACATATTTAAAGCAATGTCAAATCAAACTAACATGAAGCACTACCTATTAAAACATTGACACATACCTTAAACTTATCTGTATTGCAATAAGCAACAAATTTGTGCCAATCCTCCAAGGGAATGTTACGTGGCGCAACTTCTTTCACCAAGGAAGGATCTTCATCTTCGACAAAAGTTTCATACAACGTGGGCTTGTAGTTCCTCCATGCTTCATTCAGTTTCTGCCTTGTGTAGTCAGTATCTATCGTCTTCTCATATTCAAACACAAATTGGCGTCCCAAAGTCTTAACAACTTTGTCTTTGAGATCCTTACCAATATGTCGCCAATCCTCATAGCATACTGGAAAGTCTCGACGAGCAATGTATCCCAATCTTGTGCCAAATTCACTAACAACATCTATGGGTGTGACTGGTTGGCCTTTTCGGTTAGTCTGCATTACAAGTTTCAGACGTGGTTGACCCTCAATTTCTTCGATGCCAATTGAAGGGCCTCTTTTTTTAGAAGATGCAGTTCCGGATGAACCCAGAATGTTTGTGGCATCATCACCTGCACAAACAGACAACATGCCACAATTAAGCTTATACCATATCATAATTATTAAAAGAAATCTTAGATGTTAAACTGAAATTAATTACCCATGTCTTCATTGAGTTGATCATCATCCAGTGAGTTTGAACCACCAGGTGAGTAGTGAGTGTCCATGTTCAGTAAATAAAATGTGGAATTTCAAAGAGAGCATACAGTCAAATTATAAGATTCTAATAACATAACATAGGGAAAAAGAAGTTATTAATCCTATACTTGTGCTGATTTTCTGCTCCCATGATGACACTTCACAATCAATTATAATAGTTTAATGACATAAGGACATAACCAATGACATAAGGGCATAGCCAATGACATAAGGACAAAACCAAATAGTTTAATTTTATATAATGCAAGAACCAACAAAGAAATTCACAAGTCATTGCAACCAACAAAATACATAGCATGGAAACAAAACAGTCCAAAAAATCAAATTAAAAAAAAAAAAAAAAAAAAAAAAAAAAAAAAAACGACCAAGTCATGGTCTATTAGATCTTTGTCTCTTTTTATTTCTCCTATTCTCAACAACCACAAACACATCTTCTGGGTCATTAGGTACTAGATCATCCTCCATGGTTTCCACATTGGAAGGCCCTCCTATATCAATATTAATATTTATCGTTCTATCATCTGATAGCAGACACACTTCATCATGATCAGAATACAACTTTTTTGGAACCTCTATGACTACATGCCAATCAGGATCCATTGGATCCCTCGAATAAAAAACCTGTGCAGCACGCTCCGCGAAAATAAACGGTTCATCAGCCATGCGGTCTGAACTCATTAGGTTAGACAAGTTCACCAATTTAAGGTTTGCTTCTACATCTATTTTCACACCAATTTGGGAGCATTTTACCCAATCACACTTGAACAAAACAGGCTTGTACCCCTCTCGATACTGTAGCTGGAAAATTTTCCGAAGAACACTATAGTATTCGACATAGTCTTCAACTAGATATTTGTCCTTAGCACTACACCGAAAAGTAGTCATGCATCTTGTGCTAACACCGCTGTTTTGGTTCCTTCGTGCTCGTTCATGATCCTTGGTGACAAAGAGAAAACCATTTACACAATACTTTGTGTATGTTGTTGCCAAACCTGTAGGTCCTCTCACAACATCTTTGAACTGGACATCATTTGACTCTATGTACTCAACCTGTGTTTTCAACCATGATGTGAAATTATCACACAAAGGTATCCTTAAATGGCCTGCCCTCTTCCTCCCGGTTCTTCTCTGGTCCTCAAGAAATTTGGTGTACTTCTTATATATTATTTAACATGTTAGAAAGAAATTTCATTTGATTAAACTAGTATGCAATTCCAAACAATTATGTCAAGGTATACTTACTCCTGCCAATAATCATATTTAGCCTGGCTTTTTAATACCCAATTACGTGCCTGTTCATACTCAACACCTTCTAACCCATAGCCATGACCCACACCAATTGGCCCAACCTCCTTGATAGTATGATCATGAATCTTATCAAACAAATCAGGTACAAGTGGAGCTTCATTTTCAGCCATCCTATCAAGTTTCTCTAGAATACCACCCCCCTTTATAGCCCCACAATGAATAAGGGTCTCTTCTTTCAAGTAACACTCCGCAATACAGCCCTCGGGACGTGCTTTGTTTGAGAGGGATCCCTTATAAGTCTTCATCATTCTTTAAACGACAAGGAACACATTATAGGAATAACATTAATAGGAAACAGAATTTGCAAGACAATAATTACAAAACTAATACCTTTCGAATGTATACATCCATCTCGCCCAAACAGGACCACATTCACGAGCCTCCTGAGCAAGGTGAATGGGCAAATGCATCATGATAACAAAAAGTGATGGAGGGCAATGTCTCTCGAAAAGCGCAAATGTCTTAATCATATTTCTTTCAAGTACATTGAGTGTTTCGACATCTATTGTTCTAGCACATAAAGCACCAAAAAAAGTACAAATGCTTTTGATGATAGATCGAGCTTCCTTTATACTGCCATCTCTATAGGCATGTTGAATTGCTACCGGGAGCAAGTGCTGCATCAAGATGTGATAGTCATGTGACTTCAATCCCTTTAAATCTACTGAATCAGCCTTGACAATATTAGACCAATTACTACTAAAACCAACGGGCACACTCAGATTGCGCAATGTATTAAGAAAGCATTTCTTCTCCACTTTGTTAAGCCAAAAAATTCCCGGCTTCATAACAGTTTTACCATCCACCTGGGATAACCAATACCTTCTTTTAATTTTCAAAAGCTTCAAGTCTTTGCGTGCCTTGTCATTATCCTTGGTCTTCTCTTTCGAATTAAGCATCATTGCAATCAAGATTTCACAAAAAATCTTCTCAATATGTATGACATCAAAGTTATGAGGGACTGGAATGTACTTCCAATAATCCAACCCAAAGAATCCCGACCTATTGGTAAAACCACGATTCACCTTCATTTTCTCGGTTTATCATCGCACTCGGTAACATTGTGTTTCGTTTTGCCTTTCCCAACTTTTGTTTTAAGTTCATTGTCATAGTATCAACCTCGATCCCAGTTAGCCTTGCTGGTGGCTCCTCTAGCTCTTGAGTTTTATCATAGGTGCTTTCTCTTGTATCATTTCTGGCTTCATCTAACAAAGGTAACCAACATCTGCTTCTCATGTACACATGCTTACCTCCATTCATAAGCCCAAAAAGAAGCGATCTTTGGACCACAAGCCGGACAACCATGTTTTCCTTTAGTCTTACAACCGGGAGATATTTCCATAAGCCGGAAGGTCATGTATTGTCCACATCAAAACAGCCCGCATTTTAAATACGTCTCCTTTTGATGCATCTTTTACCATTACTCCTTCATGCCACAAGTCATTCAACTCCTTGACCAATGGTTGCAAAAACACATGAATATCTTGACCTGGCTGTTTTGGACCTTCGATGAGTGCTGTGAGCATGGTGAATTGGGGTTTCATGCACAACCAAAGTGGAAGGTTGTAAGTCACACACATCACAGGCCACGAACTATGCAATGAGCTTAATGACCCAAAAGGATTGAAGCCATCAGTTGCTAGCCCCAAACGGACATTTCGAGGCTCGGCAGCAAAATCTGGGTATTGTGTATCAATTAACTTCCACACCCCAGAGTCAACTGGATGCCCTAAAGTACCTGAAGGGGACTTTCTAATTGAATGCCAACGCATAGCCTTTGCTACCCAATCCACTCTATATAATCTCTTTAACCTATCTGCTAGTGGAAAATATCTTAAGATATTCGCAGCACCAGACCTGACCC
This sequence comes from Coptis chinensis, assembly GCF_015680905.1. Lineage (NCBI taxonomy): Eukaryota > Viridiplantae > Streptophyta > Magnoliopsida > Ranunculales > Ranunculaceae > Coptis > Coptis chinensis. The sequence goes on from NC_141456.1 coordinate 89,455,053, forward strand.
CTTTCTTTCTTTCCTCAATTCTTAAAGTTTTAAACCTCGAGACCCCACAAATATGACAAGAAACCTTAGATTTGTAGTCTCCCCAGTATAACATACAATCATTTCTGCAAGCATCAATTTTATCATACTTCAATCCTAAATCTTTGATTATCTTATCCGCATGATACATATTGTTTGGTGTGTTATTCCCACTTGGAAGCACCAACTGGAATAGTTGAAGCAATGCAGTAAAACTTTGGTCAGTCCACCCATGTGTGATCTTCAAATTAAATAATTTCACTACAAATCTAAGAACGGTGAAGTCCTTATTTCCAGCATACAATTCACTCATCGCCTTACGCAAATTAGAACTAAACTTAACATCTTCAAATAAGTCATTTTCAAATAAGTCATTTTGTTCATTATGTTCTCCCATTAGCGTATCCAAATTATCACCACCAAGTTCCCCCACCACAGTGTTAAGGGCATTAGCCATGTCCGTTTCATTATATGCATTATCACGAAAACCTTATCCTTGTTCAACATACTGATTTTGTGCTACTTCACCATGCACGAACCACACATTATATGTTTCGTCAAAGCCATGCCTAAAACAATCTACTTTGACGTCATCATGGGTCTTGACCGGGCCTTGGTTTAGGCATTTGCCCCACATGGACAGGGTATGACCTTTTTATTACGATGGTGTATCTTCGTGAACTCCACAAATTTCTCTAAACCAGCTATAAAACGCTTATCTGGATATTTCAAGGAAATCCAACTTTTATCTATCGATGAAGCAAAAGCATCCATACCACTATATATAACAAAGAAAAGCTAGTATGTAAGAAGCATAAACCAAATCAGATAATTAGGCATCAAATAAATCTATGATTTAGCATTCTAGAATGCAATACTAAGCACCTCACCATACAACGCAATGCATCCATGCTAAGAATTAAATAGATGGAGAACTAGAATAGCATCATTTTCCAACAACAATTTTCATGCAAAATATAACAGTTAAATTGTTGATTGTCTACACATGCCCTAAACCTAAAACAAAATAACAATAACCCAAAATTTCTCAAATCTAAGCCATGAATTAATACAATTATTTTACCAAAATAATAAAGTAAATAAAGCATTAACAAAGTGCAATTAATAGAACCAGATCTAAACTATCTATAAATAAAACTATAACATTAACACCAATACTCAAAACAACGACTTTATAAACTATATCGTATAAAAAAAACCATCTATTTATAAGCTCAAAGTGAAAACACCAAATTTGCACAATCATTTGTTTATAAGCTCAAATCCATATCTGTGTAGTTTAGGTTGTACTAGATCTATTGTGAAGAAATAAGCCATTTTTCACTGTAATTTGCTTGTAGCTCTACAATTCTACATTACTACATACATGCAATCTCATCAACAAAGCCACAAAGGGATGAAAGTCCCTAAAGATAATTACCTGACCTAGCAACGAGAAGGCCCCAACAGCCCAACCCCACTACAATGTATTGGAGTACCTATTATGCATGTGGAAACATGAGTAAAGAAAAAGCATTCATTATTTCTAAAGCAAGCATGCTCCGAGAAAGTCATAATTATACCCCAACGACAACCAACATGTATCCACTTGAGAAATGGAAGTTCATTAACATTCTGTAAAGATGCTTTAACATGGTTTATGGGAACATCAAGCTCCTGGGTAGGTGAAATGATGAGAGAGACAAACCTTTTTTAAGACCATGTCTCACTCGACTTTGAAGACTACGAAAATGTGTCATATGCCCTTGAGAGTGATCCTCTTCAAATATGTATTCACTCATTATCAATGGCCACACCAATATCGTTATGCCTAGTTAGATTCAATTCACCAAATCAGAAATGCCATTATGTCCAAAATCACACACTCTTCTCGTATTTTGGAACAGAGAAAGGGAGATTCCCTATAGTTGGATACCCACTCTAGAACATAAATATGAGATAAAAGCGCATGGTTAGATGGAACCAATGATTATCCAACTGGCCAACTTAATTACGTTATTCTAATCCCAATGGTCTTACATTGGTCGGTTTAGAAGTCTCAAAAGTATAATGTCCTCCAAGTTTAGCTACCACGCCAACATCAAACCACATAATATATAACCATAAAATCCCCTTCCACTACCGACTACACTATTTTCAGTACCCGTTAGTTTCATATATTCTGCCTTTCTAACCTCAACAACTATTGCAATGGCTTCTGCTCTCACAAACTTCTTCAACTTGCTCGTTCTCTCAACCATACTCATCATCAAAAATGGAGAAAACTCTGAATGGATTTCTGAAACCAAACTCTTGGGACAAATGAAGGAGAAATTCAGCCACCTTCATTTCTACTTTCATGATACTATCAGTGGCGGCAAACCATCAGCCAAGCAAATAGCTGGACCGAAAGTCCCTAGATTTGGCACTATGATGATTACAGACGATCCCTTGACAGAAGGACTCGAGCTCACGTCGAAACTCGTAGGAAAAGCTCAAGGTATATATGCATCGGCAGCTCAAAAAGAGTCGGGTTTGCTTATGGTTTTAAATTATGCCTTCATGGAGGGAAAATATAACGTAGTACTTCATCCAATAAGGAGATGTCAATTGTTGGAGGGAAGAATTACTAAGTCAATTGTTTGGGGAAGAATTATGTACTTCATCCAATAAGGGAGATGTCAATTGTTGGAGGGACTGGGCCTTTCGTGTTAAACCGTGGGTATGCACTTGCAAAGACTACTTGGTTTAATACCAAAGGAGATGCAGGTTGTCGAAAGTATAATGTCACCGTGACTTCATTATTATGAAAATCTTATGCTTTCGCTACTATTTTCAATTTGTTTCATCGTAGACCCGTAGTTCATAATGACTTTTTCTGGGGGAAATGGGCATTATCCTTTGGAATTTTTCCTAAACCACTGAAAATTTCCTGCTCTTATCAAATTTAAAGTAGCTTTTAGTGATTGTGTATCAGTAGTGTGCAAGAGCGTGTGTTTTTGTCCTTGTGAGTTGGTACTAGCACGAGCTTGTGTCACTGTCATTCAATAATGTACTTGCTAAAAAGATGGTTCTGAACATATATTAAGAAGTTTCCTATCGAAAAAAGAATAACATAAATTAAGAAGCTTAAGAATAATTTCAATGTTAGTACTTAGTATAACAAAGTGTAGACAGTGGAAGGAATTAATAAAACTCAACATGAAACCAAATGCATGCACTTGACCTGGGATTTTCAGAACATGGATTACCACCAATAGAATTAGGATGGCTTATTAATACTATAAATGTTTTTCACTGAATAATCATCAGTCTTTAAGAAATATTTAGTGCGCTAACCTCAATTCCTCACTACAAAACTCGATCTACAGAATAAAGTGAATCTTTAGTGCGCTAACCTCAATCATCAGTCTTTAAGAAATCTTTTTGAGTTGACAGTTGTAGCAAACACTCATTACGAATGAGATAATAAATTGCCAATCACTAAAAAAAGAAACCACAGATCTAAACTTGAACTTCTAAACACCAAATTTCTTCACAAAAAGATTATAGATATCGATGCTTAAAGTGAAAAAGATTGAAAATTTACCTGAGAAATTAACGAGCAAAAAGATTGTGTTTGGCTGCCTTTTTAGAACAACGAATCGGGTCGAAAAAACACTTCTCTAGAAAAAACTAAGAGAGAAAACAATGACGACGTTAAATCTTCAAGCTCACAAAACTATTGGGGGGAGATTTTCACCTTGGCGCCTAAATGTAAGCCGATGGTTTCCTGAAAAATTTTATTGTCTAAATAACAATAGAGCCACCGAGAAGAAATTTGGGATTTTAGGGTTGAATTTTGTTGCGGATTAGATCCCCAACAAAACCGTCGCCGGGTTGGAATAGATAAAAAGTGAGCTGTGACGGACCTGGGCTTTTATGACGACGGATAATGTCCATCAGCAATAGAAGTATGGACTGGATCCGTAGGCATATCTATTTTCCATCTGTCGGGAAATGTCAATTTTTTAGTAGTGTATCTTCCACAACCATTCACTTTTCCACACTTATTCACTAGGACACCCTCTCGTTCAAAGATGAAAAAGAAGGTGCATGCTAGGTTACGTTATAGGTCTATCCGACTTCGCTTTCAGTTCACTAGGTTGCGTCATAGGAAATCTTGGTGCTTGATTGTGTTTGGATATATTTTATGTGATATTTATTTATCGAATGATCCTCAACTATTTCGGTTATTGATATATGATAAACTGCATGTTCATACATATGTTTAGATAAAGTCTCGAGTATCTGACTATAAATGACTCAATTTTTTGTGTTTGGTGCATTTCCTTTCATTTTCATATATTGGTGAGTGCACCATTAGGGTAACCGGGCCCTCCCTATGGAGTGTGTAGCTGTAAGTATCGGATCCTAAGTCCACGTTCAACATAATTCACGTTTTCCACTCTTGCATGTTTTCTCATTTTTGAGTCATGTTTCTCTATGGGGTGAATTATGTCCCTATTGCTTATTGTTTTTCCTTATAAAAGTAAAAAAAATATTAAATAATAAACATAGTAATCTAGGAAGTCTCGGGAATCTGACTTTAAAAGACCCACTGTTAAAAACAAATTTTCTAAACTCTGTTGTAAAAATTTTTTGGGGAATGGTGTTCGTGTTTCCGTCCTAGAATGTTTTATGTCCCATTAGAGTTGCTTAGGCCGTTTAATTGTATTTCTATTCAGGTTGACATAATCTATGAATTTAGAGTTCATTCGTTCACATAACGTACATCATGCACGCATTTCGAGGCATTTTCCACTATCTTATATGTCATCCACAGTCGGAATAGAGTGTTTTATGGATCATTGGATTGGAAATTCTCTCCTGATCATTTCCATATCTCATTCGCAAAAATCGGACCGGTAACGAAGCGGCAATATTAGTTTGAAGTTGCGCGAAAAATCGAAAAATTTGAAAAATTCGAATTGGGCTTGGGCCCAACCCGCGCGCACCTGCGCTCCTTACCTTCGCACCAACAGTCGCGTTCTTCATCTTCTCAAACCGCCATTTACAAACAAAACAAAAAAAATTCAAAACCTAAAAAATAAAATTAAAAAGAAAATCAAACTAACCCACGCCAACCATCAAAAAATCCACTCCAAATCTTCTCAAAACCGTACCACCACCACCTGCACCAATTTAAATCATCAAAAACCATCGGAAAATAAAAATTCAAGCTGCACCACACCACCACACCACCACCATCGTTTTTGTGAGGTTATCCCTCATTGCTTCCCCACTACATTCCAAACACTCCAATGGCTCAACAACGTCGAATTTTGCCGGAGCAAGCATTTACTGGCGACCACTTCGCGCCATTTTACGGTGACAAAATGATTAGTAGAGATTGGAATAGCTTGTGGTACTCGACCGAAGCCTTTTACCAAGAAGACTTAGTCCGACGGTTTTACAACACGAGAGAGTTGGAGGGGAGTAGAATTTTTGTTATGGTGGCAAAGAAGAGGAAGAAAGTAACTTCTGGGTTGGGGCCGAGATTCTAGGCATTCCGCCTAGAATCCATCCGATGCCACGCTACAGAGTCCCAATATAATGGGGTAGAGCCGCTGATGAACGAATCGTTACCGAAGGGAACTACAACGCGAGCTCGCATTGTGTTCGCCAGGCATCCCTCGAACCAACCAAATTGGGTCAGTCAGCTTCGATGGATTGGTCGGAACGTCCTAGGGAAGGAGAAGGTCAAGGACATCAGTCTGAACTGCCTCCACATTCTATGGATACTCCATGAGCAGAAGTACGAGTTCTGTATCTTGGAGTTTTTGCTTAACATGATTAGGGGAGTTGGGAAGTCTATTGCACCTCTCCCTATTTTGATAACCAAGATCATGCTGAAGTTGAGAGCGACTCCGACGTCTGATAGGATTTACCTCACCCTACACCGAAATCCTCGTATTTATAAGGATTGTGTCCAACGAGTTTGGAGGTTGCCTGAGGATAGGGAAGAGGATGAGGAGGACGTCGGAAATGAGAATGACTCGGAGGATGAGGAGGACTTGACTTGTTTTGATGCTGATGCTTTGGAGAGGTGTTGGTCAGATGCAGAACGCATGGCTGTGATTCATCGTGGCATGTGTTCACTCAATACTATCTGCGAAGACCTCCGAACTCGACAGGCTACTATCCACCATAACTTCGAGATCCGTACCCAGCGTGAGGATGAGTGGTGGGAACATATGAGAACTGAGCTGGAAGCTCAGCGCCAGTTCTGGGCCGATATGCTTGCACGCTTCCCACCTTACGGGGATTCTCCTTCTGAGGACACATCATCGAGGCACGAGCGTCGTCGCCGAAAGACGAATGGTGGTGGCCCATCGGGAGCTCGGGGAGCCATCTCCGAAAGTGCCCTCCGCTACCAGTACCGACGTGTTTAGGGATAGTATAGCTTGATGATTTTTATTTGTAGTTTTATTATTGTTAGTTATTTTAATGTAAGTTTTAATTCCGTAATTTGAATTTTGATGTGAAATGTACTTCGAATGAAAATTTTAATATAATGCGGTTATTTTCATTGTGCGTGGTTGTTTAATATTGATCCCACCTTTCCAAATTGTTTGGGGGTGGTGTTATCTATTCCAGCATGATTTTTATATGACCCTCGTTTTTAGAAGTTATTTCGGAGTCAGGGTGAGAATATGGCCGATTAGGCATATCTATGAATAAATATTGGTTAGGATGAATTCTCGATAAAATGGGTAGGTTCTATCCTAAATTCAACCTAAAAGATACTAGGGTTGTTTTAGAATCAAGAATATGAGTTGTTTCCATTTTCGGGTTTGGAAATTTTAGTATTTCCGGAAACTACCGTAAAAACTTTTTGGTAACTTCCCGATCCGTTTTAGCAACTTAAAACCTATATAAACTTCATTTATTCTACACTCATAACCCACACTACACCTAAGTTCCATCACTCACCTTTCACTCCCATGTTTCCCACGTTTCGTCTCATTTTTCAATCATCAGCACCTCGGAGAGCACCTACGCCCCAGAGGAGCGCACTCGCGCCCTACTCATTTGTCAGAAATTTTGCACAAAGCGCACCCGCGCTCAAACACTGGAACTCCAAAATCATCATAGCGCACCTGCGCCCTGACCTCCGTGTACACAAAAATTTCCAGTTTTCTCGGGTTGTTCCCAGATCATTTGCAACTGTTCCAGAGCATCGTTTTGAGATGACATCTCCTATAATAATACGGAACAGTCTTTCGAAGATTTGTTCCAAAGCACTACTTATGGTGCTTGGTTTTACGGAGGCTTATCACATCACGTGAGGCTTGGGAACCGCTTATGGTAAGACCTGCTGAACTTTATTCTCCAACACTAGCATCTTATTTTTACGATAACTGCATTTTTTTTGAGAGACCAGATGGAGAACAAGTGTTCTCCATCAACATTGATGATGAACCAATGGAAATTACCAGGTTCTTGCTAGCATTTGTTCTTGGACTTGCTATGCCCGCTGAAATACAAGACCCATGGTGCTATTGGGTAGATAATATGCATGTCTATACTTATAAGTTTTTGCATGAGTCGTATGGGGCAGGCATTTTCCGTATCGAGGACCAAGGGGACTATAACGTCCCTTTTGGTAGCCTGTCCATGAACATAGGAACTGTTATGTTTTGGATCATGCTAAACATTTTAAGGGAATGGCGTTTTTCTTCTGTGAATGATGCCACTTGTAGCGTCTTCCTTGCTTTAGCCACGGGACGTATGTGCCATGACCTTCCCAGAACCTTGATGTCTAGTTTAGCTCGAGCCCATAGCATGAGGTATAAGTACCTTCTTATGTCTGTTCTAATTTCCCGTATTATGCTATGTTTCTTTCCTGTTTTTTGTATACGTTTCACGGATTGGATTACGGTCGACACTGTGCGACCCACAAATAGTATTATTCGATCTTTTCGTGCAATGACTTGGCAAGGGTGGAGGATATAACCTCATCAGGTTGCACCCTACACCCCGTCAGACCAAGTGTCGCTTAATAGGTTAGCAATAATAGATGATAAATGGCGGGAAGCCTGGCAAATTATCATGGCATGGCAGGACGCGAAGGAACCTCACTTCTTTATAGAAGAAGAGGATGAGGAAGATGATGAATAAAGCGGGAGATAAGGTAAGTTTTAATTCTAGTTAGTGTCTGCTTATGTCCCAAGCAATTTGATTCTTGTTAACTCCATAATGGGTGGAACTCTTATTGAGTTGCGTCAGTTTTTTATTTCCTATATTAGTACGTTCTAAGCTTGTTTTGCAGATGTTCCTGAATTTCATGCGCTTTAATGGTATTTTTCCTACCCTCTTTATTTAAATGCTTTGAGGACAAAGCATACTTCTTGTTTGGGGGGGCATAGAAACACGTGTAATTAAGGCATCTGCTAGGATATAAATATATATAATATGCATTTGTTTTCTAGTTAAAATTTCAAAAATTCAAAAATATAAATAAATAAGTTATGTTATACACTTAGAAATATTGGTATTGTTTTCTTTCTCTATGCTCTTAATAATCTTGAAGTCTCACGTAGCTTTTGCATTAGAATAATTTTTAGAAACTTAGGTTAATATGTAGATAATAATCTTTGCATCTATCTATAAATATATTACATGAGTATCTATGATTGTTAGCGATGAAAGTTTCAAATCTAGGCTAGAGTACTTATTCTACAAATCCTGTGAGAATATAGCCTAAAGCCTTATATGAGCGAAACATTTGAGAAATGACACAAGGGAGAAGTAAAATCCGAATAGAGGAATCATACGTCCACTTGCTTGATCACTATGCCATATCCTAAGCGAGAATTTAGGCCCTCTTTGGATCGATATAGCCAGAAATTCAAACCTATGAATTATTTTCCGCTAGTCGCCCCTCTGAGCCTTTCTTTAGCCTTTCATAAACCACAAATCCTTTACCCTGTTACAAAAATAAAACAAAATAATAAATAATAAAATAAAAATAAAAAAGTCAACCTACCCATTCTAGAATAAGTCTGAGAATAGAATGAGGAAGAAAGAAGAAGAGAAAAACCTGTGTAAACAAAAGTTAGTTAATTGCTTTAGAAAATAAAGAAAAGAAGTTTTCATCCAAAGAAAATAAAAACAGAAATAGAAATAAAATAAAAACTCCAAAAAAATAGAATAAAAGGAGTCAAAAGCCAAAGAAATATATATATATATATATGGCTAAGGATGGAAACAAAGTGTGGAAGCAAAAGTAAATAACAAGGTTTTCTCTAGTAATATGAAGACTTTATTATCTCAGACTTGTCCTTTTTGAATATCCATTTCCTTCCTTTTTAAACCATCTCCTAATCCCCGCAACACCTAATAAAGACCTCTAGCTCAATTAGGAATAGGTTAGTGTGATAGTAAGTGGCAGATGTGTTTGATCGACTCCGGCTTCCTTGTTGTCATTGAGATTGTAAGGTAAAGTGTGCCCACTAGCACACTGGAGTAGTGAAACTTGAGTGGAAAAATCAGAGTGTTGTATCTTGACAATTATTGTGAGAACCTACTTAAGGACGCTATTCCGAGTTTCAAAAACGAACCTGCTAGGCATTTCATAGTATTACTCATTGTATATATGTTTATTGTAGATGATTGATAATTATGCATATATTAGCTTAGGTTTCGACTTGATTACTCTATATGCATTGCTAGTGAGAGGTATAGTTAATTTAGAGCATGAATAAGGAAACAATAGTTTTATTTCTTAGTCGTTGTGGTATAGATGAAGTTTGTGAGTACCTTCACTGGAAAACTCTCACGAGGCTATAACTCGTCCACTAGGGAATTCCTAGTGGTTTAAGGCCTTGTTGCATATGGTCAATGCAATCACACTCAGCGAAACGAGAGTAGATAGAACTCCATTTTTTATCACTTATTCTAATTTCTCATCTTTGCTTGAGGACAAGCAAAATGCTGTTTGGGGGTGGTTTGATAAGAGCCCAAATCTGTAGTTTTAACCATGTAACAGTCATACTTTTAGACCAATTATGTGAATAATAATTATGAGTTAATACTGATTACGTGTTTTTATGCATTTCAGGCTTCAAAGTCCATTATGTGTAGAAATGTGCCACTTTAGCGAGATAAAGGAGCAAAGGTCGGTTGCTAAGGAGTTCTATGATTAAAGGCCAAGATTCAAGAAGACAAAGCCTTTGTAAAGCCCGGTCAAAAGATGAAAAGTCGACGCGGGCAGAAACAACACACAAAGTCAGTAGAACTTCCGAAGGCCGTATCTTTGGACTCAGACCTCGGAATTGGGCCTACCTTATGTCAAAACGACCGGCTCGGAAAGAGATTTCCAATGGTCTAAGCCTTGACCCAATCAGAAGAGCAAAAGTAGATGAAAAGTCTGTTGAAGCCAACTGCAGCTGAAGAGGCTTTTTTGGACTGAAAGAATTGTGTTTTGGGCCAGAGAATATCTGGCCCAAAACATGGCTCCAAGCCCATGCACGATTTTTGGATCTGAAAGTATAAAAACAAGAGCTTGACTCTTTGTTAATGGTAGATACTTAGGTTAGAAAATAAATTAGGTTAGGATAAGAAAAGTAGACATTAAACCTTAGTTCTAGATCTAGTTTTAGATTAATTAATTAGTTTGTATTCTTGCTTTAAATTCAGTATTAAACTATTGTTATTGCTATTCATTAGATTAATAAAATAGTGTTCTTGATAATCTAGTTTCATTTCCATTAATTATTTAGTTTCAATTCTTAGATTCAATTAATTCTTGCATGATTAGTTTCCAATTGAGTTTAAATAAGCAAAGTTCAAATCTTTATATCATGTCTTGTTTGAATTCCATTGGGAAAGATAGCGTGATGATTCTCGGCTAAACCTCCATTAGAGGGGGTTGAGAAGCCTTGATGAAAGGTTGATTCCGATTATCGTAGAGTCGTTATAATTTCCTTTCCACTCTAGAAATGATTAGTTCACCATGAGAATGGGTGTAATCGTTCACATGCTAGTTATGAATTGGTAGAAATGCCATGTGTAATTAGGGATTAGGAAAAACCAGATTGTTCTGCGAAGCAGTTCAATTCGGATTACGACGATTTGCCGTTAGTGGATTAAGTTGAGCTAAGGTGGAATCAATCCCCCTCTAACTCCTTATCATAGAATCAACGTAGTATTCCCATAGTTGTTTAAATAGTCGACTAGTTGCATCTTGTGGGTAGTTACATCGTAGTCTAGTTTCCATTTTGTAAATCTCTCATTAGACTTTAGTTAAGACTATTTATACGTAGATAACACATCATGCGGAAGGACTAGGAGTGGAACGAATCATCTACTCCACTATATCTCAATAGGATTGAGAGTAGAAAACTTTGATAAATATAGGCACGTAATTTAGTTTTAGTTTACTTACGTTTTGAGTTTTATCGTTCATTTCGTAGGTAAACTTTTATCCTTTTATGATTTATTAGCTACTGCACTGGAGCAGCTGGAATTGAGGCTGCCGAAACAGCTACAGATCTTTTGAAAGCTAACATTGCTCGTAAAGAGGCCACTCAAGGTGAGTCTACGCTCTATAAAAGATATATATGCTTTTAAGTTGCTAAAATTTTAAAATCAAAGAATTAAAAACCAAAGGGTTTGTCATGATAAATTGATTTTACAAGTGTGGTCAGAATTGTCATGAACCAGATCTAATCTTTATCTGGTCGGTAATTGCATTCTTTTTGTATTTATAATTTCACTGAACATTGAATATTGTCTTTTGATATTAAACTATTGTGAATATAAAATTTGAAGGAATCTCCATTGAATATTGTTTTTTTTGTTTTTCTTCTTTGACGTTTTTAAAAATACTTGCATTGTGTAGCCTAACATATTTTAAATCTTACAAAGGATCCTAAACATGTAGAAAACAAAAATCTTGCTACTTAAGGAACTTATGTGCCTGCTGATGTGGTTCTTAACCAGAAAAAAACTTGCTGAATCACTTAAGAAGGTTTGTGTTCTCGTTGTTATTCCTTTTCCTATTATATGCTTATTGCGTGTACAGTTGGCTATATATATACATGTTTTTTGCTTGAAACTCAAATTTTACCTTAAGAAGCTCTTGATCTCGACTTAAAACACATTTGCAGAGAAAGACATGGTTTTGCAGAGATTATGCCTCAAGCTTGAAACAACCACCATAAAAGATAAAGACGTGGTTTTCCAGGAGATTATGCCTTAGGCTTTTCCAAGCATAGCAGTGTTCATTGCACTATAAGTTTCCAAGTGATATACATTTCGGACTTTCCAAGTGCTTAATATATAGATATTACTTTGTACTCTTAGTGCCACGCGTGCAAGGTCAAAAGTATATATATTTTGCATTTAGAAAGGTGTCCACAAATTGTAGGAAGTAAACATAATTTAGATTGTGAAGTCTTGTTGAGTTATGAGCTAACATTTTACTGCTGAAGCGTATACTACTAAAATGCCACAAAAAAGCCACTGTAGACCACTAACAGCCCACACACAAGCCACATAGGCCAAGTTCTTACCCTTTTTTGCATTTAGAAATTAAAAGGATGTTTATGCATTAAGTATGAAAGCGCTTGTATCTTTCCAGCCTAAGTGAATTTAATATTCTGCTGGTATTTATCAAGTATTTGTTCAATCGTATTGCAGGCTAACCCGGATTATAAAGGTATGTCATCATTGTAGGCCTGGGGAGGTGCCTCTCTCTCTCTCTCTCTCCCTCTCCCAATAGGCTTCTTTTATTTTTGTGGTCCCTTTTATGACTTTATTTAATTTCCTTGCAGGTCCTGCTTGGTATTGATTTACACACATGCAATGCTGGTGCATTTGGCTAGTTCACCAGTGGAATTGGAAACACTGATGCCGGTTTTGTTATGGGTGCTGGAAAACTCCTTAAGGTATGTTCGTGATTTCTTTGTAGCTTATTGATATTCCAATCCCATCCAGTCAAGCTATGTATGAAAGCATAAAAACCGTTTAAACCTAAGTAAGATGGACATTTCATATTCTTGAAACCCACCCCCCTTAAAAGAAAAATATTCCCCGCTCCGCTCATGCCCCCACTGCAATGCAGTATACTAGTGTATATAGTGTCTTTTTGATTTGAGGATTAGTTATTTGACTTAACTTGCATTGGTGGAGATGGTTAAGTAGTTAGCTCTACGAATCAATATATATTTGAGTTGTTAGGTTTACGACCGAGGTCTGAGGTTTTAATATATGTTATGAAAGTATATTAATTGATTTTCAGGTTATGACGGGATTTATGTCTATGAAATGTTGAAAATACAAAGGAGATTTTACCGAAATTTTTATGTCTTTCGTCAAGGTGTCTGACAAAGTTATAGGGTTTTGGGGCGTTACATAAACTTTCAATACTATGCTTCTATTGCTACTAGTCTATTACCATACTCTCTTTTATGAATTTTGTAGTTTGAGTATAAGGAGCTACTACTTAAGAATAAGATATAATGATATAAGTATATATCTATACATATTTGTTTTCTACTGCCTGACTCCTTTTTATTTATTTCTATTGGTGTATATGATGAAAAGGACTTTTCTGATGATACCATCCCAAAGTCATCCCCTGATGCTAGCAACTATTGAAAGTGGGAGTTCTGTACAAATGACGTGAGAGCTTGAGTTTAGGGACAAGTCCCATTGATTTGGAAAACAATGTATATTTCATTCATGACAAGTCCTATTTATGAAAAGACGTTTTGGTGATGTTATTTTAATAAAAGATTATGTGATTAGATGTACTTGTGAGATTTATTGTTTATGTTATGGATGATTGTAGAATACCCAATAAGTGGGGACATCTTTATGCAGGTTAGTAATCTCCCAAAAAGATTGGTTTTGGGGGAAATTATTTTTTTTACATATGAAATAGTTTTGTAACAGTGGAAAACCGTAACTAAGCTTTGTAATAAGTAACACTTACGAAGCAACAAAACCGTTACCAAAATGTTACAAATTCTATAAATCAATTACATGAATAAACGTTACTAACTTTCTAAAACTGTTACTGTTGTTGGAAAAGAGTAACACAAAAAAGCGTTACTAATACTATAAAACCGTTACTGTTGTTAAAAAAAAGTAATGGTCAGAAAGCGTTATGAACTCTATAAAAGCGTTACTAATGTTAGAAAAGAGTAACACAATTAAGCAAATAACACCGTTAGCAAATATTTTTAGTTACGGAAAAAACCGTTACAATAAATAATTATGTAACGGTTTTAAACCGTTACGAATATTAATAACGCATTAGAAACGCCAAAACTGTGACGCAAAAAAACCATTACAAATATTTTTAGTAACGGTTTCTGACCGTTAGGAATGTCCTGTTTTGGTATAGTGGCAGAAACAGCGCACAAAAGTCAGCAGAACTTTCGAAGGTCGTATCTTTGGACTCAGACCTCGGAATTGGGCCTACCTTGCGTCAAAACGACCGGCTCGGAAAGAGATTTCCAATTGGTAAAAGCCTTGACCCAATCAGAGGAGCAAAAGTGGACAAAAAGGCTATTGAAGTTAAATCCAGTTGAAAAGGCCTATGTGAACTGAAGAAATTGGGTTTTGGGCTCGATTTTCCGGCCCAAAACATAGCTCTTCAGCCCATGCACGAATTTGTGGATCTTGTCTCCTCCATATCAAGAGACAAAAGCTTAGCTCTTAAGTTACTGAGTTTTTACTTAGTTTTACTTAGTCTAGATCCAATAGTTAGTTTTAGATCTAGTTAATTAGCATCAAATTAGTGTTTAGAGCAAGATTTAGTTTTTAGAATCAATAATTAGTTTGTATTTCAAGTTTTAGTTTCTAATTTAATATTGAATTCATAGATTTAGTTTGTCTTAAATTTATAATTAGTTATTCATAATCTTAGTTCTACATTAGTTGTAATTTCAGTTTTAATTCATGTTGATTCTTAGACTATTTGTTCTATTCGTTTAATCAAGTTTATTTCAAGTTTATTTTAATTAAGTTTAGTTTAATTTAATTATGTCTTCCTATTATTATTTATTTTCAATGAATCCAATGAAACTAGGCTAAAAACTCCATTTGATGAGGTTAAAGAAGCCATGTGAGGATGATTGCTTGTTAGAATAGTTGTTATTTAGAATAGAATTTCAAGTTCATTATTATGAGTGTTTAGAGATAAATCTCATAATGATGAACTAGAGTTTAGAGGCACCATCAAAGAGATTTATGGTGGAGCTAAACTCTCATGCTAGTGGAACCTTGATTCGAGAGGACTTAGTATTAACTAGGGATCAATATTCGATTCGATGACTAACTAATAGCCAATCGAATTGCATGGTGGAATTTGCCCCCTCTATATTCTTCCAATTCATTAAATTCACCTTTTAATTGCTTAGTTAAATTAGTTTTAGTTTAAATAAATCACAACACTACTCTCATAGTTCTCACCATTGGTTCTTTGTGTTTAAATAGTTGAATTCGTTTAAGTCTAGAGAGTTAAGAGTGGAACAATTTCATACTCTATATATTGAATGAATATATATATGTGGGAGTAGGAAATAAATAATTGATACCGTAAGAATAAGGTTAGAGTAATCTAGTTGAGTTTTTACGGGTTATCAAAAGGCAAGAAACCTTTCTTGGAGTTTTGCATGTTAAAACGAGTCAACACAGTATCAATATAGGTAGCCTGAGATAAGCACAACATCCTTTTCTTGCGATCTCTTATAATTTTGATCCCAAGGATGTCACCCGCTTCTCCCAAGTCTTTTATATCAAATTGCTTTGATAACCATACATTTATGTCTGACAACACTTTCACATTATTTTTAATGAGTAAGATGTCATCTACATAAAGCATAAGAAATACCACTACGTTTCCATCAAATTTCTTGTACAAAACAAGATGCTCTTGACCTTTTTCAATGAATCCTTCTGGTTGCTCCATATAGATGGTTTTCTCAAGGCTTTCATTAAGGAAAGCTGTCTTGACATCCATTTTATAGACCCACTTGCATCCAATGGGTTTTACACCATTGGGTGGCTCTACATGCTCCCAGATCTAATTAGAATCCATAGATTCCATCTCAGAATTCATTGCCTTTTGCCAAGATATTACATCTCTATCTTGGAGTGCTTCATTGTAGGTCCAGGGATCAGGATCTTGGTTATCATTGGTTATGTTTAAAGACATTCCCAAACCAATCCACCTATCAGGTTGTCTAACAACTCTCCCACTACGACGAAGCACCTCTTGTTCTTGTACATCATTGGTGACACATTGTGGTTCCTATTCTTGTACAATTGGTACTGAAGTAGTTTAATGTCTCTCCTCTCAATACTTCTAGAATAATACTACTTGGGGTAAAATTTAATGCACTGTGGGTGGAATAAGATTAATGATGTATAAATTGCCTTCTAATGCACCAGAACAAATAAAATGTTTATTTTTCTTAATGACGATCTTGTCATGTAAAAGAAACAGGATACCCATCCTTAATTAACATAGAAAGTGAAATCAAGTTCTTTCTAAAATTAGGCACATTAAGACAATTCTTTAACACCATAGTCTTATTTCTACCAAAATATAAACAAACATCTCCCATTTGCAAATGGCTACTACTCCCGTAACACCCCCGCAAGATAAAGGCGATCTCTCCAAAGACTAAGTTTTCTGGTTTCCTGGAACCTCTACAATGAAATGCAGACATGGTTTGTGGCTTCCGTATCTACACACCAGGTACTGGTAGATAACACTACTAAACAAGTTAAACAACTAGTGCATGAGACATACCTCCATTATTCTCTTGGTTGAGAAGAGGATAATCTGGCTTCCAGTGTCCTGACTACTTGCACTTGTAGCACATGCCCTTAAGTTTTTTCACAGCTTCTTGAGGTCACATGCCCTTCTTTGTCATGTTCCTATGCTTCTGAACATTTTTCTTCTTCTTACCGCCATTAGGCGTAGAAGTAGAAACCTTCTCAGTAGTATAAACCTGAACATAACTCTGCTTAAAGAGACTCTCAGCTGACTGAAGTTCTGTCATAAGTTCCATCAAAGAATAAAACCTTTTGTTCATGTTGTAGTTAAGGCAGAACGGTTCAAATCTTTCAAGCAGCATCATGAGAATGATATCGACCTATGTTTCCACATCGATATCAGCTCCAATGATCTCCAACTCATTCAAATCAGCCATCATCCTGAGTATATGATCCCTTACAGGAGTCCCTTCAGTCATAGTTATGGTCATCAAGTTTTTCATGGCAGTTTGCCTAGCAGCCCTATTCTGGTGTCCGAAGAGTTCCTTGAGATTGAGCATCATATCATAAGCCGTGGTCATGGCCTGATGCTGATGTTGCAGCACACCTGACATAGATGCCAGAATGTAACACGGCGACATCTCATCTGCCTTGTTCCACTTCTTATATGCTACTTTGTCCTCTTCTCCAGCAATATCGTCAGGATTAGGTTGGCATTCCTCATTGAGTACAAATTTGTACTCTTCAGCAGTTAACACGATATCCAAATTGCGTTTCTAGTCTATGTAATTATAGCCAAGAAGTTTGTTTTCCTTAAGAATAGTTGCTAGTGGGTTGAAAGTAACCATTTTAAAAACCTGAGAATCACATAAAATTAATAATTATGTAGGGCAAAAACTTCTTGAGTTAATAACAAAAATTAATTAATTAATCAACCCGTCAGCACCCTCCACACCGAGAAGTAGTAAGCCATGATAGTATGGACATTTACCATTCTACACTTGTGGAAATATTTTTGGAGTTAACTTAAAAAATAAATTCATTAACCCGTCAGCACCCTACACACCGAGAAGTAGTAAGCCACGATAGTGTGGACGTTTACCATATCTACATTCGTGTAAAGAGGTTTTTCCTATTAGTTCTACTTCTCGTCAACTTAACAGCAATACCACTCGTTAGAGTGGACACATGCCATCTAGACAAGTAAAACTAAAATGCTGACCTTTCTTTGGTCCTACAAATAATAGCAGTGACTCCGATGGGGAGGATACCATTACTTGCATCTAAGTGTATACCATTACTCAACACTAAGTCCATTATTTGTAATGAATCCCTTCAGATGGAGAAGTGAATCCATACATTAATAACTTCATATAGTTGTCCTTTAGAAGTTTGTTCTGGTAATCCGTAATTAGACTCATCCAATATGGAGGGAGGCACTAAAACCGACGCGCAAGTATAATTACATTACCAACAAACCTGTAATGGAGACCATGAGATTTATATGAAACAAATTCCCACTCCCACTTAGTTATTTAGAACTGAGGATCTTTCTATTTACTGGTCAGGCCTATGTTCATGTTATCTATTGTTCATGTGGGCTTAGTTTTTAGCAAACATCAACAAATAAAAACATGCATATAAAATAAGCAAATATGAACAATAAAATGGAAAATAAATTCCCAACTATTATGGCCCATATTCATTGCTCTATCCTGTTTGCCGAACTTTTTTAGTTGCCTTTGCAAAATTTGGCAAGGCAGCGCCCCGATTTTTTTTTTTTTAAAAGAAATCGTGGCATGTTTCCTTCACTGGAAACCTCACGAAATTACCACATAGACCACCGAACAGCAAATAGTTTTCACCTTGCAGAGAAAAAAATTTCTCTTTCTATCGTTAAGGGCGCGACCCGCGCTCCTCTTATGCCTGTATAACGCGCGTGGTGTTCTCGACTTCCAGGGGCATCAGCGCGACCTGCACTCCACCTGTGCTCATGCTTTCAACGACTTCCAGGCGCATCAACGCGACCCGCGCTCAGCCCGTGCTCTACCATAAAAAACTCAGATTCGGATTTTGACCAATCCAATTCTTGATTTCGATCTTTTGATCTTTACATATGATTACATCATGGATAAAAAACAACAACATGATACATACTGTGATTTAAATTACATCCACCAATAAACAAAAACCGTAAAAACGATCACTTTTCATAAAATCAAAATCGATCCATTTCTTTCCAGAAATCATTCTAACCATAACAGTTGGTCTAGATGCTTGTAAAACCATGTTAGAACAGTTCTACATCTACCAACAAATCTACATGCTCTGATACCAATTGTTTGTCCAAATCCGTCTAGGTTGTAAACGTTTACTTATACTTTATAAGGTACTGATGATATGATCTTCTGTGTGTCACCACACACCATATCATCTACAACATAAAGTATTAGACATATGCATATAAATAATAACATATATAATATGCATAACATTTGCCCATATGATTCTTATTCAAAATATAAAGAATTAGAGTTAATACAAAAGTAATGTTTTTAGTATATAACCCTCTTATGTCCTTGGTGTGAGACATTATTTCAAAACCCAACAAAAATTCTCCGGTTTGCAATGGATTGAGCAAAATTTTCAAAAATTAGGGTTTTGATTTCCATTCTTCTATTTCTTAGGGTTTTAATTTTGACTTTTGTTTTTATTTATATTTTCTTACTTTTTTTTTTTGGGTTTTAGTGTTATGATTGTCTTCTATGCATTGTAGTACCAAAGTCTTCTTTTATTATCTTATCATCTATCATCATCGCCCTACCGATAATCATGAGAGTAGGTGATCATTGTTTGTTCTATTTACTGTCAGCATAGTGTTATTTGACTTCGAGATGCATTTTCTTCCCCTCTTCATATTGTATGCTTCCTTTAGGTTGTATGCCAATAATTAGTAGTTGGGTTATCATTGTGAAAAGTAACTTATTTAAGTGTGATATTGTTAATAATCTTAAGATTTGTTACTCTTTATGGGGTTCAAGTGAGAAAGGGGCTCTAGAATCTGTACAAATATAAGGAACTTAATTGATCTAGAAATATGAAGTAGTCAAACATTTTACACAAATATCCTATGCATTTTTACTAAACTCTTCTCAATGAGCTGAAAATATATTACATATAATTTCTGAAATTTATTACGACTAACTTATGAAAAATCAGTGTTATTTTGATATGTACTCTGTCCATCAGTTGATTATGGATCTATTCTCTGAAGAGTCGCAATTCTACCATACCGGTTAGGAAATAAGTGCAGTTCTCACTTTCCTTGAATGAGATCCGTATTTAACGTTCCTATCAAAGTGGTAAGTCTCCACTCTACTCAGCTTTTTACATGTCAAACCAGTATTGATTTTTTCTAAATTGCATTTTACCTAGGATAAGCTAGATAGATTATCCGTTCAAGATTTATCAAGCGCCTATCACAACTGATAAACGTTGGATCTCTCATGTTGTTGGACTATAGAGAACTGCATATGTTGGTTTAATTCTAGGTGTGAAAGCACATAAATATAGTTGTTCCGAGTCACCTGATAGGGTTATATACTAAAAACTATTACTTTTGTATTAACTCTAATTCTTTATATTTTGAATGAGAATCATATGGGCAAATGTTATGCATATTATATATGTTATTAGTTATATGCATGTGTCTAATACTTTATGTTGTAGATGATATGGTGTGAACACACAGAAGATCATATCATCAGTACCTTATAAATTATAAGTAATCATTCACAACCTAGATGGATTTGGACAAACCATTAGTACGGTTGTAGTATAATCTGGTATTAGTCTATCTTGACTATAGGATTACACTAGTACACTTTGTGTGTATTGAACAGGACCAAGTGAGGTTGTTTCTCCTTATACTGACTATATAAGAGAACAAACGCCTCTGTTATTATGGATGCTTGTCCTCCTAATCCGGATATAATAACATGCACTTACATACATTGTACATTGCTTTAAATCATCAATGAGTGAGATTCATATGTGAATCAACAAACTCGATGGATTGGGTAATGACATTATATGTAAGGTGTGCTGTTGATTATAGAAGGAATTCGTGTCCCGCAAGAAGTCGAGTTGATGATGTCCCCTTGAGGAGCTTAAAAAGTATTGTCATGTAAACCCTGCAGGTGGATTTATTCCGACATGACAATGAGGTTGAGTGGTACTACTCAAGGACATAAGAAGTTGATTAATATAGTTGTCAGTAACTTGACTTAATCAACGGACATTCGATATCTTAAACACGGGGAGATCAACGAGCATATAATATGGAGCCCATAAACGCCGACACGTAATTTGGGATTAGGTAGTGCAACAATGGTCTTTAGTGGAATAAGCCATTTGTTGATGGACTTGGGGCGTGTGTTCGGGCTTAACATGGGAAGCCCAAGCCCGTCAGGAGGCCCAACCCTAATTTCTCCTCATGGTCCCTGGTGTAGCCTATAAATAGAATACTCTTTCTCTCTGGCCGAAATTCACTATTCACTAGTTCTGAAAAAGAGGCAAGAAAAGTAGATCTGAATTCGTTTCTGATCTTGAGAGAAAGAAGGGGGTTGGTAGATTGTTGTCCACACAACGTCCAATCTGTTCTAAAGGAATACAACAGAAGATCAAGGGGTTGATTTCGGATTTGATAAAGCTTGGATTCTCAGAGTTATCTAAATCGGATTCAAAGATATGTTTTCCAATCACAAATCGTGAGAACCCATTAATTCCGCTGCGCGTGGTTCTCGCGGTTTGTAGAAATATTTGGATTATGAGTAACGGTTCCTACATCACCATCATTAGTTGTTCTGATCCTTGCATGTTGTCGTCTGAAGATCGGAAGCCTATGGCATTGGCCCTGACAATATATATTCTTCTTGCAATCTTGCATTGCCGCAATCTCTTTTTAATTGGTGTCGATTGATAACTTTGGGTTTAGGAACATTATAATCATGGAAAAAACCATTGAACACACTGAGTATTAAAATATATAAAATGGTAAGTACCGGGTAGTGGACATTGTCAATGGTTGCTTCTATCGTTTTAAGATATGATTAAAGTGATACAATCTAAAGATTAACCACTTGGAATGCTAATACCTGATGCCCATTAACCAATGACATCGATTGTACCCACTAGATGTATATTAGCATTAGAATAATTATAATGATGAGGTAATTTGGAGATGGTGAAATTTTTAAGCGAGAAAGGTTTATAGCTGCAAAATTCTCTGAATGGTTGTTATTCCGTTGGCATTATTGCAGAATGACCTTGCACAGAAGTTATTTCTACTTCATTGCCAGAATTAATCTGTTTATTTATTCAATTGGCCCCTTTAATCTCACATCCTTTTCTAATCTGATAGCAGAAGCATATTAGTCCATGCTTTTGGTGTATTCCAACTTTTTCTTGAAGAATCACAAAGGATCCTTGGGTAGTTAATAATTGATATATCTATTGGAC
Organism: Coptis chinensis; assembly: GCF_015680905.1. NCBI lineage: Eukaryota > Viridiplantae > Streptophyta > Magnoliopsida > Ranunculales > Ranunculaceae > Coptis > Coptis chinensis. The sequence goes on from NC_141456.1 coordinate 89,477,370, forward strand.
CTTTTGAATGAGGATATGTTTTATGTCATTCGCAGGTTTTCACCTGCTATGGTGCCACAGATTGAATTGGTTGGGATAACCTAAACCCACTACACTCTTCGATGAGGTATATATATATACTGATGGGACTCATTCAACACTTTTCAACTTAAATTTACCTTAAATGTTTTTTTTTAAGGATGAGTTGATTTATTTTGAAATATATGATTTTAGACACCAATGATCAGCTATGTAAATGCCCATGATGTTCTGGAAGGAAGAAGGAATTGTGCCAAAGCGTCTCCAATTCGTGATTCTGATACTTCTCAGGTATTAATTACCGAAAAAATTGCCGTTTTGTACCATGAACTTTGCTGGTTTTATCAATTTGGGCCATGAACTTTTTTTTTTGAGCAAATTGGGCCATGACCTTTCTTTTTTGTATCAGTTTGGGCCACCGGTGTATTTCCGTTAGAAAATTTGCTTATGTGTACAAACATAACTCTAATTTCTACATTCTTAGTTAATAAGTAGCGATACTAGGACGAGCAACTCCTTGAAAGAAATCAGGTGGCCATGTTATACTCTTACAATGCTAAAATGGCATTACCGATGGACGGTGGCATATCGTTATCTACCACTACTGGGTTGGCTGGAAGAAATGGAAGGCTTGGAAAGTTTTCTAATGGAGAACTTATGGGGAAGAAGTTGCTGAACTTGAGTCAACTTCACCATAGTAAGGCTAGTGGAAATAGTAATGGTTGTTTTGTGTGCATGTCCGTTCTCACTAATAATGTTGCTGCTGAGACCAAGGTACGTAGCAAGACTAGCTCTACTATATTCCAATAGTATAAGTGCAACATGCCATGTGCACGTCCTTTTTAATGGACAGCACCATAAACGGGTTGTTTTGGTAGTGCCAGGGGTCCAAATCACTCTCCATTTTGAACGTTTATACAACAAACTCTAGATATGGAATTTTGATCATTTATATTGCTAGACTAATCAGATTATTTCGGCATTAAGATAACACTAGTGAGCTTAAATTGAAAAAGAAAAAGACTAGACGTATAAATGTTTGTGTGTATCAGTTACTAACCCATGCATGATCCATCCCAACAAATGGGTGATATTTTAACCATGATAAACCTAAGCAAACAAACATTATAACATAAATGCCTCATTATGTTTCTACAATCAACACTTCCATTAATCTTTTGTAATGTTCATTATAACAGGTAATAAAGGTTGATCCAATTGAAAATGGAGATATAATAGTTGCTGGTTCAGATGGCCTATTTGACAATATGTTTGATTATGAGATTCAAAATGAGGTGAACAAAAGAAACAAAGATAGACGTGATGAGAAAGGGAGAAGTGGTGGCCGGACGAGAGTTGATCTGGTGGTGGTGGTGGAAGCTTTGGTGAGGAAGATGAACAATGAAGTTTTTTTGGTTTTGTTGGGTTTGGGCCAAAATCAATATGTGGGCTTTGAAATTTTGGTGAAATTTCTGTGAAATTTTGGATTCGAAACACTTTGAAATTTCGATGCCACGTAACCGGTGATTAGGTGTGCACTTCAACGGTGACACATAAGCATTTGGTCGGACACATATACATCCGGCACGCCAAATAAGCATGTGAAGTAACGGAATGGTAACGGTGGCCCAAACTGATACAAAAAAGAAAGGTCATGGCCTTCATGGCCCAAATTGATAAAACCAGCAAAATTCATGGTACAAAACGGCCATTTTTTCTTAATTACCTATTAAATTGATAGTTGACTGTGGTTTATTTCACACTTCTGTTGTATCTTCAGCAGGGGATACCTATTAAATTGATAGTTGACTGTGGTTTATTTCACACTTCTGTTGTATCTTCAGCAGGGGATGTATGGTCATGGGGTATGGAAAAAAGTCTTGGTCTATGCCCAGATGCAAGTTTCATTAGTATTGATGCTAGGGATGCGCTCTCTGCTCTGTGGATTCCATGTAATGAATATGGCTCTAAGTTTGTTGATCCCCTCCAAATTGTATGTGGAGCTGCCCATATTATAATTGTTGCTCACAGTGGGTATGGGCTTTGGCCATCGGGAACAGGAAAAAGTGGTGCTCTTGGAAGTGGTAATACAACTGACAGTTATGCTCCCTGCAGTGTGATGTGGCCACCACTGGATGAGGACTTCCAAGATGCTTTGGAGTTTGCTGGTGAAGAAGCAAGAATACAAGATGAGGAACCAGGACGGTTGGCAGAGATAGATAAAAAATTATCTTTCACCATGGAAGAGATTCAACATCTTCGATCCAAGTTGACTCTAACTGAGCGCTATGTTAGCATACTACATGGCTCTATATTTGGTGGACTATCGAAATTCTTTAAGCATTTGTTTTACTTACGAAAATTGATTTAGCATTACCATAGGAAAGTAGGGAGTCTGCCTGATTTTTCTATTAATTCTCTCGAGGATAATGTAGGGGTTGGTGGTGCAAGACTAAGAAAATTCTCCAGTAGGAGTATTGGATTCTTTAGCAGCCTCACAAGCCCGACTATCGGCATGGGAAGGAGCATGTATAGGGGATGCAGTGCACCTTTGACATGCAAGGTCACAAGTTCATTGGCAGCAGTCATGGCTCAAATGTTGTCACACAGGGCAACTCATGTATGGGTGATTGAGGCTGAGGATGAGGAAAGTTTGTTTGGGGTCGTGGGTCTGTGACGACTCTTATTGCTACACTTGCATATTAAAAAATGTGCACCATGTCTTCAGATTTTGCTATGTATTTCACATGTACTTTCTTTTCCATTTGAATGTGATATAAGGCTGAATTGTTACAAGGAATAATTTGTTATTAATCATTTTCTACATCTGAGTATGTGACAACGGAAGCATGCCCATTACAAATGAAAAGCTCCATTCATTTTATGCTCTTAATAAACAAACTGGTACGTTTTGTACTCTTATATATTATGTTGGTGAAGCAGTGCCATGATGGTACAATCATTCATATTATTAATGAATGAACTATCGAGGTCGGAAATAAGTTTCCCTTTCAAACTTTCAAAGTACTTTATCTGTCTCTCAAGATCCTCTTCAGTGTTGTCTCCTCTTGGCAAAAGCTCTAGACACAGATATCTTACGTTAAACAAACTGTTTTATAGTTTGAGATTACACAGTTGCTAAGAAATCCACAAAGGTTGATGATACAGTCCAGTAAGTGCTGTCCAAGAAGACAATTTCTAAATCATTATCAGCTTGCAGTGAATAAGATCGATATTCATCTCAAGTTCAACCAACAGAGATGGTGGGTGATTCCTGTCCTTCAGAGATAAGCAACAGCTATAAGAGGAGTTAAAGCTTTAGCCAAAGAGAGGAAGAGTTGTTCAGGTTTACCTTATGGATGATGAGAAAAGATATACCTCCTTAATTGCTCGGTTAACATCTCTACATCAAGCTTAAAGAGTCAATAATGAAGTGGTTGAGATAGTTGTTCTACACTAAAACTTATTATTCACCCTATTAAAATCTGAAAAGTTAGCCGAATACTGATAGGTTTCCCCATACAAACAAAGAAGTAAAATACATGGAAGGGGACTACGGTTATTTAACCTATTTTGCAACAACCAGGATGAGATAATTCGATATAAAATTTTCAAAAAATTGGTTGGCACTGTTGACACGCATAACAAATTTTGGAGAACATCAACTTCGAAACTTCTTCGATTGTATCCAAGACGTGTGATTTCTAGCGAATTCAGATTCCAAGAGAGTTATACAATTGGTACTGTCATAACATCCACGTTTCTCTCATGTATCTAGATAAGTAAATAGAGCAGTTGACTTGATCGAGAATGTATTATTGTTCAACATACCTTTACTTAAGGAAATTCTTTCTGTATTAGTAGAAGCGGGTGCCAGACGTAAAATGTACTTAAGACTACAAACTTAATATACGTTGGAGTCTCCTTAACTCCTAATTGTTTTGTTTACAGAATAACAAAGACTATTTTATTCTATCTTTCATATATATACTTCAAAAACATATATTAATGAATATTACTTATCCAAAAAAAAAAAACTTCGAAAGCATTTGCATTTTTTAGAGGCCTCCCATTCAAGAGACATTTTTCACTATTTTTCCACAATTACAAATTAACCGTTTTAATACTCTCAGTCTCTTTAGCTAATGAATAACTACTCTCAAGTGTTGGGCTAACTCTGTTGCAAAATAAGGAAAATTTATTTTTCTTTTGTTTTTGCGAATTTATGAAGATTGAATTGGGGTGTAAGCATATTCATCTCTGTACATGCCACTATAGTAAGCTTTACCTATCAGTTCTTCTTAAAGTTGCATATAAGTTGTTCGTTGTAGTAATAGCTTTCTGATTAGGCTCAGTCATAGTAATTTCTAAGTAGATTGTCTCATCGTGTTTATTTTGATCTTAATACATTGTAACCACATATTTTAAATTGGATGCTATTTTTGAAACTTATTAACATAGGCGTTTATTGGTTTATAGGTTTTGATGGGATTAAAGTCTAACCCTTATGTTTAAAGAGGTTCTTAGAGCAAGAGCATTTATCCCTTCAAGCATGCAAGACATAGAAAATTAAATGAGGATGGAGGTTATTTTAATATTTGTTATCTTAAAGTTCATAGGTACGATAAATTGCAAAAAAAAAATGGTATTCAGTGCTTAAGTATGACTACATGAGATCCAACTGAAGTGTTGAGCCTGGAGTAGTTTGCACAGGATTTCAATAAAACTTTTATTTTTCCAACAACAAAAAGAAGTTGAATGGTTTTTTCATGGATGGGTGTTTTCTTTTTATGGAGAGTGGAGTTTTCACGTTACAAGAAATTTAAATAAGCAATCAATATAATATTTATATCTCATAGCTTTGCATAGTAGCAAATATTTTTCAGAATAATTTATATAACGGCACTCATTTGGAAAACGGGTTAAAAAACTAGTGTGTTGCACGGACATTAACTAGTAATACAGTAAGGCATTATTTATTTCAGAGATATGCTTGTGAAACATCAGGATTATGAGTACGCGGTCATGGTAGGAAAGTAACTACAGGAGCCAAATTAGTTAAGTTTTGATACCAGCTGTCACGGGCACACGTAAAAGACTGAGTGTGTTGTCAAAGCAACCAACTCTGGCTGTAGACGCTGCATGCCCCGATCCTCTCTCGATCTCTCTTACATTCCCACCATTTTCAAAACGGAACATTGAAGTTTAGCTCTAGAGACATAGTACTGGTACATCTGTCACATCTGGGCACCCTATACTATGTTGATCAGTCCTAATGTAATGTCCTATCCTAGTAGCGTGTAGACATATGATAATGCGGGCACTAGATTTTTTTTTTTTTTTTGTGTGTTTATGAAGTAAATTAGGGGTGTTTATGGGTCATGTCCTATCCTAGTAGCGCGTAGACATATGATAATGCGGGCACTAGAATTTTTTTTTTTTTTTTTTTTTTTTTTTTTTTTTGAAGTAAATTAGGGGTGTTTATGGGTCGGTTCTCGGTCTATTTTTAGCACTTCTTATCAAGTTCGGTTTTTTTCTAATATTTTGAAAATCCGGATCCATACCTTTTAATTAAGTCGGTTCTGGTTCGGGTTTCGATTCTTTCTTGAGTTATATATTTTTATTGCTAAAATTATTTTTTTTAGTTATATAACCGATATAAAAGTTGGTTTACGGCGACTATAACACTTGTCATCGATATTTTTGTCCTCTCATAAGAAGTAATGGTCCTAAATTCAATAATAGTATTTGAAAGTTATTTAAAAACTTTAAATGCATTCTCATACATTATACGTACGTGTATATTTTAAATCGAACATGTGTATATTATACTATACATAATGCATTATCTATAGAATAAATACCACATGTATCACAATTGTTAGTTAGCATTGCACGTATTCGTTATCCAATATATATACATGTAATATATCAAGCACGTACACGTTCATGCATTATCTAATATAGACAGTGCATTAGTTAATTCATAGTATACAACTATACGTGTAGAGGTAAACACGTAAATATTATTATTAATATTTATAATACACATATTTAATGTAATATTATAAAAGATGCATTTAATAACAAACATTCACTGTTATGCTAAATGTTATATATATTTAGTATAATTTTACACCTAATAAATATAGACTATATATAATAATAATGTTTGGGTTTGCCTTTATTTAGTGTAATATAATACTAAATTCTATATATCAAAATCATACTAATCGGTTCCGGTTTCGGTTTGGGTACCCATCGGTTTTTTACTATTCGGTTCTAACGATTTCGGTTTTTTATTGGTTCGGTTTTTGAAGACCTACTTTAAATGGGTTTAATATTTTAGGACCTAGAACCGCTATAAACGGCTTCGGTTCCGATTCGAGTTCGGGTAATTGGTACCATGCACACCCCTAAAGTAAATTGAGTTGTGTACCAATTGATAATTTTGTGGTATTTAGTTTATGAGTTTGTGTTGAGCTGGAAGCCTGGAATGTGTAGGTTTTTATAAAAAAGTATATGAAGTTCTACTTGGTAATTTCACTAATTTGTATGATCATGTGATGTGGAAAAATATAGAGAGCAACAAAAATACAAAATGGCACAGAGAAATGAAAACTAGATACAGCACTACCTTTCCTTTTAATAAAAAATATAGATTGATGTCAATTGGTGGAGTAGTTGTCCCTTTTGTGTAGTGGTCCTGACAGTGACCCTTTATTACGGAATCTTGAATTGATCTCAAACTTTACTTTACAATTTAAGGGGTATATGTTATGGGAAGTCTGTGACGCGTCAATTGCGTACTTGGAATTGAATTGTTGGTCGAGCAAATGGTCCTCGATCATCAGCAGTGTGCCATCAGCAAAACCCATAACAAAAGTGATTTCCAAACTTTTTTGCATGCATATAAACAAAGCTAGCTGTACTCAAGTAAGGTTATCGCTTCCCATTCTTGACTTGCTTTAGTACTAATTAATCAAACCTTTGTTTGATGTGCATGTAGTAGTGTAGTTCTTCATTTGATATTTTGAGCAACAGACAAATCCTCCATACTTACTAATTGTCTCCAATACAGGCTTATAACCGCACTATCTTCCATTCTTCCAATTAATTAATTTTTTAAAGTATATTCAGTGCTCTCCTACAGTGATTAATGAGCTAACAATCAAGGGCGCGGGCGGATCCAGTATTGTTACTAAAGGTGGGCTGCTCATAATAATTTGCACTAATATATATATGTATATATATGGAGATATATGGGGAGGGATAGAGCCACTTCCGAGCAACTTCATCGACTTGCAAATTGAATTAAGACCCAATTTTTTGTGGATTTGTTCTTCTCACAATGGATAGCATGCCCACAAAATTTCATCCTATTTGGATATGTCTAATCTTACAAAAACTAATATTCAATTTTGAACATTTATCTAACGGTCCATAATTGTCCGATTTTATAATAACATTTGATTAGGTTAGACATATTTGAATGATCCGAAATTTGGTGGGCATGTTACTCATAATCGGGAGATTATATCTACAAATTATGAGCCCTTAAATCAATTGGTAGGATGAGATATGACTTTGTACGTTTTAGGAGTGGTTCTAATGAGAGTGGCTCTATATATATATATATATATATATATATATATACATTTTTGGGTAAATTCTATATTATTAACATTGCTACTTGTTTTTTTTGGAAAAGTTAAGGTGGGTTATAGCCCCCTGGATCCGCCCCTACAAACAATCACATGGACACATCTAAATTATGAAAGTATCGTAATCTATATAACAAATAATGGTGGTGTGGGGCATGTAGGGCCTCCATCTTATGGTCCAAACACCTTCTCAACATTTCATGTTGCTTGTGACATGGCTAATCCAAGAGTTTCAAGGGTTTGTGCAATTTGTTAAACTAAATCAGTATTATGGGATCTATCCAAAAATCACCCAAAAGTCAACAATTGCGGCTAAGATTCTAAACTGTTGGGCTAGCCCATAAACTGTTAGGCCTCCAAATTTGACATAGTGCTTGCAATTAAATTTGGATTTTTTGGGTGGGCGGTTGGTCATTTTTCTTGAGCCATTACAAGCTTACTGCGTTGAAGCTCAAAGACATGCATATTTGTGTCGATAGGCGGATCTTGCGTCGAGGGGGCACCAAAGCGCCGATATATGTGTTGTTTGGGTAGGGCGAATGCGTTTCCGTGGGGTAAAGGTGTGCATATCTCATGCAAGATCGCGGCAATGGCAAATACTAGTACAACTACAATTTGAAATCTACATTGTTAATAGAAATTTTCATTGGAAAAATCTAATTTAAGTAAGGAGTGAATTCTAATTTCAATAAGATTCTTAAATAGGAGAATTTACTGTAAATTATTTAAAAGATCTCTCATGCATTAGGGGTGTGCAAAAATCTACCACAACCGACAAAACCGACCTACCTTACCCGAACCGAGTCATACGGGTCGGTTATCCATTTAGCATCGGATTAGATAATCAGTTTGATAATATGTAAAGCCAACATAGTTAGTTCGATCATTAGTTAATATTTGCAAACCCAAAAATAACTTATCCGACCCGCCATCTGCTGGATATATAGAGCAATATATTATCGTATACACTAGTAACTACAATAATTATAAGCACCGACTCTTTTTAAAACTTACTCAACAATCATAACTAAACATAGAGATGTCCATCTTGTTCGAACCTGCTCGAACATGACAAAACCTGAACCCAGACCGAAATACATATGATAAGGATTGGTCACACTCTCTAAACCCGGACCAACCCGATAATTTAGCCCTAAACCTGTTAAAAGGGCTAAAAAGCCCAAACCGAACCCAGACCGAAATCAAAACCCCAAATCCGATTTTAATTGCCTACTACTAATCCCATGGTAAAAAAAATGAGTTAGAGAAATATTTTGATTATGATCTCATTCATATCTACAATGATGAGTTATTTAATGTATTAAATTATGTAAATACTTATGTCGAGACTTCTAATTTTTTTGGCAATTGCACGTATCTAATGTGTGTTCATGTGCCTATAATTCCTTCCGAGTCCATCTATTTTTAGATTATGTGAAAATTAAAATTATGTCTGAGTATAGGTGATAGTTACTTCCAAGTTCATTACAAGCTTTAGTTTGTTTGAAGGATTGGTGGATAGCCGAAGAATGAATAAAATGTAGAAATATATTTCAAGTGGGATTTATTATTGTCCTATTTCTTCATTTATACCGGGTTTTATCCTACTCGAAACATGAATCCGAGCCCGACGGGTACCCGAATATAGGGTTAGGGTAGGGTTTGGTCACAGTTCTCAACAAAATATCTGACTCTGAACCCGACCCGTTGAGAACCGGTACGGGTCTGGGTAACCTGATACCCATTCAAAACCTAAAAAGTCGGGTTCGGGCTACGTAGGATACCCATTTGGACATCCCTAACTATATATATATATATATATATATATAAATTTTTTAACAAATCGTGATTCTTATTTTCGCTGCTAACCTATTTTAATTTCATAACAAATTGTTTTTAATTAAGTTTTAAAAACCCATTTTAATTTTCTAACAAATTAAATTATTTTAATTAAGTTTTAAAAACCCGTTTTTTAATTCGGAGATGGATCCCGTTTTAATAGTTGACTTAATATAGAAGTGTAATTCCTGTTTGTTTAATAGGATAAGGATTTCCGTTTTAAATAGATATGCTAGATTTTCCCTTTTCAATAGGAGAAGAATTCTCGTTTTAATAGGAGAAGTATTCCCATTTTCATTAGAAGTATAAGAATATATTTTTCTAATCGGTGAGGAATTCCCGTTTTAATAGGAGACGACGTGGAATTTTAATAGAACGCAAAAAATACCCTTTGTGCGAGCTTTAATATTAAAATATAGATAGAGATAATAAAACAAGGGAACGAACTAATAGTTGTGTATATTATATACAAAAGTTCTAGCCTAATACTAATATTAGCCCACCCAATAACCAGTCATCCATTTAGCTGTGGAACTTGGGTCGGGTTAGCCCAAACCCGATAGGCTAACATTTGTTGGTCCTGGGCTAGCATTTCAAATCTGTGGTTCGTGTTTGGTCTTGTAAAATCAAAACCCGACTCAGTTTCGAGTTGGGCTCGGATTAGAATATCAAATAACAAAAAAACCCAAGCCCGTGTGCATATATGTATATATATATTTCATTTTTTCTATTATGTTATATTGTTTCCCTATAAAGATTTATTCTTGTAAAAAATAAGGTTGATAATATCAATTTAAGAGAGAATAATTGAATCAATCAGGTTAGTTTCCCTTTCAAATAATCAAATCCCTTTCATTTAGTTAGAATATTGGAATTTCGGTGTTATTTACCTCTTAATTTATTTATTTAACAGTGAAAAGTTGTAAATTTATAACATTAAAAACCGAGAAATTGGCTCGGGTTAGGTTTTAACCCGACCCAACCAGCCCGATTTCCACCCCTACCTCCATTTGTCTTTCATTATTTCCCACCACCAGTCCTCCCCTACTTAGCCACCGTAGCAGTCATCACCATTAACAAAGATACATGGGTGGGTTATCTCTTCTACTATCTATTTTATTTTTTTGTTAAGTTATCTTTTGGCAAATGGTGTTCTAATCAATTGGTGGACATGAAGCAAGAAAGTATTCGGTAGCAAACCAAGATTGCTATCAAAGAATATATGAACAAAGTAATGATTCATTGATATATACGATTGTTGTATAAGAATATATGATTTATTTTTATTTTCTTTGATTCAATATATAAACATTTCTTTCTTTGTTTTCGTTTGGATATTTGGATCTGCCTTCCTCTTCTTCCCTTTTCCGTTCAAACCGAAAATCCGACAAATAAAACCGATCCGAAAATCCGATATGCCTTCATCTTCGATTTGGTTTCAGATCGGTTTTTGCATAACTTCGGTTTGGTTTCAGTTATGCATGTGTACAAATCGAGGACGTCGGTTCGGTGGTTGGTTTGGCCTTAAAACTGACCCGGACCTACCCATGCACACCTCTATCGGGCATATGCATGGGTAAAAAATCCAAAATCTTGGGCATATTCCAGGGTCCAAGTGATGCCCGAGTTTAAAATCTAATTTTTGCGTAGTTTCGGTTTTTGCTTAACTTTGGTTCGGTTTCGGTTATGCATGTGTACAAATCGAGGACGTCGGTTCGGTGGTCGGTTCGGCCTTAAAACTGACCCAAACCGATTGATTAATGATAAAATATAGTTTTACTTACGAATAAGTTACGAGTCTCAAACCCAAGTAAAACTAAAACTAGACTTGAGTGTCTTATTTATAAAAGATTTCTATTTTCGATTCTATCGAAATAGAGTTGGACTAAAAGATTCGTTCCACTCCTAGTTCTTTAGTATTCAATGTTTTCTACGACTATCGATCTATCCAAAGTTAATGAGAGTTTTACGAAATTATACTACGATGAAAAGTTAACTAACAAGATATGAATTTATACGACTACGAATACTAAATTGATACTAGATAAAGAATTAGGGGGGATTGATTCCACCTTAACTCGACTTAATTTACTAACGAAGAATCATCATAATCCAAATTGAAATACTTTCGCATAACAATTAGTTCTTCCTAATCCCTAGTTGTTCATGGTAATCTCTACTAATTAACATCTAGCATGTGAAACAATCAAACTCATTCTCATGGTGAACTAATTGTTTTCTAAAATGGAATGAAAATTACGACTATTCTACGTTAATCGAAATTAAGTTTTCATCAAGGCTTCTTCAACCCCCTCTAATGGAGGTTTAGCCTAGAGTCATTAAACTATCATTTATCATCAAATTTAAGCAAGACATGGTATAAAGATTCTAATTTTTGTTATTAAAACTAAATGGAAATCTACTAATGTAAGATTATTTAATTGAAACTAGTAATGACAAATAACTAAATCTATAAATTGAAACTAAATAATTAATAGAAAATGAAACTAAATTATGAAGAACTAATTAACTTTATTGATCTAATGAATAGCAATAACAATAATTCAATAACTAAATTAAAACAAGATAATAAAAACTAATTAATTAATGGATTCTCAAAACTAGATCTAAACTATTCTCTAATGGCTACTTGCTACTTAAACTAATTATTGCTTAAGAGTTAAGTCTTGTGTCTTGAAAATGGAGGAGACCAGATCCACATTTTCGTGCATAGGCTGAGGAACTATGTTTTGGGCCGAAAAATCGATCCCAAAACCCAATTTCTTCAGTCCACAGAGGCCTTTTCAGCTGGATTTTTTTTCAACAGACTTTTCATCCACTTCTGCTCCTTTGATTGGGTCAAGGCTTATACCATTGGAAATTTCTTTCCAATCCGGTCGTTTTGACATAAAGTAGGCCCAATTTCGAGGTATGAGCCCAAAGATACAGTCTTCGAAAGTTTTGCTGACTTTTGTGTGTTTTTTCTGCCCGCGTTGACTTTGACTTTGACTTTTCAGCTTTGACCGGGCTTTACAAAGGCTTTTTCTCCTTGAATCTTGGCCTTTAATCATAGAACTTCTTAGCAACCAACCCTTGCTCCTTATCTCCCCAAAGTGACATATTTCTGCACATAATTGACTTCAATGCCTGAAATACATAATAACCCGTAATCAGTATTAACTCTTTATTACTCGCATAATTGGTCTAAAAGTATTATTGTTAAGGGGTTAAAACTACAGTTTTGAGCTCTTATCACCGACCCATACACACCTCTATTGGGCATATGCATGGGTCCAAAATCCAAAATCTTGGGCATATTCTCTCTCTCTCTGATGCCTCTCTCTTTCCAATTTCTCTCTCTCTCTCTCTCTCTCTCTCTCTATATATATATATATATATATATATATATATAGAACTTTTTTATATATATATATATATATTAGTTTGTAAGTGGAGTTATGAAATCCTAAAGGCACCTAGGTGGAACCTATGTGAAGGTGTACTTTTTACACCCCTTTTGGAAATGCCCTTATTTTATGAGTAATAACAATTTGGACTTCTCAATAAAAACAAAAAATATATATATATATATATATATATATAATATATATATAAAATATAAATATCAACCAACCCAACAGTTCTAAATCATAAAACAACTCTTAAAATAAGATTTCTTTTTCTTTTAATTTTTTTTTCAGAATGGGTATTATTAATTAACAACTCGATTTTGTTCCCCTATTAAATGGGTTTATTTATTAAAAATAGGTCACTCATGTACGACCGATTACGGGTTGGATTGATGATGCTAAAAAAACTATCATAATTTCTTCATAAAAGTGCTCTGTGCGTACGCAAAAACAACCTGCTAGTTTTATGTGTCTTAAGGATTATTGCGCTATAAAACTCTAAACTGTGTAGTTAAGATTTTAGCATTTATATGGACATGAACTTATCACAATTCTAACATGGCCAATTTTGAGTTTGAGTTTAGAATCACCTTGAGAAGAAACCATTTGACTTGCAATCTTTTAAAAATCAGGTTCTTAATCAGTATATCTCCCCACTGAGCTTATAGATTAGAAATAGTCATTATGATCCTCTCCTTATCAATGGCCGGAGTCTTGTAGCAGTGTAGAGGTTTGGTGTTTAGGGAACAATGACCTGATAATTTGTTTGATAGGGAATGGTTGCACTCTTCTTGGGATAAGAGTTGCCTATGTATCAAGTTTCTTAGGGTCAACTTGAATCAAGCCTTACGTAGTTCATCTCTCTCTACTTATAGATGTTTGACCTAACTTTCCTTATTTGGTCCAGGCCATTATGAAGTGTAGATCCACCTTGTGTGCTATATTGTTGATTCGCCATTACTCTAATGTTACAAAGTAAATGTCTCTTTGATTGTTGCGTTAACTGAGCTCCAGGATTGTGCTAGTTGATTTGCTTCCATATATGGTTGTAACTGCTGCTGGGGACGACCTGGGTTTAGGTCATTTGGTACGCTCTGATGGATTGGTACGAGCTGATGGAGTACGACCTGGTGTGTGGACACGTGTACTGTAGTATAGAATGGAGGGTACTTACATAGCCCCCTTTATTTGATCCGTTCCTTGGACAGCTGTGCTATGAAAAGGGAAAGGTAAAATAAAGCTTTAAAGCACGTGTCGAACAGTTGGTTTTTTTAATTGGCTTTTGAAAAATGTGTGGGAACTGTTGGGCTAGATTCGTGGGCCCGAAATCACGGCAATTTGTGGGCGAGCAATGATTGTGTTATGTGGGAACACGAAACATTTTGTATTCTCTTGAGGTTTTGGCAGCTGAGGTTTTGGCATGTTAAGGTGTTTCACTTCCTCATTTTTCCAATCTAAGAAAAAGCAGAGCGAAAGAAAGAAAAAGAAAAGGAAAGGAAAAAATTTCCAACCTTTGGTATAAGGTGCGTCTCTTGAATTTGAAAAAAAAAATTGATCTTTTTGTTTATTTTGCTTTTGTAATGTCGATCACTAGTAGTAGCTTGAGTGGGGAAGTGGAGGTTGATCAGTGGAGAGAGAGAACCTTGAGTGAGGATGGTGATGTTGTTAGGGCATGCAGTGGAGGTGAGGCGTCTTCGTCTTCTTCAGTGGAGATGATAAGTGAGGTGAGTAGGTCGGTATTGGATAATTTTGGGGACTTGAGGAGGGAGTTTGGTATTGATTGTCCCGATCTGATGATATATGACATGAGTGGTGAATAGAATGTGTTTGGGTCGGATTACGTACCTCGAGACGGTGGGGTTGTCATTACATATGGTCAACTGAAGGCGGGGTTGAGGTTGTCTTTCTCACGTCTGACCTTGGACGTTCTGAACTTCTATGGAAAACCACCTTTGCAATTTGTGGGAAATAGTTAGAGGGTGCTACACGTGCTAGATTTGTTGAGACTCAGAGGTTATAACATTTGTTTGTCTGATGTGCTGGAGCATTTCTCCATAAAAATTTCTTCTGCTTTGAATTTTGGTTTTCAAGTGATGAAGGGTAAGTCACCCCTGATTGTTGGTGTGAGTAAAGAGGAGTGGTGGCAGAGGCCTCTGTTGATTGTGGGGAATTATTATCCTCCTGGATATGTTGTGGAGAATCGTAGTGTGAGGACTGTTGGTAGGCCGTTTTATTTGATGTGGGTCATTCTATGTTGTTTGCCATAGGTAGTTTGTGTTGGTTGTAAGTTTGATATGATGACGTTCTGATGTTTGTTTGTTTTGCAGAAGTCATAGTTTGGAGTCGCACATCCTCGAGGGCTATTGAAGAGTTTGCTAGACTGTCTTTTGGACCAGAAAGCATCTTTGTTGGGGGAGGTTGAGCACTACTTCAAGAGGCGTGGAGGGGAGAAGATCAATAAGAAGAAAACTGAGCAAAAGAAGAGGGCTCGAAAACTTGTTCTTGACATCTCTGATTCTAGCTCGGATACAAAGATGGTGAGGGAGAGCCAAAGGAAGGCACCTATTTCTAGAGGGAGAATGGTTGGAGGGGCTACTGATAGCCGTTCTGCTTCAGTGAGGACGTCTGGAGGAGCTGCAGAAAGCCGTTCTGCATCCAAATGCTCAGAAGTGGGTGATATTGAACGTTCTGCATCCAAACGCTCTGAAGTGGGTGATGGTAAACGTTCTGCATCCAAACGCTCTGAAGTGGGTGATATTGAATGTTCTGCATCCAAACGCTTAGAAGTGGGTGATGTTGAACGTTCGGCATCGAAATGCTCTGAAGTGGGTGATGATGAACATTCTGGTCATGGTGGTGGGAGTGCTAGCGGTAGTGGTGATGCTCCCACTCAGTTTTGGAGGCCTAATTTGAAAAGGCGCTCTGAAGTGGTTCAAACAGGGGGGTTGAAGAAGTCCCAAACTGAGTCTGAGGTACGACCTAGTACTGGTGGAGGTCGTTCTTCTGCAGGTCGGGCTCCATTGAAAAGGATGGATCTGAAGGAACTTGCGGTTGATGTGGGGGTTGCTGATACCCGGGGCAAGAAGAAGGCTAGTGAGAATGAGCCAGTTGCTCAGAAGTTGAAGGGGTCGGGGAGTACCCCAAGTCACAAGAGTGTTGATGACTTTCTGGATAGGCTTGTTGATAACTGTAAAATTGAATAGTTTACCTACGACATGAACGATGAATTCAAAACGTAAGTAAACTAAAACTGATCTTACGAGTCTATTTTATCAAAGCTTCTACTCTCAATGCGAATTGCACTAAGTGGAGTAGGAAGTTCGTTCCACTCCTACTTCCCTAACATGGATTGTTTTCTAAGTCTAAGAAATCAGTCTTAAGTCAATGAGAGTTTTACAAAATGTTATGCTAACAAGACGCGTTAATTAAATAACGAGATATAATAAATAACAAGATAAAATATAAACTAAAGTTAATCTACGAAAGCTACGGAAATACGATTGTTTGAATCTAGATAAAGAAATTAGAGGGGAATTGAATCCACCTCGAATCCAACTTAACGACCTAGTGTAGAATGTTGTATCTCAATTCTCACGTTCTTACGGCGAGAATTTCGAGTTCTAATCCCTAGTGTTCATGGCATTCCTACCGGATACTAACTAGCATGTGAGGTCGCCCCACCCATTCTCATGGCTAAACACTCCGACCTTCTGAGTGGAATAGATTCTACAACCAATTCTATACTAACCACTAAGTTTTCATCAAGGCTTCATCAACCCCTCTAATGGAGGTTTTAGCCTTGAGTCATTACGTTAATCATTTCCATTTAGATTAAAACTAAACATAATATAAAGCATTGAAATTTACTGAATTAAACAATAATGAAATCTAATTTAATGACTAAAATGAAATAAACACAAGAATTGAAATTAGATCTAGAATTGGAAATGACAAAATCGAAATTGATAAAGAATACTACTTTATTGATCTAATCAAATTGAAGAGCAAGATTCAAAGGTTTAATCTAATACAATAATTTAAATGGAACTAAACTTAATCAAAACAATTCAATCTAGATCTAGAAGCTATTCTAATGGCTACTTTCTATTCTAAGCTATCTACCCTAATTCTCTACTAAAAAATCTACCATTAACAATGAGCTAAGCTTTTGTTTTTATACATCCAGATCCAAAAATCGTGCATGGGCTTGGAGCCATGTTTTGGGCCAGAGAATCAGGCCCAAAACCCAATTCTTTCAGTCCAAAAAGGCATCTTCAGCTAGATTCGGCTTTAACAGACTTTTCGTCCACTTCTGCTCCTCTGATTGGGTCAAGGCTTGGACCATTGCAAAGCTCTCTTCGAGCCGGTCGTTTTGACATAAGGTAGGCCCAATTCCAAGGTCTGAGTCCAAAGATATGGCATTCGGAAGTTCTGCAGACTTTTGCTCCTTTATCTCGCTAAAGTGGCACATTTCTGCACATAATGGACTTTGAAGCCTGAAATGCATAAAAACACGTAATCGGTATTAACTCTTACTTATTATTCACATAATTGGTCTAACAAGACGATTATTAAGGGGTTAAAACTACAGCTTTGGCTCTTATCAAACCACCCCCAAACAAAGATTTTGCTTGTCCTCAAGCAAAGATGAGAAATTAGAATAAGTGACCAAAAATGGAGTTCTAACTACTCTCGTTTCACTGAGTCGCGATTGCATTGACCATATGCAACAAGGCCTTTAAACCACTAGGAATTCCCTAGTGGACGAAGTTATAGCCTCGTGAGAGTTTTCCATGAAGGTACTCACAAACTTCATCTATACTACAACGACTAAGAAAATAAAACTATTGTTTCCTTTATTCATGCTCAACTATCTATACATCTCTCTAGCAATTGAATAAGAATAACCAAGTCAGAAACCTAAGTTAATATATGCATAATAATCTATCATCTACAATAAACATATACACAATGAGTAGTACTATAAAATGTTTAGCGGGTTTGTTTCGAGAACTTAATAAGCGTCCCTTAAGTAGGTTCTCACGATAATAGTCAAGAAACAACACTCTAATTTTTCCACTTAAGTTTAACATACTCCGATTAATGTACGATGGGCACACTTTACCTTACAATCTCAATGACAACAAGGAAGCCGGAGTCGATCAAACACATCCGCCCACTTACTATCACACTAACCTATTCCTAATTGAGCTAGAGGTCTTTATTAGGTGTTACGGGATTAGGAGATGGTTTAAGAAGGAAGGAAATGGATATTCAAAAGGACAAGTCCGAGATAATAGAGTCTTCATATTATGTAACTAGAGAAAACCTTGTTATTTACTTTTGCTTCTACACTTTGTTTCCATCCTTAGCCATATTTTTCTTTTTCTTTTCTTTGGCTTTTGACTCCCTTTTTTATTCTATTTTTTGGAGTTTTTATTTTATTTTATTTTTATTTTTCTTTTCTTTGGATGGAAACTTCTTTTCTTTATTTTCCTCAAGCAACTAACTAATTTTTGTTTACACAGGTTTTTCTCTTCTTCTTTCTTCATCATTCTATTCTTCTCGGACTTATTCTAAATTGGGTAGGTTGATTTATTTTTTTTTATTTTGTTTTGTTTTTGTAATGCAGTAAAGGAATTGTGGTTTATGGAAGGAAGGGCTAATGAAAGGCTCGATTAGGGCTTACTAGCGAAAAAATATACTTAGGTCAGAATTTCTAGCTATATCGATCCAAAAAGGGCCTAAATTCTCGCTTAGGATATGGTTTAGTGATCAAGCAAGTGGACGTGTGATTTCTATCCGGATTTTACTTCTCCTTGTGTCATTTTTCTCAAATGTTTCGCTCATATAAGGCTTTTAGGCTATATTCTCACAGATTTGTAGAATAAGTACTCTAGCCTAGATTTTAAAACTTATCGCTAACAATCATAGATACTCATGTAATATATTTATAGATAGATGTAAAGATTATTACCTATATATTAACCTAAGTTTCTAACAATTATTCTGATGCAACAGCTACGTGAGACTTCTAGATTGTTAAGAGCATGGAGAAAGAAACAATAACAATATTCCTAAGTGTATAGCATAACTTATTTATTTATATTTTTGAATTTTTTGAAATTTTAACTAGAAAACAAATGCATATTATACATATTTATATCCTAGCAGATGTCTTAATTACACGTGTTTCTATGCCCCCCCCCCCCAAACAAGAAGCATGCTTTGTCCTCAAAGCATTTAAATAAAGAGGGTAGGAAAAATACCATTGAAGCGTGAAATTCGAAACATCCGCAAAAACAAGGTTAGAACGCGTACTAATATAGGAAATAAAACCGACGAACTCTATAAGAGTTCCACCCATTATGGGGTTAACAGAATTAAATTGCTTGGGACATAAGCAGACACTAACAGAACTAAAACTTACCTCCACTCCCGCTGTTATTCATCATCTTCTTCATCCTCTACTTCTATAAAGAAGTGAGGCTCCTTCGCGTCCTGCCATGCTATGATAATTTGCCAGGCTTCACGCCATTTATCATCTATGGTTGCTAACATATTAAGTGCCACTTGGCCTGATGGGGTGTAGGGTGCAACCTGGTGAGGTTGTATCCGCCACCCTTGCCAAGTCATTGCACGGAAAGATCGAATAATACTATTGGTGGGTCGCACCGTGTCTACCCTAATCCAATCCGTGAAACGTGTACAAAAAACAGGAAAGAAACATAGCATAATACGTGAAATTAGAACAGGCATAAGAAGGTACTTATGCCTCATGGTATGGGCTCGTGCTAAACTAGACATCAAAATTCTGGGAAGGTCATAGAACCGGCGCCCGGACTAAAGCAAGGAAAACGCCGCAAGTGGCGCCATTCACGTAAGAAAAAACGCCATTCCCCTAAAATGTTTAGCATAATCCAAAACATAACAGTTCCTATGTTCATGGACAGGGCTACCAAGGGCAACGTTATAGTCCCCTTGGTCCTCAATCTGAAAATGCCTCGCCCCATACCTCGTGCAAAACTCATAAGTGTAGACATGCATATTATCGACCCAATAGCACCATGGGTCTTGTATCTCGGCCGGGCATAGCAAGTCCAAGAACAAATGCTAGCAAGAACACGGTAATTTCCATTGGTTCATCGTCAATGTTGATGGAGAACACTTGTTCTCCATCCGGTCTCTCAAAGAAAATGCAGTTATTATAAAAATAAGATGCAAGTCTTTGGAGAATAAAGTTCAGCCGGTCTTACCATAAGAGGTTCCCGACCAACGTATGTGATCACCTCGTGAAACCAAGCACCGTAAAGTAGTGCTTTTGGAACAAATCTTCAAAGACTGTTCGGTATTATTATAGGAGATGTCATCTCAAAACTACGCCTGAACACAAAACAAAACAACCGGGCACAACTTCGCGGAAAAACTGGAATTTTTGGTCCACGGAAGTCGGTATGAAAGGCCTTCAACTAGGGCGAAGTCGCTTCTTTTGTATTTTGGAATTCCGGTGTTTGGCGAAGTCGCTTGACTTGCGCTGGGCGCCGCGAGCAAAATTTTCGTCGAAGTGTAGCGAGCGGCCCTCCTATGCGAAGCGCTTCCCGAAGATTCTGATTTCGCGAAAATGGAGACGCAAAAACGGGAATCGCGGGTGTGAAGGGTGCGTGATGGAAGTTAGATGTAGTGTGAGTTGTGAGTGTAGAATGTATGAAGTTTATATAGGTTTTAAGTTGCTAAAACGGATCGGGAAGTTGCCAAAAAGTGTTTACGGGCGGTTTTCGGAAATCCTAAAATTTCCAAACCCAAAACGGAAACAACTCATTTTCTTGATTCTAATTCAAACCCAATCTTTTTTTAGGATTTTATGATTGAATGTACCTATTTAATATAGATTTCATCCTACAATGATTCTCAATCATAGATATGCCTAAACGGCCATATTTTCACCTTACTCATAATAAATTCTAACACTAGGGTTATATAAAAATAAAGCTTGAATTGATAAAACCACCCCCAAACAAGTTGGGAAGGTGGGATCAATATGAAACAACCACACATACTGAAAATAACCCCTTATATTAAAATTTTCATTCGAGTTACCTTTCACTACAAAATTCAAATTACGAAAATAAAAGTTACATTACAATAAAACAACAAAAATAAATAAAACAACAACCACTATCAATCCTCACACTCTCTAAACACCTCGCCATGGTGGAGGGGGCACTCTCTAGTGGTGGCTCCTGGGCTCGAAGGTCCAGAAGCAGTCGTCCTTCGTCGGCGACGTTCATGCCTCAATAGTTGTGTCCTCGAAGCGAGTTTGTATGAGGTGGGAAGCGTGCAAGCATATCCACTCTAAACCGGGCTGGGCTTCCATCTCAGCGCTCCCATTCCCATCTCTCATCCTTTCTCGGGTGCGGATCTCGGTTGTGATGAATAGTCACCGTCGAACCCGAGGTCTCACAGATAGTGTTTAGTGAACGCGATGCCCCTATGAAGCACACACCATGCGTTACTGCGATCGAACCAACACCTCTGGAAGGCATCCGGTATCAAAGCAAGTCACGCCCTCCTCATCCTCCTCCGAATCATCCTCATCCTCCTCCTCTATCTCATCATGTTCCCTATCCGGGCAATATCCAGTGTTGTTGGACACACTCCCTATAGATACGCGGGTTACGGTGCGGGTAATGTAAATCCTATCGACGCCGAGCTCGCTTTCATCTTCAAATGATCTTGGTAATTAACACGGGAAGAGGTGCCAAAGACTTTCCGACCCCCCTATCATGCTTTCAGCAAAAACTCCAAGATACAGAAATCGTGATTACGCTCTGGAGAGTACCCATAAGATGTGGAGGCAGGCGGACCGATGTCACACGACCTTGTCCTTCCCTAGGACATTTCGACCAATCCATCGAGCCAGAGCCTGGGTTGGTCTTGAGGATGCTGGCGCACACAATGGGAGTTTGTATTGTAGCTCCCATTGATGACATCCACGCCCATCAAAGGCTCTACCCGTCAAACCGGGCTCTGTAAAGTGGCATCGGATGGATTCTAGGCGGAATGCCTAGAATCTCAGCCAACAAATCGATGGTCAACTCCTTCCTCTTCTTCCTTACCAACACAAAAATCCTACTCCCTTCCAACTCCCGGTGTTGTTGAACCGTCGGACCAAGTCTTCGTGGTAGAAGGCTTTCGGTCGAAAGTACCACAAACTACTCCAGTCTCTACTAGCCATTTCGTCACCGTAAAAAGCGGCGCCGTGGGTCGGCGAAGAAAAACTTGCTCCGGTAAAATTTGGCGTTGTTGAGCCATTTGAAGTTTGAATATGGTTTGGGGTTTGAAGAAGGTGTAGGAGTAATGAGGAAAGACCTTACTGATAAAAAACGATGGTGGTGGTGGTGTAGTGGCGGCGCAGCACCAAATTTTGATTTTTTCGGTGGTTTTTGGTGGTTTGAATTGGTGGTGTTTGTGGTGGGTGGAGTTTGGAGTCGATTTGGGTTGGGATTTGATTTTGGGCGTGGGTTTATTGTATTTTCTTTTTAATTTTTATTTTGTTTTAGGTTTTTGGTTTAAGCTTTGGCGTTAATGGTGGAATGGAGGAAGAAGAAACGCAACTGTAGGTGAAGGTAAAAACGAGCGCCGTGGTCTGGTTGGTAGCTGGTTGGGCTAAAGCCCAAAATCGAAATTTTTGATTTTTTCGATTTTTTCGCGAACTTCAAATCAAAATTGCCGCTTCGTTACCGGTCCGATTTTTGCGAATGAGATATGGAAATGATCAGGAGAGAATTTCCTATCCAATGAATCATAAAACACTCTATTCCGACTTCGGATGACATACGAGATAGTGGAAAATGCCTCGAAGTGCGTGCATGACGTAAGTTATGCGAACGAATGAACTCTAAATTAATAGATTATGTCAATCCGAATCATAATACAATAAAATGGCCTAAGCAACTCTAATGGGACATAAAACATTTTAGTACGGAAACACGAACACCCCACCCCCAAACAAATTTTTACAACGAAGCTTAGAAAATTTGTTTTTAGCAGTGGGTCTTTTAAAGTCAGATTCCCGAGACTTCCTAGATTACTATGTGTATTTTTATTTATTTTTTTTTATTTTTATTTATTTTTTATTTTTAGAAGGAAAAACAATAAGCAATAAAGACATAATTCACACCATAGAGAAACATGACTAAAAAATCCGAGAAAAACATGCAAGAGTGGAAAACGTGAACTATGTGAACCGTGGACTTAGGATCCGGTACTTACAGCCACACACTCCATAGGGAGGGCCCGGTTACCTTAATGGTGCACTCACCAATATATTAAAGTGAAAGGAAATGCACCAAACACGAAATTGAGTCGCTTATAGTCGATACTGAGACTTTATCTAAAACATATGTATGAATATGCAGTTGATCATATATCAACAACCGAAATAGTTGTGGATCATTCCATAAATAAATATCACAGAAAACATATCCAAACACAATCAAGCACCAAGATTTCCTACGACGCAGCCTAGTGAAATGAAAACGAAGTCGGATAACCCTCTTACTTAACCTAGCATGCGGCTTCTTTTCATTTTTTTTGAATGAGTGGGTGTTCTATTAAATAAGTGTGGAAAAGTGAATGGTTGTGGAGAATATGGGTGGATATGGATAAGTTGTAGAAAGACATCCCGCATACACAATGAGGATGTGGTTTTAGAACCGAACTCATTCATTGTGTGTGTGTAGGGACTGCCTCAATTCTGAAAATGAAGGTGTCAAATAGTTTGTCCTTCCAAGTATCTGTTTGCTAGGAGGATTTAAAAAATTATGAAGCACAGGGAGAAACAAAAGGATCGAGTGCAAACTCGAGATTCCTTTGAAAGGGTGGAAGGAGGGAGTCGAGGTGGATGTTGTGCAAGTTAGTTCTTGATAGGGTGAATTGTCACCTACTCGAAGAAACTCATCAATTCCTCATCTAGATTGGTCATATCCACATTACTATGGTAGTCCTCTACATCTTTGAGAAAGTCATCTATCCCGTCCTCATCAATAATATGTGTATCGACTAGTTTGGGAAAGAAAATGTTGAGTCCGACTTTCCAAAGGAAAGAATTTTGGGAATATGATTATCGTGGAACGTGTTGTTGAAATAATCTCGAGCGAAGCTCTCGATCATGCTAACCTCTCCATCCATAGATCGAATCGGTAATCGTGGTCCTTGTTTTAAAACATTGACTTCAACAAAAAGATGGCCAAAAGACATGGACATTGAACCATCATGGCAATTAATGAGCGTTTGGCAGGTTGCCGGAAAGGACGCCCTAAAATGATCGGGACAGAGTCGTTAGCGACTTCGTATCGAGGACTACAAAATCAGCCGGATAGTAGAAATCCTCGAACTTTTACCAAAGACATTTTCGACTACACCCTTAGGATACTTAATAGACCGATCAACTAATTGCAACGCCATTTTAGTGGGTTGCATCTTGTCTAGACCTATTTGTCTATACAAATAAAATGGGAGTAAGTTAACACTAGCCCCCATGTCTAATAACGCGGTCGTCGTATAGGAATCTCTTAAGGTGCATTGTGCAAGGGGCGACCGGTGGTCCTTGTACTTAACAATTCCATTATGTTCGATAAGGTTGGGAATTGTTCGCTTAAAAAAGCGTCTTTTGGTATATTTGTCTTTACGCCTAGTAGTACACAATTCCTTAAGAAACTTAGCATGATGTGGTAGCTTTTAATAGCTTCGAGGAAGGGAAGGTTTATAGTTAGATTCTTGAAAACGCCCCTAATCTCCTCGTAATTTGTATCCCTAGTTAACATGGCTAATTTTTGTGGAAACGGTGGTTTATGTCTATATTTAGCAATGGTATCACCGGATGTTTAACCGCGGGCTTTCGTTTCTTAGGTTGTGTTGTAACCGGTACCTCTACAAAGGTAGGCTCTTCAGTTTCTATTTTGGTATCTAGTAAAATAGTAGGTGTAGGGGCTACTGGTGGGGTAACCATAGGCATAGTTACCTTGTTATCAACCACTCTGCCAGAACGGAGAGTGGTGATGGCATTTATCTTACCTACATTTTTATATTCATTACTAGTATTATCGGTTACCTCAAAGGCTGTGTTTGTTGTTTTAGGATTAGGTATTGCGTGACCTGACAACACACCTTTGGTTTGGGCTTTATCTTGAGCCAACCGTTGGGTTAAATTATTAATGGATTGTAGAAGCCTTTTGGTTAGATTGAGCCATGGTTTGGAAAAGTTTTTGGCTCCCTTGTATGAAGGTGTCAAAGGCGATCCGGTTGTGTGGGTGTAGTAGTCACGGGTGGTGTGGATGGAACTATTTCACGTGAATTATTTATGGGTGGATTTTGATAATTATTATTGACCTAACGATACCTCTATTAGCATTATAATTATTATAATTACCTTGACCTTGTGCTTGACCTTGTCGAGGTTGCACTTGGTTGTTATAATTATTAAAATTACCCCGACCACGCCCTTGTCGTGGTGGAGCTTGGTTAAAGCCGTAAGCGTTGCCTAACATATTGATTATTATACCCTTTGAGGTGTGACTTGTTGGTTATTTCTCCAACCGGAGTTGGGATTTTGTCTCCGCGGCGTTAGGTTCACTATTAATGGAACAAGCCCTGCTCATAGGCTATAGGGACGATGGGAGCTCGGGATGCTCGGGACTCCAACAAACTACATGTATTTGAATTTATATTCATGACGGGGATTGGCTTTTGTTGTACAGAAATGGCCTCTACCTTTTTTGTGAGGGATTCAATTAGAGTTTTGAGCTCAGGATCTGATTTAACCTCAAACATACTGGTAGCCTTAACTGTTGAGGAAGAACTAGCGGAGCGGGAGTAATCGTCACTACCTCCCCAATTATTATTATGCTTAGTCTGGTCCTCTAAAAATTTATAAGCCTCCGAGGCTCCTTTGCTTAAGAAACTACCCCCATTCATTATGTCAAGGACTTCTTTATGGTGGTGTAGAAGTCCTTTGAAAAAGGCACGAACTAACGTGTCTTTGGCTAAGTTATGATGTGGACACTCTATAAGGAGATCGGTGAAACGATTCCAAGCCTCTGAAAATGATTCATGAGGATTTTGTCGAAAGAAATGAATCTTGGAAAGCATCTCATCCGTCTTTAGGGGTGGGTAAAAATGTTCCATAAACAAATTTGAACAAGTTTAGCCCATGAGTCCACGTAATTAGGGCCAAGGCGGTTTAACCAAGACGCCTTTATCGGCTAAGGTGAAAGGGAATACCCTTTAATTTAATTTGTTCCGCACCAACCGTAGGATGGTGGAATGTTGTTAAGACTTGTTCAATCCTACGATAATGGATAAGGTTTTTCATAGTCTAAACCATGAAAAACCGGTAACAAATTAAAAATATTTGGAGGGATTCTGAAATCCCCCGCTGGGTCTGCTAGAACGATGCAAGATTTGGGGCTATCGCTCATGGCTTTTGATAAGAGCCCAAAACTGTAGTTTTAACCCCTTAACAATCATACTTTTAGACCAATTATGTGAATAATAAGTAAGAGTTAATACTGATTACGTGTTTTTATGCATTTCAGGCTTCAAAGTCCATTATGTGCAGAAATGTGCCACTTTAGCGAGATAAAGGAGCAAAGGTCGGTTGCTAATGAGTTCTGTGATTAAAGGCCAAGATTCAAGAAGACAAAGCCTCTGTAAAGCCCGGTCAAAAGATGAAGAGTCAAAGTTCACGCAGTGAAAAACAAAGGCACAAAGTTAAATAGAACTTCGAAGACCATATCTTTGGACTCGGACCTCGAATGGGGCCTACCTTATGTCAAAACGACCGGCTCGGAAAAGAGCTTTACAATGGTCCAAGCCTTGACCCAATCAGAGGAGCAAAAGTGGACGAAAAGTCTGTGGAAAGCCAACTACAAACCGAGGCCTTTTGATCGAAAAAATTGGGTTTTGGCCCCGATTCTCACGCCCAAAGCATGGCTCCAAGCCCATGCACGATTTTTGGATCTGGATGTATAAAACAAAAGCTTAGCTCTTTGTTAATGGTAGATAGTTAGGTTAGAAAATAAATTAGGTTAGAATAAGAAAAGTAACCATTAAACCTTAGTTCTAAATCTAGTTTTAGATTAATTAATTAGTTTTTATTCTTGCCTTAAATTCAAGATTAAATTATTGTTGTTGATTTCATTAGATAAATAAATTAGTGTTCTTGATAATCTTGTTCAATTTCTTTACTTAAATTAGTTTAATTCTTAGATTCAATAGTTGTCTTTATTAGATTGAAATAATTCTTGCATGAGTAATTGCTATTAAGGTTTAAATTTAGCAAGTTTCAATCTTTATATTATGTTTAGTTTAGATTCAATGGGAAATGTTAGTTTGATGACTCAAGGCTAAAACCTCTATTAGAGGGGTTGATGAAGCCTTGATGAAAACTTAGTGGTTAGTATAGAATTGGTTGTAGATTCTATTCCACTCTAGAAGGTTGTGTTTAAGCCATGAGAATGGGTGGACGACCTCACATGCTAGTTAGTATTCGGTAGAAATGCCACGAACACTAGGGATTAGAACTTCGAAATTCTCATTTGTAAGAACGTGAGAATTGAGATACAACATTCTACGCTAGGTTGTTAAGTTGGATTCGAGGTGGAATCAATCCCCCTAATTCCTTATCATAGAGTCCAGTTAGTATTTCTGTAGTTGAATTATTATATCTTGTTAGTATAAATTGAATCCGTAGTATAATCATAGAATAGATATTTCACATAACACATCACTCTCACCATTGTTCTTTGGGTTTGTTCAATTGAATTTGTTTAAGTCTTGAGGTTTAAGAGTGGAACGATTCCGTACTCTATATATTGCATGAATATACATGTGAGAGTAGGAAATAAATTATTGATACCGTAAGAATAAGGTTAGAGTAATCTAATTGAGTTTTTACGGGTTATCAAATGGCGCCGCTGCCATCTTAATCTCGTTCATGACAAGAATTCAATTGCTTGAATCCAAGGGGCAATCCCCCATTCTCTACCCACCCACCCTTTTAATTTTTCATTCTTATTTCTTGAATTTTCGGAACTGTTCACTGTTTCAGGCATAGGGGCTGCGGATTCACAGAGAAAAACACTGCGGTGAAGGTATTTCTAAATTTTCGAAAATTCTGAAAATATTCATACATAATATTTAAGGTGTTATTGATTTACTAGAATATTTTCAGATTTTTCAGAGTTGGTTTACCTTGTAAAAAAATACGATCTTTACAGTGCTGCATTTCAGTTTTCACACCGTATGTTCTTGAAAAACAGACGAATAAGGTTACTTAGGGAGTTCTAAAAATTCTATAATTTTTACAGAAGTATCTATCCTAATCCAGGAGTTTGTAGTAAAAATTTGATGAGTTTTTGATTTGTTTTGACCTCCTAAATAGTAGATTGTTTCCAGTGTGTTTCTGCAGTGTTTCAAACACTTAATATCTGGAACACCATCCAATAAAGAGAGGTTGTAGACATCCAATTGCTCTAAATTTTTTACAGGAACAACTAGAATCTGTCAGGAGTCTCCAGTAAAAATTTGGAAATTTTTGGATTTGTTTTGATGGGTTAACCATTCGGTTGTTTGTATTGTGTCCAAAAACCGTTTCGCAAACTTTGAAGGGCTGTAGAGGGACTTTCACAGCTCCGATCGATCTGAAATTTTATAGGCTACTTGATAGACGTCTTAGCAAATTACTGTAAAAATTTCAGATTTTTTGGAGTACGATAAAAGGCCTAAAACTTGAAAACCCTGGAGCGCGCCCGCGCCCATGTTGAGCGCGACCCGCCCTTATTCACTGTAATTTCAACTTACCTTGAGCGCGCCCGCGCCCAACCCGCGCCCTACCCGCGCCCTACAAGGAAAATTCATCCGAACAGCCCAATTTTCATAGGTAAATGCATATTTTTATTCCTTAAAGTTATTTAGTGTTTCTAACTTGTTAAATACACTGAAATCGCGTATACAAGACGCTATTCGTAAGCGAAGCAAGGAGGCATTCAGGTACTCCTTCTTTCACTCCTTGTTTCTTCTGTCAGAGGAGTTTTAATTCTAGTATAATCAGGCTTGTTTTCTTAAAACGAAATACCACACGCCTATCTAGAAATGTATGCTTAGAATTGTGGTTGCATATTAATTGCCCTATAATATATTTGAAAAACCAATATGGCATATCAATATGTAGACCAACAATCATATGATAATTATGCAAACCCTTCACCATGTTCATACTGTGGTAGTCCTGACCATTAGGCTTCTCAATGCCCATCATATCAAGAGCAATCTTGTAATTATTATGGGAACCCTTCACCATGTTCATGTTGTGGTAGTCCTGATCATTGGACTTCTCAATGCCCATCATATCAAGAGCAATCTTGTAATTATTATGGGAACCCTTCACCATGTTCATGTTGTGGTAGTCCTGACCATTGGGCTTCTCAATGCCCATCATATCAAGAGTCTGAGCCTACTATAGGATATAATAATAATTATGAGCCTCAATTTTCAAATTTTTATAGTGACTCATACAATCAAAAGTTTCCTAGTCATCCAAACTATTCATGTAATTCCACCAATAACAATCAACCAACCATTCGACCTCAACCTAACCCATCACAAGATGACATCAACCGAGTCACTCAAACGCCAATAACTATGACTATCAAACACCATACCAACCAGATCCACACCACCAAGCTTCACCTCAGCTAACAACATTCGATGAAATGATGGCCCAAAACAAATTAATAATTCAGAAAATAAACCCGAACCTAAAGATACTAGGTTCACTGCGCCCATTATGTCTACCATCCTGTAGAGATCAACACTATTCCCATAACTAAGCCAGTCAACCTAGTTCACACCTACCCTACATTTCATGAACCATTACCTTCCAAAGACCCTCCCATTAACCATGATATTAACTCCACACCCCACCTGGATGAGGAAATTCTTGTAGACGACTCTTTAGGACTAGTTTCAGATGACCACTCAAACTTGAGCGATGTCTCCGAGGAACTTCCCACTGATCCACCTGATGATGAATATAATGATTACACTTTAGAAGATATTTATAAAGATGTGACGAAGGAAGAATTTGATAACTATTGGCATTCTCGTAATATGGACCCTCCTGTTGAGCATGTCCAGGCCTTTGAGTTTGCAAACCGCACTCGGCTGGATGATGTCTCGACACATTCGAATGAGGCCATTGAGGATACTTGTAGTGTTTTAGAGGAAGAAGGTGAGGACATGGAGATTAACAATTCAAATCTAAGGCATGAACAAGTTAATGTGCAAGAAAACGAGGAAGTTACATCTTTAGAGCAATGTGAATCTCAATTCAGTTTGGCAGCTGAGGAAATAACAATAGAAGAAATAGAGGAAAATCTTAAAGATAAAGCCACGAACCACAACCTTGTGGATTCAGCTAAGCCAGATGTAGAGTTCTTAAGAGCATGTGAGGATCCACCACCCGATGAACCACTCACCAACCACCATCCACCTGAGTTACCACCTCCTATAATCCAACCATCTACCACAACTAAGCCATCCATTCACCCACCATTTAAAAGGAACCTCGATTTTGCCCTTGAGCCAATTGCCTCAGAGACCATCCATAATTTTTTCAACCCTCACAGTGAAGAGTTTTTGCCTAGCACACAATTTCATGAGTACCCCATTCCGGTAATTGAGAGACAAGCTCTGACCGAGTGTAGTGAGAAACCTAGTTTGTCTTATTTTTCCTTATCTGAGCTTCATGAAAGACATCATGATCCACACTTCATTCCCTTCTCACCTAAAGTATCGCTAATTCATCTTTTTGTCATTCCAACTATTTAAAACAATTACAACATGATGGTTTGCATATGTTCTTTGATAGGATGCATAAGTTTTCATTCCTTCGCTTACATGTTTGCTTCCAATTATACAACATTATTCTGTTTGGGGGTGCATTTAGTATCATGTTTTTATGGCTAGACCCCCAACTCTTCCGACTATTTGTTTATAGTTGACCACGATCATCCACTTTCGCCACCCCAGTTTCATGCTTGTTTGGGGGTGTACACGATCTAGGGAATCGGCGTAAAATGACCCCACATTAAGTCTCGAATCGACTTTAAAAGACCCGTTTTAAAACAAATTTTTACAAACCCGTTTTCAAAAATTTGTTTGGGGGGGTGTTTGGTTTTTCCATTCTTGATCACTCAAATTCCTATTCTTATCCCCACCTCACCCCTTGAAGAGTAGCTAGATTTCTTCTTGTTTGTTGTTTTGATGTTGTTTTTATTATTTTTAGTAGATAGGATGTTACGTTGTTAAATTCCGTAGTTAACTTTGAATTTGGTAGTTAAATGTTGTTTGAATTTCAATTTTAATATAATGTTGTTCTTTTCAAATTGTGCATGGATTTTATTGTTAATCCCACCTTCCCGAATTGTTTGGGGTGGTATTATTTATTATATCATGATTTGTAGAAGATCCTCCATTTTAGAGTTTGTTTTGGAGTGAAGGTTGAGAATATTGTCGTAATTGGCATACCTATGATTAGATGTGGTGGTAGGATGAAATCTAAGAGAGTTTAGAAGTTACT
The DNA here is from genome assembly GCF_015680905.1 of Coptis chinensis. Taxonomy (NCBI): domain Eukaryota; kingdom Viridiplantae; phylum Streptophyta; class Magnoliopsida; order Ranunculales; family Ranunculaceae; genus Coptis; species Coptis chinensis. The sequence goes on from NC_141456.1 coordinate 89,508,941, forward strand.
AGTCTAAATCCGATTATGAAAGAAATTATTAGGGTTGTTATAGAATCAAGAATATGAGTTGTTTCCGTTTTGGTTCGAAATTTTATTGTTTCCGAAATTGCCTTAAAGCTTTTTGCAACCTACCGATTCGTTTTAACAATTCAAAACCTATATAAACTCCCCTTCTTTCTACACTAACAAACCACAATACATTCCACCATCATCCCGCACCATCCACTCCAAGTTTTACTTTCTTTTTCATCTAAACTCCGGTTTCAAATTTCCAGGCCGCGCTGCGCCTTTCACATTTTGGAAAATTTAGTCGAGCCGACCGCCCTCATCTTGGCGCGACCATACCTCATCTACTCGACCTCTAGAGCTACCACCTTCAAGCCGAAGGCCACCAGCTCAAACACTGGAATTCTAAAACTTCAGAGGCGCTTCAAGGCCTCGACTTCCGTGGACCAGAAAAATTCCAGTTTTCTATGGGTAGTTTCCGGATCATTCACAGCTATTCCAGGCGTAATTTTGAGATGACATCTCCTACATTGATACCGAACAATCTTTCGAAGATTTGTTTCAAAGCACTACTTATGGTGCTTGGTTTCATGAGGTGATCACACACGTAGTTTTGGGGCGCTTATGGTTCTTTCAAGCATTTGTTCTTGGACTTGCCATGCCCTGAAATACAAGACCCATGATGCTATTGGGTAGATAATATGCATGTCTACACTTATGACTTTTGCATGAGGCTTATGGGTCCGACATTTTCCGTGTAGAGGACCCAAAGGGACATATAATGTAGCCCTTGGTAGCTTGTCCCTTAATGTGATACGGTAATGTTCTTTATCATGCTAAACATATTAGGGGGTGACATTTTTCTTCTGCTAATGATGCCACTTGCGATGTTTTCCTTGCTTTAGCTGAGGAATGCCTACTATATGACCTTCCTAAGACCTTAATGTCTAGTTTAGCACAAGCCCATAGCATGAGGCATAAGTATCTTCTTATGCCTATAGTAGTTTGTCGTATTATGATATGTTTCTTCCCTGTTTTTTGTGCCCGCTTCACTTTGGGTTAAAATCGACATTGTGAGACCCACCAATTCTATTATTCGATCTTTCCGTGCAAAATGACTTGGCAAGGGTGGAGGATACAACCTCATCGAGGTTGCACCTTACACCCCATCCGACCAAGTGGCTCTTTAACCGGTTAGCATCCGTAGATGATAAATGGCGGCAAGCTTGGCAAATTATAATGGCATGGCGGGATGCGAAGGAACCTCACTTCTTTATAGAAGAGGAGGATGACGAAAACGCTGGAGTGGAGGTAAGTTTTTGTTTCAGTTAGTGTGCGCTTATGTCCCAAGCAATTTAATTACATTAACCCCATAATGGGTGGAACTCTTATAGAGTTAAATTTTTTTTTTTTTCCTATATTAGTATGTTCTAACCTTGTTTTGCGGATGTTCCGAATTTCACGCGTTTCCATGGTATTTTTCTACCCTCTTTTATTTAAATGCTTTGAGGACAAAGCATGCTTCTTGTTTAGGGGGGCATAGAAACACGTGTAATTAAGGCATCTGTTAGGATATAGATATGTATAATATGCATTTGTTTTCAAGTTAAAAATTTCAAAAATATAAATAAATAAGTTTATGCTATACACTTAGGAATATTGGTATTGTTTTCTTTCTTTATGCTCGTAACAATCTAGAAGTCTCACGTAGCTTTTGCATCAGAATAATTGTTAGAAACTTAGGTTAATATGTAGATAATAATCTTTGCATCTATCTATAAATATATTACATGAGTATCTATGATTGTTAGCAAGATAAGTTTCTCAAATCTAGGCTAGAGTACTTATTCTACAAATCCTGTGAGAATATAGCCTAAAGCCTTATATGAGCGAAACATTTGAGAAATGACACAAGGGAGAAGTAAAATCCGGATAGAGAAATCACACGTCCACTTGCTTGATCACTATGCCATATCCTAAGCGAGAATTTAGGCCCTCTTTTGGATCGATATAGCCAGAATTCAAACCTATGAATTATGTTCCGCTAGTAAGCCCCTCCGAGCCTTTCTTTAGCCTTCCATAAACCACAATTCCTTTACCCCTCTGTTACAAAACAAAAACAAAAAAAAAAAAAAAAAAAAAGAATAAATCAACCTACCCAATTTAGAATAAGTCCGAGAATAGAATGAGTGAAGAAAAAGAAGAAGAGAAAACCTGTGTAAACAAAAATTAGTAGTTGCTTGAGGAAAAAGAAAAGAAGTTTCCATCCAAGAAAGAAAAAAAAATAGAAATAAATAAAAACTCCAAAAATAGAATAAAAGGGAGTCAAAAGCCAAAGAAAAGAAAAAGAAAAATATGGCTAAGGATGGAAACAAAGTATAGAAGCAAAAGAAAATAATAATGTTTTCTCTAAGTTAAATAATATGAAGACTCTATTATCTCAGACTTGTCCTTTTAAATATCCATTTCCTTCCTTCTTAAACCATCTCCTAATCCCCGCAACACCTAATAAAGACCTCTAGCTCAATTAGGAATAGGTTAGTGTGATAGTAAGTGGCGGATGTGTTTGATCGACTCGGCTTCCTTTGTTTGTCATTGAGATTGTAAGGTAAAGTGTGCCCACTCGCATTAATTGGAGTAGCTTAAACTTGAGCGGAAAAATCGAGTGGTTTTGTCTTGACATTTATGTGAGGACCTACTTAAGGACGCTTATTCGAAGTTTTTAAAACGAACCTGCTAGGCATTTCAAAGTATTACTCATAGTATATATATTTGTATCATAGATGATTGATTATTATGCATATATTAGTTTAGGTTTTTGACTTGGTTATTCTTATTTAATTGCTAGTGAGATGTATAGATAGTTGAGACATGAATGAGGAAACAATAGTTTTATTTCTTAGTCGTTGTAGTATAGATGAAGTTTGTGAGTACCTTCATCGAAAACTCTCACGAGGTTATAACTTCGTCCACTAGGAAATTCCTAGTGGTTTAAGGCCTTGTTGCATATGGTCAATGCAATCGCACTCAGCGAAACGAGAGTAGATAGAACTCCATTTTTGGTCACTTATTCTAATTTCTCATATTTGCTTGAGGACAAGCAAAATGCTGTTTGGGGGTGGTTTGATAAGAGCCCAAAACTGTAGTTTTAACCCCTTAACAATCATACTTTTAGACCAATTATGTGAATAATAAGTAAGAGTTAATACTGATTACGTGTTTTTATGCATTTCAGGCTTCAAAGTCCATTATGTGCAGAAATGTGCCACTTTAGCGAGATAAAGGAGCAAAGGTCGGTTGCTAAGGAGTTCTGTGATTAAAGGCCAAGATTCAAGAAGACAAAGCCTCTGTAAAGCCCGGTCAAAAGATGAAGAGTCAAAGTCCACGCAGGCAGAAACAGTGCACAAAGTCAATAAAACTTCCAAAGACCATATCTTTGGACTCAGACCTCGGAATGGGGCCTACCTTATGTCAAAACGACCGGCTCGGAAAGAGCTTTCCAATGGTCTAAGTCTTGAACCAATCAGAGGAGCAGAAGTGGACGAAAATTCTGTGGAAGCCAACTGCAGCTGAAGAGGCCTTTTTGGACTGAAAGAATTGGGTTTTGGGCCTGATTCTTTGGCCCAAAGCATGGCTCCAAGCCCATGCACGATTTTTGGATCTGGATGTATAAAAACAAAAGCTTAGCTCTTTGTTAATGGTAGATAGTTAGGTTAGAAAATAAATTAGGTTAGAATAAGAAAAGTAGCCATTAAACCTTAGTTCTAAATCTAGTTTTAGATTAATTAATTAGTTTTATTCTTGCCTTAAATTCAGTATTAAATTATTGTTGTTGATTTCATTAGATAAATAAATTAGTGTTCTTGATAATCTTGTTCAATTTCTTTACTTAAATTAGTTTAATTCTTAGATTCAATAGTTGTCTTTATTAGATTGAAATAATTCTTGCATGAGTAATTGCTATTAAGGTTTAAATTTAGCAAGTTTCAATCTTTATATTATGTTTAGTTTAGATTAAATGGGAAATGTTAGTTTGATGACTCAAGGCTAAAACCTCTATTAGAGGGGTTGATGAAGCCTTGATGAAAACTTAGTGGTTAGTATAGAATTGGTTGTAGATTCTATTCCACTCTAGAAGGTCGTGTTTTGCCATGAGAATGGGTGGACGACCTCACATGCTAGTTAGTATTCGTAGAAATGCCACGAACACTAGGGATTAGAACTTCGAAATTCTCATTTGTAAGAACGTGAGAATTGAGATACAACATTCTATGCTAGGTTGTTAAGTTGGATTCGAGGTGGAATCAATCCCCCTAATTCCTTATCATAGAGTCCAGTTAGTATTTCTGTAGTTGAATTATTATATCTTGTTAGTATAAATTGAATCCGTAGTATAATCATAGAATAGATATTTCACATAACACATCACTCTCACCATTGTTCTTTGGGTTTGTTCAATTGAATTTGTTTAAGTCTTGAGGTTTAAGAGTGGAACGATTCCGTACTCTATATATTGCATGAATATACATGTGAGAGTAGGAAATAAATTATTGATACCGTAAGAATAAGGTTAGAGTAATCTAATTGAGTTTTTACGGGTTATCAGCTTTGTAGAAGTTCGAGAGAGGAGTCTCTCTTTCTTCCCCCATTATATCAGGTGGTGTGTGTAAAATAGTAGTTAGAGGTGTAGTGTGTGGTATACTAGATAGACTTGTTTGTTGCTGTTGTTGTGTATTTACGTTAGGTGTTTTTGTTCGACCAGACCTTAATCTCATGCAAGACTAAGTCGAGCTTAACTAAACATGCAACACTCCAAACAATTCTGATATACTAGTATAAACCTCTAACGAGAGATCGCGAGGTGTGGAAGAAAGGAATACGATTCGGCCCTTGCTTTCGCTTATGAATAGCGTCTTGTTTACGCTTGTTCATGTATAGAGCAGGTTAGAACACTAAAAAATATGAAAGATCAAAGTTTGAATCAAACCTGTCGAAATCCGAAAAATTTAACACGAGGCGCTTCCAAGGCAAGAAGCGGATCGTCGCTCGAGTAATTTTCAAATTACAAGTGTTTTAAGCTGGTCGCCCACCACATGGGGCTGGGTCGCTTCGTGTAAATTCAATTACAGTGTTTGAGCTGGTCGGTCGCTTTGTATGGCCTAGGCCGCTGGTGGTAGACGAAATTCCAAGAACTTAGCGGGTCGCGCCCGTATTTTCTCGCGGAATTTGTCAAAGCTGAAATGGGCAACCACAGTATGAAACAAACAAGGGTGGGTGGGTTTAATGGGACTTAAAAATGACTACTTCTACTATGAAAATAATGCTAAAGTGCAACTAAGATGGCAGCGGTGCCATTTGATAACTATAAAATGAATAGTTTACCTACGACATGAACGATGAATTCAAAACGTAAGTAAACTAAAACTGATCTTACGAGTCTATTTTATTAAAGCTTCTACTCTCAATGCGAATTGCACTAAGTGGAGTAGGAAGTTCGTTCCACTCCTAGTTCCCTAGCATGGATTGTTTTCTAAGTCTAAGAAATCAGTCTTAAGTCAATGAGAGTTTTACGAAATGTTATGCTAACAAGACGCGTTAATTAAATAACGAGATATAATAAATAACAAGATAAAATATAAACTAAAGTTAATCTACGAAAGCTACGGAAATACGATTGTTTGAATCTAGATAAAGAAATTAGAGGGGAATTGAATCCACCTCGAATCCAACTTAACGACCTAGCGTAGAATGTTGTATCTCAATTCTCACGCTTCTTCGGCGAATTTCGAAGTTCTAATCCCTAGTGTTCATTCCTACCGGATACTAACTAGCATGTGAGGTCGTCCACCCATTCTCATGGCGAAACACGACCTTCTAGAGTGGAATAGATTCTACAACCAATTCTATACTAACCACTAAGTTTTCATCAAGGCTTCATCAACCCCTCCAATGGAGGTTTTAGCCTTGAGTCATTATGCAATCATTTCCATTTAGATTAAAACTAAACATAATATAAAGCATTGAAATTTACTGAATTAAACAATAATGAAATCTAATTTAATGACTAAAATGAAATAAACACAAGAATTGAAATTAGATCTAGAATTGGAAATGACAAAATCGAAATTGATAAAGAATACTACTTTATTGATCTAATCAAATTGAAGAGCAAGATTCAAAGGTTTAATCTAATACAATAATTTAAATGGAACTAAACTTAATCAAAACAATTCAATCTAGATCTAGAAGCTATTCTAATGGCTACTTTCTATTCTAAGCTATCTACCCTAATTCTCTACTAAAAAATCTACCATTAACAATGAGCTAAGCTTTTGTTTTTATACATCCAGATCCAAAAATCGTGCATGGGCTTGGAGCCATGTTTTGGGCCAGAGAATCAGGCCCAAAACCCAATTCTTTTAGTCCAAAAAGGCCTCTTCAGCTAGATTCGGCTTCAACAGACTTTTCGTCCACTTCTGCTCCTCTGATTCGGTCAAGGCTTAGACCATTGCAAAGCTCTTTTCGAGCCGGTCGTTTTGACATAAGGTAGGCCCAATTCCGAGGTCTGAGTCCAAAGATATGGCATTCGAAGTTCTCACGACTTTTGCTCCTTTATCTCGCTAAAGTGGCACATTTCGCACATAAATGGACTTTGAAGCCCGAAATGCATAAAACACGTGTCGATCGATTAACTCTTACTTATTATTCACATAATTGGTCTAACAGTATGATTATTAAGGGGTTAAAACTACAGTTTTGGGCTCTTATCACTTGTTACCTATAATGACCCAGTGAGTCAGCTGAATAAATTTGTGAAGAATGGGGATTGCAGTTTTAAGAACTATTTAGTTGCTGGAGGGTTGCTGGAGAGCATTACCCTGGATGGAGATAGGCACCAGTTAGATACTGGGAAAGACTTGGTGGTGAATATTAAAGACATGGATCACTCTCTGTGCTTTGTAAGTGCCTCTCTAACCTGAGCATTGTTTTGTTATTCACTTTTACTGCTTTGTGATTTACTTTGTTTGTTGTCAGGTCCTGGCTATGTATAGGAAGCTTAAAGAGATGGCCCTTATCTCCGACCTATATAAGAAGGAGTTAGATGCTGCTAAGGAGGATTATGATAAGGTGTTTATTGTTTAGGAGGTAGAACGAGCTGAGTTGTCTGGGCTAAGGTCGCAGGTTGCTGACCTTGCTGGGAAGGTGGCTTTGCTGCAACCATCTCTTGATGTTTCCAGGGTGGAGGTTCAACATTTGGTCGGTGAGTTCAAGAATGCGCAGGTCGTTGTTGAACGAGCTCAGAATGAGTACAACGACCTGGTCGACTTGGTAGAGAGCAATGATACTTACGTTCTGGTGGACTACTTCAGATCATGGAGATAGAATGTAACTATAAAACCCTGAAGAGGTCGGTTGAAAGTGGCTGCAATAGTAGTTGTGGAAAGTACTGTTGCAGATGTTAGTAGACGACCTGATCTACCATCCGACCTTGCTGCTGCTCCAGCCATTCAGCCAAATTAAGAGGTCTCCATAAAAGTTGTGAATGTGAGTGGTAATTCAGTTGGGGGCCCTATTAGTGAAGAGGGTGGCCCAGTGGAGCCTTTGAATGTGGAGAATCTTCCCCGTGTCCCCTGACTATGCCTTTTCTCTCTATGTTATTGATATGTTTGAATGATGATGAACTATGTTTTCTCACTTGCTGTGGTTGATACTGATAACTGATATTGATAACTTTGATTTTTTATGATAAGAGTGTTGAGGTTGTTTTCTCAGGATAACCTAGGGGCCTCTAGCATCCAACCAAATTTTGTAAGAAGTAAACTATTTAAATTACTTACTTGTTCTGCCTTGATGTTGCATTTGTCATGGTTTTGATTGCTTTTATTGTTGTTTGATTCGTTGTATGTCGACCTGTGCTGCATAGTGGTAGTCCTGATGACTTGTTGGACTATGGTAGATCATCTAATGTCTGAAGGTCGTAATTGTTTCTCACAAGACCTGGCTAGATGATCGTACCTGTCACCTGGGTCACTTTTTGTGCATTGAATGGGTCGTTCCTTTTGGGGGAACTCCTATTGACTGATAACTAGCCTTTGATTGGTAGTTATAGTTGAGCCATACTTAATCCTTTTGAAAAGGTCTTAAGTTGGCTTTGGGTCCTTTTGGAGGTCCCATATTTTTGAATTTTGACTAATAATTGCTTGGAATTTACAGTTGAATCATGTTTAACCCTAGCATTGGTGTTAAATTGATTTACGGTCCTTTTGGGGGACCTTAGGTTGAATTGATTGATAAGTAGCCACTGCATGGCAAGTGTAGTTGAGTCCTTCTTAACTCCATCTTTGGTGTACGACCTGACATCGTGATGTCCTAGGTCAGGTAGCGTAGTGCAAGATGTGTGGTACTTATGTAATGCAAAAGATAACATTTGTACGCGAAGTGCTGATGAAATTTTATTCATATTAAATAATACGTTTGGAGAAAACTTACTGATAAAACCGCTTGAGGAGAGCTATATTCCAAGGTCGGGGAAGTATATCACCGAGCTGAGTTTTGATCCAGTATGCTTCATTTCCAACGACTTTGTCAACGATGTAGGGGCCTTCCCATGTTGGGTCGAGTTTGGCTGGAGCTAGTGTCTTTTTGAAAACTAGGTCGCCAGCTTGAAAAGATCTTGGGACGATCTTCTTGTTGTAAGATCGTTGGATTGCTTGGTGGTACCGAGCTAGGGATATTGTAGCTGTTTCCCTTCGTTCTTCTAGGATATCAACCTCTTTTGCTAAGATGTTGTCATTTTCTTCTAATTCGACGATGTCAGAACGTGTGGTTATGATTGTGAGTTCTAATAGTATAACTGCTTCTATTCCGAAGTAGAGTGTGAAAGGAGATTCATTGGTACTGGCTATGGTTGTTGTTTAGCATGCACATAAACTGTTCTCGAGTTGTTCTGGCCATTGGCTTTTCTTGTTCTCTAATTTCTTTTGGAGATTTTCCTTGATTGCCTTGTTGGTCGCCTCTGCTTGACCATTGCTTTGTGCATATCTAGGTGTAGAAAATTCTTGAATGATGCGCCATTTTTGCAGAAATGCCTTGACTTGTGAGCCAGCAAATTGAGTTTCGTTGTCCATGACAAGGGTGTGGGGTACACCAAATCTTGTGATGATATTGGTCCATATGAAGTTGATGATGTTGACTTCTTTGACTTGGACTAGTGGGATTGCTTCAACCCATTTGGTGAAGTAATATGTGGCTGCTAGGACTTATTTGAGTCCTATTTTTTTTTGTGGGATGAATGGTCCCATGATGTCTAGCCCCAACATATGAAAAGGCCATGGGCTGGCTATGTTGATCAACTCTTATGTTGGACTCAGATGGTTGTGTCCAAATGTTTGACATTGGTGGCATTTGAGAACGTATGTCTTTACCTCGATGTGCATGCCTGGCCAATAATACCCTAGGGTGATTGCTTTGTGAACCAAAGATCTTGCTCCTGCATGGTTGCCACATTCGCCTTTGTGAATCTCGTCAAAGATGAGTTGGCCTTCACGTGGAGTTATGCACCTTAGGTCAGGTCTACCTGCGGATTTGTGAAACAATCGTCCGTTGATTACGGTGTATCTGGGAGCTCGAAATTTTATAGCATGAGCATTTTTTGCTTCTGCTGGGAGCTCCCCTATAGGATAAATTGTAGAAATGGGCCCATCCAAGATTGAGTGATCTCTTCTTCGGATGAGGGCTGAAAGTCTGTGAGGCTGTTGACATTTTCTTTCTGGTATGCAGGCCTCTCCAGGATGTTAATGTAGACTGTGGTTGGACATGTCTATAAGGTTTTCGAAGCTAGGAAAGCCAGGTTGTCTGTATGTCTGTTGTCCTCTCGAGGAATGTGTTCCAAGGAAAATGTTTTGAATAAGCTGATGATGTCATTGACGACCTGGGCGTATTTGGCTAGGTTTGCTCCGTTTGTTACATACTCTTTGGTTAGCTGCTTGATGATTAGCTGTGAATCACTGTGAGCTTTGAGTTTCTGGACTTGTAGTTGTTGTGCCATGTAGAGGCCTGTGATTAATGTTTCGTATTCTGCTTCGTTGTTGGTCGTTGCAAAATCGATCTTGATTGACTTCTGTAGCTGTGTTCCTTCTGGTGAAGTTAACATAGCCCCCAAGCCACTACCGCTATTATTGCATGCTCCATCTATGTAGAGGTGCCATGTGTCTGGGATGGATGGTTGATGCAATGAAGTAATTGGCTCAGGTTCCCAGTTGATATCTTTGATAGGGAAGTCTGCCAAGAAATCAGCAATGACCTGACCTTTGCGAGACATTCTGGGAATGAAGTCGATGTGATGTTCTCCGAGTTCTTCAGCCCATTTGGCCATCCAGACTATTTTATTGCTATAACTCAAGACCTATTTGATTGGTACATCTGTGATGACTTTGATGTTGTGAGCTTGGAAGTAAGGTTAGAACTTCCAAGCTGAGTACAACAAAGACAACATCATTTTCTCCATCGGAGAGTAATGTTTTTCTGAATCTGCTAATGTCTTGCTGGTGAAGTAGATTGGCTTTTCGATTCCTTCGTGTTTGCAAAAAAGAACCGACCTGATAGCGAAGTCGGTAGTTGCAAAGTCAAGCCCCAGTGTCTCTCCTTCTGTTGGTTTGGACAGGACGGGAGGAGTTGATAGGTAAACTTCTAGGTCGTTGAAAGCTTTTTGGCATTCGTCTGTCCATGTGAATGTTGCGCCCTTCTTCAGTATTTGCAGGAATGGTTTGCACTTGTCAGAGGCTCGTGAGATGAACCTGTTGAGGGCTGAGGCCATGCCTGATAACTTGTAGATTTGTTGCTTAGAGGTCGGTTCTGGTATTTAGAGGAGAGCTCTTATTTGTTCTGGGTTTGCTTCGATGTGCCTTTGTGAGATGAGGTATCCTAGGAATTTCCTTGAAGCTACCCCGAATATGCATTTTGCTAGGTTGAGCTTCATTTTGTTTTGGCACAGTCTTTCAAAGGCTTCTTGTAGGTGAGAAATGTGATCTCTAGCTTTTTCGCTTTTAACTACCATATTGTCTATGTAGACTTCCATAGTGTTGCCCAGCAAGTCTTTGAACATTTTTGTGACCAGTCTTTGGTATGTCGCACCTACATTCTTCAAGCCGAATGGTAGGACGTTGTAGCAGAACGTTCCCTGTTCGGTTATGAAGGACATCTTTTCCTGGTCTTCCTCTGCCAGTGGTATTTGATTGTATCCATTGTATGCATCCATGAACGAAAGGAGTTCGTGACCGCATGTTTGATCTACCAGAATGTCAATTCATGGCAGAGGGAAGCTGTCCTTAGGGTAGTGGTTGTTGACGTTGGTGAAGTCTATGCATAGTCGTACCTAGTCGTTCTTCTTGACAACTGCTACGATGTTAGCTAGCCAGGTCGGGTACTCGACTTCTCTAATGAATCCCACATTTTTGAGCTTTTCTATCTCTTCATTGATGGCTTTATGAAATTTGAGAGCCAGTTTGTAAGGTCGTTGTTTGATAGGCTTTACATTTGGATTGACATTTAATTTGTGGCAAGTGACCTGTGGGTCGATTCCAAGCATATCGATATACGACCAAGCAAAAAAATCTTTATTGAGAGATAAAAATTTGACAAGTTGCTCCTTGATCTTGGGGTCTAAATCAGCCCCGACATAGACAAACTTTGGGTCATCATTTGTGCCCAGATTGAATTTTTCTCCAGGTTCTATTTGTGCTTGTTTCCCTTTGAGCTTGTCTGCTGCTGCTGGTGGAGTGCTGGAAGCTTGAGGATCTTGTTTCTTTGGCACGTCCTTACTTTTGATGACCTAAGGTTTTGGTATGGTTGTTGTGCTAATGTGATTGCATCGGTGAGCTTTTAGTTGGTTGCTTCTGAGCTCCATGATGCCTTGGGGTCTGGGAAATCGCAAGACCTGGTGTAGGGTTAATGGAATTGCTTGGATCTTGTGAATCCATCGGCGTCCTAGAATGGCAGTGTAGGATGACTTGACATCGATCACACTGAAGCGTGTTGAAGTTTTGACCATGTCCTCCTTTTCACCAATGGAGACTGGTAGGATGACGTCTCTAATGGCATCTGTGTGATCTTCATTGAACCCATAGAGCAGTGCATTTGATTCTATCATCACCGAGTTTGGCAGGTGCATGTCCTTGTATATTTGATAGAAAAGTATGTCGCACGAGCTGCTTGGATCGATGAGGACTCTTTTGACTGTCCACCCATTGATTTTGACATTCACTACCAGGGCATCATTGTGGGGTAGGCACACCTTGTCTAGATCGTCCTCCGTGAATATTATGGAGGTCGTTAACTAAGAGTTGGTAGGAGTGATGACTTCAACTTTGTGGGAAAGGCGGTAGATCTCCTGAAGCGCTCCTACCCTTCTGCGCTTTTCCCGACCTGAAGTTTTGTCGTTGGAGGTATCAATAATCATGTTGATTACCTTTTTCTCGTCGTTGTCGGAGGAGTGATTTCTCCTGTTGTGCCTCAACCGACTTAGAGATGTAGATCGTTAGACCATTCTGCTTCTGCTTCTGTTGTTGGCAGGACGTTCATGGGTACGGTTCCTGCTTCTGTGGCATTTGGCATCTAGTTTATGCCTGAGGTCGCTTTCTGGCAGGAACTCTTTCAATTTTCCCTCCTCGACTAACTCTTGGAGGTAGTGCTTAAAGCTCCAACCTTCATAGGTGTCATGGTGGTGGAGTTTGTGAGAAAGGCAGTATGGACGTTCTAGTATGGCGATCACCTTGTTGATGTTGGGTTTGAAGTATGGTGCTGATAGATCTTCTTCAGGATCTGGCTCTGCGTCTGGGAGAAGTTGGAGAATTCCCTTTTTGTGTAAGAGGGCTTGTGGGAGCTGGAGCCCTTGTTGTTGTTGTTGTTGTTGCTGCCCGAGTAGTGTTTGTTTTCATTGGGTTCTCGCTTGTTGCTTACTGCGAGAACTTCTTTGCCATTATGCTAGGCCCGCTACTCTTCATACTTGATGTACTTGTCAATTCTGTGATACAAGTCGTCTAGGCGTTCTGGTTTGTTGCGCATCAAAGATCCTGCTAGGTCGGAGTCATCCAGGAGAGTGTTGGTGAATGCAATAGTTGCAAAGCTATCCTTTAAGCCTGGCTCTGTTGAAAGGAGCTCTTTTTTAAAACATCCTACGAAAACGAGGACCGTCTCGCCATGTGCTTGCTTTAGTTGAAACAAGGAGTCCAGGTCGGCTTGTTTCTTCTTATTGTGGACGAACTCTACTGCGAACGTCTCAACTAGCTTGTCGAAGTTGCTGATTGAGTCAAGAGTGAGCGTGTAGAACCATTCTAAAGCTCCGTCCTTCAGGCTGGCTGGAAAGAGCTTGCACTTTAGGTAGTCGTACTCTGGAGCGCTGTAGAGTGTGAGAATCTGGCTAAAACGAGCTACGTGCTGGCCTGGGCACGAGCTACTATCGTACAGCGGGAACGATAGTTGGATGAACTCGGAAAGAGGTTGTTTATCCCTGATTTCAGTTGTGAATGGTGACGCCTTGTACGTTTGGAGTATCTTCTGAGCGATCTGGATCGCGCTTGTCTTGTCGTTCAACTTCTCCAACCTTTGTGCGAAGTCTTTGATAGGGTTATATACTAAAAGCATTACTTTTGTCTTAACTCTAATTCTTTATATTTTGAATGAGAATCATATGGGCAAATGTTATGCATATTATATATGTTATTAGTTATATGAATGTGTCTAATACTTTATGTTGTAGATGATATGGTGTGAATACACATAAGATCATATCATCAGTACCTTATAAAGTATAAGTAATCGTTCACAACCTAGATGGATTTGGACAAACCATTAGTACGGTCCTAGTATAATCTGGTATTAGTCTATCTTGACTATAGGATTACACTAGTACACTTTGTGTGTATTGAACAGGAGCAAGTGAGGTTGTTTCTCCTTATACTGACTATATAAGAGAACAAACGCCTCTGTTATTATGGATGCTTGTCCTCCTAATCCGGATATAATAACGGGCACTTACATACATTGTACAATGAGGTTGAGTGATACTACTCAAGGACATAAGAAGTTGATTAATGTGGTTGTCAGTAACTTGACTTAATCAATGGACATTCGATATCTTAAACACGGGGAGATCAACGAGCATATAATATGGAGCCCATAAATGCTGACACGTAATTTGGGATTAGGGCGGCAGTGCAACAATGACCTTTAGTGGAATAAGCCATTTGTTGACGGACTTGGGCCGTGTGTTCTAGGCGAACATGGGAAGCCCAAGCCCGTCAGGAGGCCCAACCCTAATTTCTCCTCATAGTCCCTGTTGTAGCCTATAAATAGAATAATCTTTCTCTGGCCGAAACTAATTATTCATTGTTCTGAAAAAGAGGCAAGAAAAGTAGATCTGAATTCGCTTATGATCTTGAGAGAAAGAAGGGGGTTGGTAGATCGTTGTCCACACAACGTCCAATTGTTCTAAAGGAATACAATAGAAGATCAAGGGTTGATTTCGGATTTGATAAAGCTTGGATTCTCAGAGTTATCTAAATCGGATTCAAAGGTATGTTTTCTAATCACAAATCGTGGACACCCATTAATTCCGCTGCGCGTGGTGTTCGCAGTTTGTAGAAATAGTCATTCTGAAATAACGGTTCCTACAGTCTTCTAACCTTTGATTGGTGGTGGTGGTGAGGGTTGTGACGGCCTTGTGCTCCACTGCTTCTGGAGTGTCGTTGTTGGCGTTGGAGGTGGCCTGCTCGCGCATTGTTTGGTTTCCTTGTTGTAACGTGATGAAGGCTTCTTAGAGCATCTTCATCTGATCTGGCAACATCTGAAGTGAGGGGTCCATAATGGTTTTTCTTACCAGCTTCGTCGGCTTGAGAAAAGAGTGAATGTTCTTTTCTTAAGGAAACGAATCGGCAGACGGCGCCAATGTAGAGGTTTGGTGTTTAGGGGACAACGACCTAATGATTTGTTTGATAGGGAATGGATGCACTCTTCTTGGGATAAGAGTTGCCTACGTATCAAATTTCTTAGGGTCAACTTGAATCAAGCCTTAAGTAGTTCATCTCTCTCTACTTATAGATGTTTGAGCTGACTTTCCTTATTTGCTCCAGGCCGTTATGAAGTGTAGATCCACCTTGTGTGCTATCTTGATGATTCGCCATTACTCTGATGTTACAAAGTAAATGTCTCCTTGATTGTTGCATTGACAGAGCTCCAGGATTGCGCTAGTTGATTTGCTTCCATATATGGCTGTAACTGCTGCTGGGGACGACTTGGGTTTGGGTCGTTCGATACGCTCTGATGGATAGGTACAAGCTGATGGAGTATGACCTGGTGTGTGGACACATGTACTGTAGTGTAGAATGGAGGGTACTTCGAAGAAGTAATTGAAGTATTTATGTCATCAATTTGCTAACTACTTGACACTTAAAAGAAAATTACCATGATAACAGTTGACAGCTCGAAGTAGAACGTCATCACTATAAAAGTATAGCGGTATGTCCTATTGTCTTTAGTGTTGGGAACAACAATACCAATCGATCCCCACTAAGATAACTTGTACTTGGAAAATCTACTACAATAAAAAATCTAATATTTTACCACCACAATCCTAATCTATGGATATAACTATCACAAACAGGCATCAGAAATATAACGCAAGTAAAACATGCAATAACAAAAAGATGTAACGTGGTTCTGCCAATGATGCCTACTTCCACAAGGGTTAATCCTTTTATAAGTATGGGAAGGAAGATTACAATCACTCCTTTCAAGTGTCTCCACCTTACTAGATCATTCCTCTCTCCTTACAAGCTTTTCTCTTTGTGATCTTTCAATTTTGATTGCTCTCAAAATTAGGTTTCTATTCAAGACTTAGGTTTTCCAAAACCTTGTTTCTGTTTTTATAGTAAACTGCAATCCTGCGGTTACTATAGAAAATAGAAACTGACGAGTTTAGACATGAGCGCGGGCGCGCTCTCGGCAAGGCAAATTCGAGCGCGTGCGCGCTCTCTTATTTTCTTCAAAGTCAAAAGTCTAGTAACTTTGCTTCGTGAGAGGCTGAAAAAAAAACTATCTTCTTTTTCATGGCAAGGGCGCGGGCATGCCTTGGTCACGACCAATCTGAGCGCGTGTGCGATCAGACTTCTTCACACGAATAATACTGCTTTCTCTCATCTTCCTTATAGGAGGGATAACTTTAACAATCTCCCCCTCCCGAATAGTGAGGGGGGATACCTCCATGCATTCACAAATCAACAGGAGGAGTGTGCTACCATTCCGGTGGTAGCATAACAAACATCAAATTTACCTTTCAGTAAGACTTTGGTCATCATATCCGACCCGTTCTTGTTAGTATGGATCTTCTCAATACACAAATATTTGTCTTCGAGAACTTCTCTAATCCAATGATAATGCACATGTATATGCTTGGATATAGAATGAAAACTCGGATTCTTGCTCAAATAGATGGCACTCTGACTGCCACATAGAACTACAAATTGTTTCTGCTTTAGCCCTAGTTCATCAAAGAACCTCTTCATCCATAGTATCTTTTTGCAACACTCAGTGGCTGCAATATACTATGCTTTTGTAGTGGAGAGGGCAACACACTTTTGCAACTTAGATTGCCAAGAAACTACTCCCCCTGCGAAAGTAAACAGATAACCGGAAGTGGACTTCATAGAGTCAAGATCACCTACCATCTGCATCTGTGTAGCCTTCAAGCAAGGTCTTACTTCCACCAAAAGACAAACACGCCTTGGAAGTTCCCTTGAGATATCTCAATATCCACTTAACACCTTCCCAATGCTCTTTACCCGGATTTGACAGAAAATGGCTTACAACACCAACGGCGAAAGCAATATCAAGTCTTGTACACACCATTTCAAACGTCAAGATGCCCACTGCGGATGCATAAGGAATCTTTTCTATTTGACTCTGCTCATGCTCACCCTTTTGACACATATCTTTGGGCATGCGGAACTGGCCACTAAGCGGATAACTGACTGGCTTCGCTTGATCCATGTTGAATCTCTTCAACACCTTCTCAATGTAACTTTCTTGAGAAAGCCACAACTTCCCACTCTTTCTTTCACGAGTAATTTGCATCCCAAGTATCTGCTTTGCTTGACCCAAATCCTTCATCTCAAAGGACTTACCCAACTCTTTTTTCAGCTTAGATATCTTGTTGATGTTCTAGCCAACTATCAACATATCATCCACATACAACAAGAGCATTATGAAATCCCTATATGGAAATTTCTGAACAAACACACAATGATTAGAAGCGGACTTCATGTAGCCATGCTTTACCATAAAGGAATCAAACTTTATGTACCACTGTCCCAATGCCTGCTTCAACCCAGACAAACACTATATCAACTTACATACTAGGTGTTCCTTGCCTTTGACCTAAAACCCCTTTGGCTGGTCCATGTAGGCATCTTCTTCAAGGTTTCTATGAAGAAAAGTTATCTTGACATCAAGTTGCTCAACCTCTAGGTTCATACTTGCGGTCAAACCCAATTCCACCTTGATAGAAGTCATCTTAACTACAGGAGAGAAAATTTCATCAAAGTCAATACCTTTCCTTTGACCGAATCCCTTAACAACAAGGTAAGCTTTGTGCCTTGGATGTGGATTATTCTCCTCATGCTTGACTTTGTAGATCCACTTATTCTTGAGAACATTTCTTCCTTTCGGTTTCTCAACTAAGTTATAAGTGTGATTCTTATGTAAAGAATCTATCTAATCATGCATAACATTTAACCACTTCTCTTTGTCTGTACCTTCAAGAGCCTCTTGATAGTACATAGGTTCTCCCCCATCAGATAGTAAAACATACGTATGTGGTGGATACCTAGTTGAAACTTGTCTCTCTTTGTTGGACCTCCTTGCCCCATTTTCTTATGCCTCAGGAGGATGCACTTCTGCTTGCTTATGTGGTGGTTCATGCACTTCATTTGCATCTTCTATATCAATATGTTTTATCACATCATGAGCAAAAGGATCATCATCATGAGCTTCAATCCCATGGTTTTCTGCATTCTAAATGCCTTCTACACGTTCCACAGGAGGAACTTCTAGTTCTGAATCAACAAGATCATTAGTGAAAGCTTCTAGCTTCTCACCATCCTCAAAGTCTGTTATGGTTTGGTCTTCCAAGAACAGAACATCTCGACTTTGGATTACCTTCTTGTTAATCAGATCATAAAGTTTGTAGCCAAACTTCTCATCCCCATAACCCAGAAAAATGCACTGCTTAGCTTTGTCATTGATAAGAGCCCAAAACTGTAGTTTTAACCCCTTAACAATCGTACTTTTAGACCAATTATGTGAATAATAAGTAAGTGTTAATACTGATTACGTGTTTTTATGCATTTCAGGCTTCAAAGTCCATTATGTGCAGAAATGTGCCACTTTAGCGAGATAAAGAAGCAAAGGTCGGTTGCTAAGGAGTTCTGTGATTAAAGGCCAATTTCCAAGAAGACAAAGCCTCTGTAAAGCCCGGTCAAAAGATGAAAAGTCAAAGTCCACGCGGGCAGAAATAGTGCACAAAGTCAACAGAACTTCCGAAGACCATATCTTTGGACTCAGACCTCGGTATTGGGCCTACCTTACGTCAAAACGACCGGATTGGAAAGAGCTTTCCAATGGTCCAAGCCTTGGCCCAATCAGAGGAGCAAAAATAGACAAAAAGTCTGTCGACGTCAACTACAGCTGTAGAGGCCTTTTTGGACTGAAAGTATTGGGTTTTGGGCCTGATTCTCTGGCCTAAAACGTGGCTCCAAGCCCATGCACGATTTTTGGATCTGAACATATAAAAATAAAAGCTTAGGTCTTTGTTAATGGTAGATAGTTAGGTTATAAAGAAAATTAGGTTAGGAAGCTAATGTTAATGGAGTTTAGGGTTAGAAAAAGATAGATCTAGATCTAGTTTTGAGTTTTAACCCATGAATTAATTAGTTTTCATACCTTGTTTTAATATAGATTATTGAATTATTGTTACTTTTCATTAGATTAATAAAGTTAGTTGTTTTTGATAATCTAGCTTCATTTTCCATTAAACATCTATTGCAATTCATTGATTTAGTATTTGTCACTATTAGTTTAAATCAATTCTTACATGAGTAGTTTCCTTTTAAATTCGAACAAGCAAAGTTCAACCCTTTATACCATGTCTTGTTTGATTTGCTTGAGAAATGATAGTTTAATGATATTATAAATTTCACATCACACATTACTCTCATATTGTTCTTTGTGCCGAGTAGTTGAATTCTAATTAAGTCTTGAGGGTTTAAGAGTGGAACGAATCCTGACTCTCTTATATTACTTCATTATTGAGAGTAGGAATATTGATATAAACACGTATTTACATAAATTGATTATTTGTGTTTACGCATAGATAGTTAGAATACGTAAAATCACTTTTATCAAATGGCGCCGCTGCCATCTTAATCTCGTTCAAGACAAGAATTCAATTGCTTGAATCCAAGAGGAAATCTCCCATTCTCTACCCACCGACCCTTTTAATTTTTCATTCTTATTTCTTGAATTTTCGGAACTGTTCACTGTTTTAGGCATAGGGGATGCGGATTCACAGAGAAAAGCACTGCGGTGAAGGTATTTCTAAATTTTCGAAAATTCTGAAAATTTTCAGACATAATATCTAATGTGTTGTTGATTTACTGGAATATTTTCAGATTTTTCAAAGTTGGTTTACCTTGTGAAAAAATATGATCCTTATAGTGCTGCATTTCAGTTTTCACACCGTATGTTCTTGAAAAACAGACGAGTAAGGTTACTTAGGGACTTCTAAAAATTCTATAATTTTTACAGGAGTATCTATCCTAAGTCAGGAGTTTGTAGTTAAAATTTGACGATTTTTTATTTGTTTTGACCTCCTAAATAATAGAGTATTTCCAGTGTGTTTCTGCAATGTTGTAAACACTAAATATCTGGAACACCAGCCGATAAGGAGAGGTTGTAGAACTCCAATTGCCCTAAACTTTTTACAGGAACAAGTAGGATCTGTGAGGAATCTCCAGTAAAATTTTGGAAAATTTTGGCTTTGTTTTGATGGGTTAAGCATTCGGTTGTTTGTATTGTGTCCGAAAACTGTTTTGCAAACTTTGCAGGGCAGTAGAGGGACTTTCATAGCTCCGATTGATCTGAAATTTTACAGACTACTTGATAGACGTCTTAGCAAATTACTCTAAAAATTTCAAATTTTTTGAAGTACGATAAAAATCCTGAAACTGGAAAACCCTGAAGCGCAACCCGTGCCCAAACCGAGCGCGACCGCGCCCAAAACATTGGACATTCGAAAAAACAGAGGGCACCCGCGCCCTCGAAGGAAAATTCAGCGTGAACAGCCCAATTTTCACAGGTTAGTTCAAATTTCTATTTCTTCAAGTTACTCAGTGTTTCTAACTTGTTAAATACACTGAGATCGCGTATACAAGACGCTATTCAAACGCGTAGCAAGGAGGCATTCAGGTACTCCTTCTTCCACTCCTCGCCTCTTCTGTCAGAGGAGTTTTAATTCTAGTATAATCAGGCTTGTTTTTCATAGAAATAAATACAACACGCCTATCTAGAATTTCACACACTACACTTGCATCAATGGCTAAAGAACAAGAGACTCCTCTCTCTGATTTTTATAAAGCCTTAAACGATGGCCCTAAGTCGTGCATCGTTCTTGCAGACCTAGTGGGGGATTTTCAATCCCCTAATATATTTAACTTGTTATCGGTTTTCATGGTTTAGACCACGAGAAGCCTTACCAAAGATCGTAGGATAGACCAAGTTCTCACTACATTCCATCATCCTAGCGTAAGTCCGATCAAGTTAAACTTAGGGTGTTTCCTTTCACCCTAGCCGACAAAGGCATCTTGGTTAACTGCCCAAACGCCAAACTCTGTGGACTCATGGGCTCAACTTGTTCAATTGTTCATGGAACAGTTTTACCCACCACTGAAGACAGATGAAATGCTTCACAGGATTCATTTCTTCCACTATAATCCTCATGAATCCTTTTCAGAGGCCTGGAATTGTTTCATTAATGTTCTCATTGAATGCCCGCATCATAATCTTGCGAAAGACACGCTTGTTCGTGCTTTCTTCAAGGGGCTTTCACATTATCATAAGGAGGTTATAGATATCATGACTGGGGGTAGTTTTCTTAGTAAAGGAGCCTTGGAGGCTTATAAATTCTTAGAAGATCAATCTAAAAAGAACAATAATTGGGAGGAAACGATTCCTCCCACTCCTCTCCTTCTTCTCTTGAGGTTAAACATGATCCCGAGCTTAAAACTCTTATCGATGCCCTCACTAAAAAGGTAGATGCCATCTCTGTTCAACAACAACCCACTCCAGTCATGAACATTAACTCTACTCGTTGTAATGTCTGTTGTAGTCTTGAGCATTCCGACTTCTATTGTCCTCTTGTCTATGCACAAACATCACCACAACCATCATACTTCAACCAGTTAACTCAACATCAAGGACAAGGGAACTTAGGTGACCAGAATAGAGGTTTAGTACCTAGAACCCAGAACTATCAACATCAAGACATGAACACTCAACAAGCTTTAATTCTAATACAACCATCTACAGACAAAGTAGTAGTGACCTTGTTGGAGAAAAAAAATCAAATTATGCAACAAAACTCCAACTTGATGAAAGATCAGCATGATCAAAACTCTAATATGATGAAACAAACGATGCAAATGATGCAGTCTTTTGTGCCAAAAGGTTATTGACATGTCTTCTAACCAAAATAATAACCAAACCGGGTGTTTTCTAAGTCAAGCAAAGTGACTAATCCTAAGTTAACAAACACCGCCCGAAATAAAAGTAAAGTATTGATTGTAATGGTAATATAAACCAAGGGGACCTACAGGCAGTCACTACCCTTCGTTCAGGGAGAGTAGTTGATAACCAAGTGACTATGCCTAAAGATCACCCGCAAACTATAAATGATACCATGCCAAATACTGTCATAGAAATTGAAGACCCTACACCTGTAGAGGTTCCAATATGGAAACCTAGTTGGAAAGTGATAAAAGATAAAGCAACGGTTAACAAATATGTTCCCCCTCATATTAGGTATAGGGATAAAACACCGCATGAACAACTAGATTTTCCTGTAGAAGGTGAAG
The DNA here is from genome assembly GCF_015680905.1 of Coptis chinensis. Lineage (NCBI taxonomy): Eukaryota > Viridiplantae > Streptophyta > Magnoliopsida > Ranunculales > Ranunculaceae > Coptis > Coptis chinensis. The sequence goes on from NC_141456.1 coordinate 89,531,119, forward strand.
TTAAGTTTATTGAGAGTTTTGTATATCACATTAGTGCTTCCGACGATGTCGTCCCTACACTAGTACATATCCCTCTTATGGAAGAAGACAAAGATCACAATTTTGACTTTTTGAACATAACTAAATTAGAGAAAGAATTTTCAGCCCTGCCTTCTGACCATAGAAGAGATGGACTAAACCTCACAATAGATGAGATAGATGAATTCCTCAAAGATGGAGATGAATACCATAATTATATGGATGCGAACAACCTAGATGAGGAATTCGACGAGTTTCTAAAAGCCTGTGATGATCCACCTTCTCAAGCAGTACCTAGAGCACCACCCTACCACCATCCACCTGAGTTAATCCCTCATAAAATCTAATCATTCTTCCCACCCTTTTCTTCTAACACTTATCCATATTCCAAGTATTTTCCAAAACCATTCATTTACTCATGATCATTCACTTGGACACCTTCTTATTCAACTAAGTTGCGTCGTAGAAAGTTTTGGACCTTGATTCTGTTTGGTGGTGCATTCCATGTTAACTATTTATGGAAAGATCCACAATTGTTTAGATTATTGATATATGGGAAACTGCATGTAAATACATATATATCACTTTAAGTCTAGGGAATCGACTTTTAAAGACCCACATTTTAAAACAAATTTTTACAAACCCTGTTTTCAAAAATTTGTTTGGGGGTAAAGGTGTTTGGTTTTTCCATGCTTGATCACTAAACTTCCTATTCTTATCCCCACCTCGCTCCCTTTAAGAGTAGCTAGATTTCTCCTTGTTTGTTGTTTTGATGTTGTTTTTTATTATTTTTAGTAGATAGGATGTTACGTTGTTAAATTCCGTAGTTAACTTTGAATTTGGTAGTTAAATATTGTTTAAATTTCAATTTTAATATAATGTTGTTCTTTTCAAATTGTGCATGGATTTTATTGTTAATTCCACCTTCCCGAATTGTTTGGGGGTGGTATTATTTATTCTATCATGATTTGTAGAAGATCCTCCATTTTAGAGTTTGTTTTGGAGTGAAGGTTGAGAATATTGTCGTAATTGGCATACCTATAATTAGATGTGGTGGTAGGATGAAATCTAAGAGAGTTTAGAAGTTACTATTCTAAATCCAGTATAAAAGATACCAGGGTTGTTATAAAATCAAAAATATGGTTTGTTTCCGTTTTCGGGTTTGGAAATTTTCTATTTCTGGAAATTGCCTTAAACAATTTGGAAACTTGCTGATTCGTTTTGGAAGCTCAGAACCTATTTAAACTTCCTTCATTCTACACTCACAACCCACACTACACCCCACCATCATCTCTCACTTTTCACTCCAAGCTTTCCCTTCTTTTTCTCTTAAAACTTCGCCCGGAGATTCTACGAAGCACCTGCGCCCCTAGACAATTTCAGAAAGTTTACTCAGTGCGACCCAACCCCAACTTGAAGCGCTCGCCCAAACACTGTAAACTCCAAAACCTCGAGGCGTAACTTCGCCCAAGTGGAAGCGCACCAGCTACACCTTACGTGAACACGGAAAATTCCAGTTTTTCTGGGTTGTTCCGGTGATTTGCAAAATTGTTCAGGCGTAGTTTTGAGATGACATCTCCTACAATAATACCGAACAGTCTTTCAAAGATTTGTTTCAAAGCACTACTTATGGTGCTTGGTTTCGCGAGGTGATCACACACGTAGGCTGGGAACCACTTATGGTTCTTGCTAGCATTTGTTCTTGGACTTGCCATGCCCGCTGAAATACAAGACCCATGATGCTATTAGGTAGATAATATGCATGTCTAAACTTATGACTTTTTGCATGAGGCTTAGGGGGCAGGCATTTTCCAGATCGAGCACCAAAGGCGAATAATATAACGCCGCCTTGGTAGCCCAATCCATGAACATAGGAACTGTTATGTTTTGGATCATGCTAAACATTTTAGGGGAATGGCGTTTTTTCTTCTGTGAATGATGCCACTTGCAGCGTCTTCCTTGCTTTAGCCACGGGACGTATGTGCCATGACCTTCCCAGAACCTTGATGTCTAGTTTAGCACGAGCCCATAACATGAGGCATAAGTATCTTCTTATGCCTGTTTTAGTTTGCCGTATTATGCTATGTTTCTTCCCTATTTTTTGTGCCCGTTTCACGGATTGGGTTGGGGTCGAAATTGTGAGACCCACCAATTGTATTATCCTATCTTTCCGTGCAATAACTTGGCAAGGGTGGAGGATACAACCTCATCAGGTTGCACCTTACACCCCATCCGACCAAGTGGCGCTTAACAGGTTAGCATCCGTAGATGATAAATGGCGGCAAGCTTGGCAAATTATAATGGCATGGCAGGATGCGAAGGAACCTCACTTCTTTATAGAAGAGGAGGATGACGAGTAAACGCTGGAGTGGAGGTAAGTTTTTAGTTTCAGTTAGTGTCTGCTTATGTCCCAAGCAATTTAATTATGTTACCCCGTAATGGGTGGAACTCTTATAGAGTTGCGTCAGTTTTTTTATTTCCTATATTAGTATGTTCTAACCTTGTTTTGCAGATGTTCCAGAATTTCACGCGTTTCCATGGTATTTTTCTACCCTCTTTATTTAAATGCTTTGAGGACAAAGCATGCTTCTTGTTTTTTGGGCATATAGAATCACGTGTAATTAAAGCATCCTGTTAGGATATAGATATGTATAATATGCATTTGTTTTCAAGTTAAAAATTTCAAAAATATAAATAAATAAGTTTATGTTATACACTTAGGAATATTGGTATTGTTTTCTTTCTCTATGCTCTTAACAATCTAGAAGTCTCAATGAGCTTTTGCATCGAATAATTGCTAGAAACTTAGGTTAATATGTAGGTAATAATTTTTTGTATCTATCTATAAATATATTACATGAGTATCTATGATTGTTAGCAATGAAGTTTCAAATCTAGGCTAGAGTACTTATTCTACAAATCCTGTGAGAATATAGCCTAAAGCCTTATATGAAATAAACATTTGAGAAATGACACAAGGGAGAAGTAAAATCCGGATAGAGAAATCACACGTCCACTTGCTTGATCACTATGCCATATCCTAAGCGACAATTTAGGCCCTCTTTGGATCGATATAGCCGAAATTCAAACCTATGAATTATTTTCCGCTAGTTAAGCCCCTCGAGCCTTTCTTTAGCTTTCCATAAACCACAATTCCTTTACCCCCTGTTACAAAACAAAACAAAATAAAAATTCAACTTACCCAATCTAGAATAAGTCCGAGAATAGAATGAGTGAAGAAAGAAGAAGAGAAAAACCCCGTGTAAAACAAAAATTGTTGCTTCAGGAAAGAAAAAAAGTTTCCATCCAAGGAAAAGAAAAAAAAATATAGAAATAAATAAAAACTCCAAAAATAGAATAAAAAAGGGAGTCAAAAGCCAAAGAAAAAGAAAAAGAAAAATATGGCTAAGGATGGAAACAAAGTATAGAAAAAAAGAAAATAACAAGGTTTTCTCTAAGTTACATAATATGAAGACTCTATTATCTCGGACTTGTCCTTTTGAATATCTATTTCCTTCCTTCTTAAACCATCTCCTAATCCCATGACACCTAATAAAGACCTCTAGCTCAATTAGGAATAGGTTAGTGTGATAGTAAGTGGCAGATGTGTTTGATCGACTCCGGCTTCCTTGTTTGTCATTGAGATTGTAAGGTAAAGTGTGCCCTCTTGCCTTTCGAGTAGCAAAAACTTGAGCCGAAAAATCGAGTGGTTTTGTCTTGACATTTATGTGAGGACCTACTTAAGGACGCTTATTCCGAAGTTATCGAAAAACTTAACCTCGCTAGGCATTTCATAGTATTATTCATAGTATATATATTTGTATCATAGATGATTGATTATTATGCATATATTAGTTTAGGTTTTTGACTTTGTTATTCTTATTCAATTGCTAGTGAGATGTATAGATAGTTGAGACATGAATGAGGAAACAATAGTTTTATTTCTTAGTCGTTGTAGTATAGATGAAGTTTGTGAGTACCTTCACTGGAAAACTCTCACGAGGCTATAACTCGTTTACTAGGGAATTCTTAGTGGTTTAAGGCCTTGTTGCATATGGTCAATGCAATCGCACTCAGTGAAACGAGAGTAGTTAGAACTCCATTTTTGGTCACTTATTCTAATTTCTCATATTTGCTTGAGGACAAGCAAAATGCTATTTGGCGGTGGTTTGATAAGAGCCCAAAACTGTAGTTTTAACCCCTTAACAATCGTACTTTTAGACCAATTATGTGAATAATAAGTAAGAGTTAATACTGATTACGTGTTTTTATGCATTTCAGGCTTCAAAGTCCATTATGTGCAGAAATGTGCCACTTTAGCGAGATAAAGGAGCAAAGGTCAGTTGCTAAGGAGTTATGTGATTAAAGGCCAATTTCCAAGAAGACAAAGCCTCTGTAAAGCCCGGTCAAAAGATGAAAAGTCAAAGTCCACGCGGGCAGAAATAGTGCACAAAGTCAACAGAACTTCCGAAGACCATATCTTTGGACTCAGACCTCGGAATTGGGCCTACCTTATGTCAAAATGACCGGATCGGAAAGAGCTTTCCAATGGTCCAAGCCTTGGCCCAATTAGAATAGTAGAAACAGACAAAAAGTCTGTCGAAGTCAACTGCAGCTGTAGAGGACTTTTTGTACTGAAAGTATTGGGTTTTGGGCCTGATTCTCTGGCCCAAAACGTGGCTCCAAACCCATGCACGATTTTTGGATCTGAACATATAAAAACAAAAGCTTAGCTATTTGTTAATGGTAGATAGTTAGGTTAGAAAGAAAATTAGGTTAGGAAGCTAATGTTAATGGAGTTTAGGGTTAGAAAAAGATAGATCTAGATCTAGTTTTGAGTTTTAACCCATTAATTAATTAGTTTTCATACCTTGTTTTAATATAGATTATTGAATCATTGTTACTTTTCATTAGATTAATAAAGTTAGTTGTTTTTGATAATCTAGCTTCATTTTCCATTAAACATCTATTGCAATTTATTGATTTAGTATTTGTCACTATTAGTTTAAATCAATTCTTACATGAGTAGTTTCCTTTTAAATTCGAACAAGCAAAGTTCAACCCTTTATACCATGTCTTATTTGATTTGCTTGGGAAATGATAATATAATGATATTAGAAATTTCACATCACACATTACTCTCACATTGTTCTTTGTGTCGAGTAGTTTAATTCTAATTAAGTCTTGAGGGTTTAAGAGTGGAACGAATCCTGACTCTCTTATATTACTTCATTATTGAGAGTAGGAATATTGATATAAACACGTATTTACATAAATTGATTATTTGTGTTTACGCATAGATAGTTAGAATACATAAAATCACTTTTATCAGTCATCAAACTTAGATCTCTCATCCTTGGGAATATGGACAAATGCTCTACACCTAAATACCCTCAAGTATCCATAATCAACATCTCTGCTTGACCATACTCTCTTTGGATAATCACTATTTAAAGGATTCGAACACGATAGGTTGATCACATGTACAGCTGTGCGCAATACTTCTACCCAGTAACTTCTCTGTAACTTACAGTGAGACAACATGCATCTTATCCTCTCTACAATGGTACAGTTCATCCTCTCCGCTATACCATTTTGTTGCAGACTCTTGGGAACGGTCTGCTCATGACGAATCCCATGACTTTTGCAATACTTTTCAAATGGCCTAATGTACTCACCCCCATTATCTGAGCGAACACTTCAAAGGCTTCCCTGTCTCTCTTTCCACCATGCTATGGAAAGTTTTAAACACGCCAAGTACTTCATCCTTGGTCTTCAGACTATATGCCCATATCTTTCTTGATGTATCATCAATGAAAGTCTATAAGTACAAAGCTCCCTCATGGGACTTTACTTTCATAGGACCACATAAGTCTGTGTGTACAAGCTCAATGACATTGTCCTTTCTGTGAGAGGGGAATCCTTGGAAAGACACCTTGTGTTGCTTTCCTACCAAACAATGAGTACATTTATTTAAATGTGTACCTTTGATGTTTGGCAATGCCTTTTACTTGGCAAGAACTTCCATGCATTTTTCTCCCATATGACACAGTCTCTTATGACGTAGTTCGGAGGAAGCTTCTTCTTGTGCCGCATTCAACTTTGCTTTACACAAACTAGCCTGTGTCTTATAAAGCGAGCAAGTTTTCTTCCCTTTGGCTACTACAATGGAACCTCTGCTCAGTTTCCAAACCCCGTTACCAAACAAGTTTAGAAATCCATCATCATCTAACTTCCCATCCGAAATCAGGCTTAGTCGAATGTCAGGGACATGTCTTACATCCTTGAGTGTCAAGGTGTAGACGACATTGGTTTCTACATGAACATCCCCAATGCCTATAATCTTCAAGACTCCACTATTACCCATCTTTACCTCACCAAATTCACCACAGCTGTATGTAGTGAAGAATCCCCTGTGTGGTGTAATGTGATAGGATGCTCCTATATCTATCACCCACTCTGGATCTTGGTATGAGGTACTAACACAACACTTACCACAATCTCACACAATTCCCACTAGATCATAGTCTACTAGTGCGGTAGTATCTCGGCATGTGTTTTTGTTCCTCTTTACCATGTCCTCATGTACACAGTTATTTTTCTTATCCCTCTTCAGTGTTCTACACTCATATCTGAAGTGACCTTTGGTGGCATAATAGTAACATTGTCTCTCTGCCTTAGGAGTTCTAGCTTCACCCCTAGATTTGCTTCTGTAATCACCTCTAGAATGAGATGGTTTTCTGCCCTTACCTCTCCCCCACTTCTTTGTGATAAGGATCTCTAAGTGAGAGGAGCTACTTCGTGAACCCCTTCTTGTCTCCTCATTCAACAATGCACCGGTAACTATTTCCATGGAAATGATTCCATCCTTAGCGGCTACGTTAAGAGAAACTGCTAACGTCTCCCAATTGTCGGGTAGAAAGTTTAATAGGAACAAAGCCTCAACTTCGTCAACCATATTAATATTCATTAAGTGCAACTGATTGATGGTATTATGTACTTCATTAAGATGCTCAGACATTGAAGAACCTTCTTTGTACTTCATGTTAGCAAATTTCTTAATGAGTAGTACCTTGTTTCTAGCCGACTTCCTCTCATAGAGGTCTTCGAGTTTCTTCCACAAGCCAAAAGTGGTAGTCTCTTGGGATACATGGTGGAAGACACCGTCGTCAATCCACTGTTGAATGTACCCAATTGCTTTTTTGTCAAGCTTGCTCCACTCAGTCGCTACTATTATGTCTGGTTTTACTCCTCCATTTTCAATGGGTTGTGCCAAGTCCTTGCAATAAAGCAAGTCTTCCATTTTGGCTTTCCAGATAGTATAGTTAGCTCTATTCAGACTAGTCATGCGAGTGTTTACAGGAATTTTGTAAAACACCTTCCGAGCAAAATTTGGATAACAACCTAGATTAATCTAACCTGGCTCTGATACCACTTGTTTAGGACAACGATACCAATCGATCCCCACTAAGATAACTTGTACTTGGACAATCTACTACTCTAATAAAAAATCTAATCTTTCACTACAACCAACAACCACAATCTTAATATATGGATATAACTTTCACAAACAGGCAATAGAAATATAAAGCAAGTAAAATATACCACAACACAAAGATGTAACGTGGTTTGGCTTTTGTTGAAACGCTTTTGTTATTCTCTTAATAAAACAAAAAACCCTTATTTTATAGAAGCTAAGTTCGTAACTTAAGGCAAGAATCACTCCAGTAACGCACGACTCTATTGGCTAGTTTGAAAGCAAGGAAAACATGATTTGGGTTAACTCAATCAAACAACAATAAAGGAAATATATGATATGATTTTTTGGAAATAGTTTTGGAAAGACCAAAATAGATTTTTGCAAAAACAAACCCAGTACTCGCACCCATGCACACTAAGGTTTTCTAGAGCTCGCACCTCCCGAGAGCCCCCAAACCAAGGCGGCCTTGTGTGCATGCGAGCACCTCCTTGTATTTCTCTACACTATCCCTCCATAAAGACACAATGTAATATAAACTTAAGAGACTTAAGTTTAATTATTAACCAATGTGGGACTAAAGCCCCGCATACTCCCCCCCCCACACACACACACATTTGAGAGTAGTAGCGACATAAGGTCATGGGTTCAAACCCATAGGGACACAATTTCATTCAAGTTTCCAACAAATGGTACTGCAAAAACTCAAAACAAATACAAGATGAGCACGAAAACTGCTTTAAGTGTAAGGGACATCCCACTAGACATGTGATGTACACAAGGCCCACATACAACGATTCCTTCAGCATAGCTCGACCTTAGAAACACGGATACCCATCACACTTGGAGCCGACTCCGGGTACTCGCCGTACTCAAAGACTCGTATACATATCAGCACCAGCGACTCGTCACTCGGCTCCACCTCATAACATTATCACCTACCACTATCATTATTACTACCATTATCCTTAAGCCTCCTTCCTGCCGTAATACATGAACCATCAAAGTCATTCACCATCATTTTGGAGTACTCACAATTATTACACCCTATGCCAGCTCAAACAAGTGATAAAAGTAAAAACGATAGTTTTACCTACGAATAAGCTACGAAACTCAAACGCAAGTAAAACTAAAACAAATTTTAGTTTAATATTATCAAAGTTTTCTACTCTCGACGCTATTGCAATATAGTTGGAATAGAAAGTTTGTTCCACTCCTAGTTCTTTAGAATTCACGTTAACTAAGATTATCAGTTCAATCAAAGTCAATGAGAGTATGGATCATATAATTATGCTAACAACGATGGAAATGACGTAATTGAAATGTTCTAAATAATAAGATGGCAATTAAAATATTAAGGTTCGAATCTAGATAAAGAATTAGGGGAATTTGATTCCACTTTAACTCGACTTAATTTACTAACGAAGAATTGTCATAATCCGAATTGCAATGCTTCCGCATAACAATTGGGTCTTTCTAATCCTTAATTGTTCATGGTAATCTCTACCAACTAACAACTAGCATGTGAAGCAATCAAACCCATTCTCATGGTGAACTAATTACTTTCTAGAATGGAATAGAATATTACGATATATTCTACGCTAATCGAAATCAAGTTTCATCAAGGCTTCCTCAAACCCCTCTAATGGAGGTTTTAGCCTTGAATCATTACACTATCATTTATATATAAACGATAACAAGACATGATAAAAGAATATAAATTTACTTATTTGATTTAAAATGAAAGTCTAATCATGCAAGATTGAATTAAAACTAGTAATGATTATTAACTAAAGCTATGAATTAAAGCTAAAATGATTTAATGAAATGAAACTAGAATTATCAATAGCTAACTAACTTTATTGATCTAATGAATAATAACAATAAACTAATTCAAAACTGAATTCAAAACAAGTTAAAATAAACTAATTAATGGAGTCAAAACTAATTTATTTTCTAATCAACTAATTATATTCAATGTAAAAACTAGAACCAAAACAAGTTTTTGGATAATCCTTGATAAAAAAACTAAGAATGCTTAAGAGCTAAGTCTTTGTCTCCCATCTGGAGGAGACAAGATCCACTTTTTCGTGCATGGGCTGAGGAGCTATGTTTTGGGCAGAAAAATCGAGCCCAAAATCCAATTTCTTCAGTCCACAGAGGCATTTTCAGCTAGATTTGACTTCAATAGCCTTTTCGTTCACTTTTGCTCCTTTGATTGGGTCAAGGCATGGACCATTGGAAAAATCTTTCCAAGTCGGTCGTTTTGATATAAGGTAAGCCCAATTATGAGGTCTGAGTCCAAAGATACGGTATTCAGAAGTTCTATTGAATTTTGTGCGATATTTCTACCCGCGTTGACTTTGAATTTTTATCTTTGCCCGGGCTTTAAATGGGCTTTTTCTCCTTGGATATTGGCCTTTTTATCATAGAACTTCTTAACAACCAACCCTCGCTCCATTATCTTGTAAAAGGGGCATATTTCTGCATATATCCGACTCTAATGCCTGAAATACATAAAAACACGATAAAAAGCACTAACTCTTACTTATTAATCATATAATTAGTCAAAAGCGATATTATTAAAGTTAAAACTACAGTTTTGGGCTCTTATCAAACCACCCCCAAACAGCATTTTGCTTGTCCTCAAGCAAATATGAGAAATTAGAATAAGTGACCAAAAATGGAGTTCTAATTAATCTCGTTTCGCCGAGTGCGATTGCATTGACCATATGCAATAAGGCCTTAAACCACTAGAAATTCCCTAGTGGACGAGTTATAGCCTCGTGAGAGTTTTTCAGTGAAGGTACTCACAAACTTCATCTATACTACAAGGACTAAGAAATAAAACTATTGTTTCCTTATTTATGTCTCAATTATCTATACATCTCACTAGCAATGAATACAGAATAATCAAGTCGAAACCTAAGCTAATATATGCATAATAATCAATCATCTACGAATAAATATATATACAATGAGTAATACTATGAAATGCACTAACAGGTCCGTTTCTGAAACTTTAGAATAGCGTCCTTAAGTAGGTCCTCACATAAATGTCAAAACAAAAACACTCTAATTTTTCCACTCAAGTTTCGCTACTACAGTGTGCAGTGGGCACACTTTACCTTACAATCTCAATGACACACAAGGAAGCCGAAGTCGATCAAACACATCTGCCACTTACTATCACACTAACCTATTTCTAATTGAGCTAGAGGTCTTTATTAGGTGTTGTGGGGATTAGGAGATGGTTTAAGAAGGAAGGAAATGGATATTCAAAAAGGACAAGTCTGAGATAATAGAGTCTTCATATTATGTAACTAGAGAAAATCTTGTTATTTACTTTTGCTTCTACACTTTGTTTCCATCCTTAGCCATATTTTTTTTTCTTTGTCTTTTGACTCCTTTGATTATGTTTTTGGAGTTCTAACTCTTTATTTTCTTTTATTTATTTATATATATATTTTTTATTTGGATGGAAACTTCCTTTTCTTATTTGAAGTGACTAACAAATTCTGGATTTCAAAGGTCTTTCTCTTTTCTATTCTTCATCTCTATTCTCAGACTCATTCAAAGAATGGGTAGGCTGATTTTTATTTTTATTTTGTTTTGTAAAAGGTTAAAGGATTTGCAGTTTATGAAAGGCTAAAGAAAGGCTCAGAGGGGCGACTAGCGGAAAATAATTCACAGGTTTGAATTTTTGGCTATATCGATACAAAAAGGGCCTAAATTCTCGCTTAAGATATGGTATAGTGATCAAGCAAATGGACGTGTGATTTCTCTATTCGAAATTTACTTCTCCCTTGTGTAATTTCTCAAATATTTCACTCATATAAGGTTTTAGGCTATATTCTCACTGGATTTGTAGAATAAGTACTCAAGCCTAGAAATCAAACTGGTGTTACAGAGATATCTTCAATGCTCTGGTCTAGGTTTGATTAGTATGAGTTTGGGGGTCTGGTGAGAGGTGTTTCGGGATCTCTCTTGGATCTCCCTTAGATCCCTTGCCACCTAGAAGTGAATTCGGCCCCCTGATTTGTCTCTACTCCTTCTTTTGGCGGTTTGATTGGTATAACTCTAGAAGACCGATCCTCAGGCGGCGAGAAGAAAGGCTTGTCTCCGAATCCAAACAAGACAAGGCCGGCTGGTTGTGTAGTGTGGTCTACTCTTGATTACTATGGAGGGTTGACTGTGTTGTGGTTTGGAGTGGGTGTGTGAGCTTGGGATGGCAGAGATGTGCTGGATAAAGCTCGAAACTTGCTCCAAAGACGCGGCTGGTTGGAACTCTGGAGGTGACCGGTGGTAGGAGATGACCTATACAACCTCTCTGGACGGGTTTGGTTTGAATTGGGATTGAGAGTTGGATTCTTGGCTGCTGTAGTTGGTTTCTAGGGTAGGCTGGGGGATCTGTCGGGAGGTGGGGCAAAGAACATTGCATGGAGGGTCTGGTTGGTTGATTGGTGGTGCTGGGAAAGAGATGCTGCCAAAGTTGGTGGTAGTTGTTGCTGGCGGGTAGAGAAGAAGGTGGTGGGTTGTTGATCCAGATTCACTTCTCAAGCAGGTTGGTGTGGTTGGGCTCGGGCTGTTTGGATTCTGGCCCGATTAGTTGGGCCGGTTTATTACCCTAGAGTGTAGACTTGAGCTGGGCTAAGGGGATTTTCTTCAGCTATTGGTCCCCTATGTTTGAACCTAGTTTGAGCCCTGCCTAACGGGGTTTCAACATAGTTAGTACGAGCATGGTTGCTTAATTGCACCAAGATGTTGTATTGTCCACGGTTCACTTGCAAATCCTCGTGTTTATAAACGAGGATGCGAGTGGTACTATGAATGTAAGGATATATTATATTAATACAGGTGGGGGTCTGCCTAACCCTAGCTTAATCTTAAAAAAAAAAAAAAAAATACTCAAGCCTAGATTTCAAAAACTTACTGCAAATACAACATAGACACTCATGCAATATGTTTATAGAAAGATGCAAAGATTATTACGTACATATTAACCTAAGTTTCTAAAGACTATTCTAATGCAAAAGCTAACGTGAAACTTCAAGATTATTAAGAGCATAGAGAAAGAAACAAAACCAATATTCCAAAGTGTATAGCATAACTTTTTAATTTTATTTTTTTAATTTTTGAAATTTTTACTATAAAACAAGTACATATTGTACCTATCTATATCCTAACAGATGCCTTAAATTACGCATGTTTCTATGCCACCCCCAAACAAGAAGCATGTTTTGTCATCAAAGTATTTAAATAAAAAAAGGGTAGAAAAATACCATAGAAACGCGTGAAATTTGGAACATCTGCAAAACAAAGTTAAAACATACTAATATATAAAAATAAAAGCAGATGCAACTCTATATGAGTTCCACCTGTTATGGGGTTATAAGAAGTAAAAATACTTGGGACATAAGTAGACACTAACTGAAATAAAAACTTACCTTAACTCCATCATTTAAGCGTCATCCTCCTCCTCATCCTCTTCATAGGACCACAGTTCTTTTGCGTCCTGCCATGCTATGATGACTTGCCAAGCCCTTCGCCGTGTATCATCAACCCGTGCTAACCTGTTAAGTGTTACTCAGTCTGATGGGGTGTAAAGAGCAACCAAATGAGGTTGCACCTACCATCCCGACCAAGTCATAACTCGAAATGAACGAACCACGAAATTGGTGGGACTCATGATTTCAACCCTAACCCAATCCGTGAACTGGGTACATAATTCAGGTAAACAACGGTGCATGATGCGGCAAACTAAAACAGGCATAAGAAGATACTTATGCCTCATGCTATGATCTCTCTTTAGACTTTCCACTAAAACTCTAGGAATGTCATATAGGCGACGTCCCTCAGCTAAAGCAAGGAAAACGTCACCAGCAGTACTATTTGCAGAAGTAAACTGCCACTCCCCTAAAATATTCATCAGGATGAATAACATGGTGGTGCCTACATTCAGGGACAGGCTACCAAGGGCTATGTTATATCGCCCTTGGTCTGTTATATGAAACACCCCTCCCCCATAATACTCATGGAAATACGCATAGTCATAGAGGTATGCATTATTGGTCATATATCCCCACGTGTGTACACGATCAGGCAAAGGCAATCCCGAAACCAACGTTACCAAAGACTTACTGAATTCTAGTGGCGTGTCATCAACTACGATGGAGAATTTTTGTTCTCCATCTTGGTTACAATAGAAATTAACATGATTATAGAAATAAGCAGTAAGCTGAGGTGAATATGAGTCGTCGTCACCTACCAGTAGATGCCGCCATCCTAACTGCAAGATCTTGTCGCGGAACCAACCGCTGTAGGTCTCGCTTCCCAACAAGTCTTCGAAAGACTGCTCAAGTATGACTGTAGGAGGTGTCATCACAAAACTACTCCCTAGAAGAGTTGCAAACGACCCTAGAACAACCCACAAAAAATCAGAATTTTTCGTGGCTACGAAGGTCAGGGCGTGGGGTGCGCTCCTAAATAGCCTTGTTAGGGCGCGGGTCACGCTCTGAGCTAAATTAAGTTACAGGCATTTCAGTGCAGGGGGCGCTCGAAGTATGCCTTGTATGAGCGCGGGTCACGCTCTGTGTGTGAAGAACAGGGTGCAGTGAAAAATAAAAGGTAGAAAAGTAAGGTTTAAGGTGAGAGATGAAAGTGAGATGTGTGGGTTTTGAGTGTAGAATGAAGGAAGTTTATATAGGGTTTTAGTTTCTAAAACAAATTAACAAGTTGCCAAAAAAATTTGAGGCATTTGCCGGAAACAAAATATTTCCAAAACCTAAAATGGAAACAACCCATATGCATTATTCTAAAACAACCCTAATATCTTTTAGATTGACTTTAGAATAACAACTTCCTAACTCATTGTAATTTCATCCTACTACAATATATAATTATAGTCATGCCAATATTGACAACATTCCCAACAATCATCGCAAAATTACCTCTAAAATGGTGGATCATATAAAAAAATTGCTAAAAGAAATAATATCACCCCCAAACAATTCAGGAAGGTGGGATTGACACAAAAATCATCGCATGCGTAGAAAAGAACTCATTTAAATTAAAATCGAAATTCAAATACCATTAACTACCGAATATAAATTTAACTACTGAATTTAACAACTAAACATCCAAACTAATAAAAACAATAAAAACAACATCAAAACAACAAATTTTTTCTAAACAGCTAGCCACGCGATGAAGATGAACCTTGAGATAAAGATTGGGCCTGGGATGAAGATGGGCCCGAGCCATTCATCCTTCAGCGATGACGCTCATGCAGCTCAGACTTATCTGAAGCAGAACCCCACAGGGGTGGCATGCGTCGTAGAATCTCTACTCGGAACTGGCGTTGTGCTTCCATCTCTGCCTTCATCTCTGCATAATGCCCATCCTGACGCTGAACGAGAGTCTCCATGTTATACTAGAGACCGCCTGACCCTTGTTGAGCACTTCAAAATTCGTCTAAAGGTTCTTTTGTTTATTTAGAGTTTTAATCTGCCTAGCTGATAAATCTTCACAAATACTATAAACGCAACGCAAGCCACTATGCAGCACTGACATGCGTTCTAAGTCAGAAGTACAGCTCTCCAAGACATTTTCATCCAAACATGTCATATCCTCCATCTCATCATCTGAATCAACCACCCTCTCCTCCGGCAACTTCCAAGTTTTTTGGATACACTCTATGTAAATAATTGCATTTGAATGCAATTTCAACATAATATGATCAGATTTTGCAACAGCTCTAAAAGACATCATGATCTTAGTGATCAATACCGGGAAGGGCGCAATACTCTTTCCAACTCCTTTAATCATATTTAAAATAAACTCGAGGATGCAGAATTTATACCTCTTCTCTTGCAATATCCAGAGAATGTGCAGACAGGTCAGACCGATGTCGCTGACTTTCTCTTTCCCAATAACGTTCTTACCAATCCACTGAGCTACAGCCAGCTGATTGGTTCACAGAGATGACTGTCGAACACAATGAGAATTCGGATTGTACCGTCCCTCCATGACAGTGTCTTTCATCAATGCAGGAACTCCAGCATACTGGGATTCTTGCAAGGTGGCTTTGAGATGGCGTTTAGGCGTAATGCCTAAAATCTCAGCCAACAACTCTCGAGAAACTTCTCTCCTCACCCCATCCACCTTCACAAAAATTTTATGACCCTCCAACTCCCTCTTCTTATAGAATTGTTCGACCAAATCAGAGTGGTAGAAATCATCTGTCGAATACCACAACCTATTCCAATCCCTCCTAACCATCTCGTCACTAAAAAACGGCGTAAAGCGGTCGGCAATAAAAGCTTGTTTCGGCAAAATTCTTCGTCTTTGAGCCATTGAAGTTTGGAGTTGATTTGTGGTTTTGAATAAGGTGAAGGAGAGGTGTTGAACAAAACTCACTAAAAATTTGGGAGGTGGCACGGTGGTGGTTCGATTTTTTTTTTTTTTTTTTTGTATTTTTGGTGGTTTAAACTGTTGGTAATGGTGGTGGAGATGATGTGGAGAAGATTTGGAGTGGGTGAAACTATTTTGGCGTTGTGGTGTTTAGGTTTAATTTTTTTTTTGGTTAGGGTTTTGTGGTTGCTAATGGCGGAAGTGAGAAGATGAAGAAAAAGAACGCGATGCGTTCTTGGGTTGTATTGTTGACTTGGGCCCAAGCCCAATCAAATTCAGAAATGCCCATTTTTGTCCCTATGCGCGCAAAAATTAAAATTGGAATTCTTGACTCGTTACCGGTCCGATTTTAGCGAATGAGATATGAAAACGATGAAAAGAGAATTTTCAATCTAATGATCCATACCACACTCTATTCTAACCGCGGTTGACATATAGAAAAGTGGTAAATGCCTCGGAATGCGTAAATGACGTAAGTTATGCGAACAAACGAATTCTAAATTCAAAGATAATGTCAACCCAAATCAAAATACGATTAAACGACATAAGCAATACAACTGGAAAGTTTAGCAATCATGGATGGAAAGACCCCACCCCCAAACAAATTTTATAGAACAGAGTTTAGTAAATTTGTTTTAAATATGGGTCTTTTAAAGTCAGATTCCCGAGACTTCCTAGATTACTATTTGATATATATATATTTTCTTTTTATGAATAAGAGTTAATATAAGGAAAACAATAAACCAAAAAAAACATAATTCACACCATAGAGGAGAATGACTCAAAAACCGAGAAAACATGCAAGAGTTGACAACGTAAATTATGTTAAACGTGGTCTTAGGATCCGGTACATACAGCTACACACTCCATAGGGAGGGACCGGTTACCTGAATGGTGTAATTACCAATATATGGAAGTGTAAGGAAGTATACCAAATAACAAAGGTCAGTCCTCATAGACAGGGCCCTGTAAAAGGACTTCCTCCACATCAAGTGACATTAACTTGTGAAAATGTTTTAACCATTGGCCATTGATAAGAGCCCAAAACTATAGTTTTAACCCTGTAACAGTCATACTATTAGACCAATTATGTGAGTAATAATTAAGAGTTAACACTGATTACGTGTTTTTATGCATTTCAGGCTTCAAAGTTCATTATGTGCAGAAATGTCCCACTTTAGCGAGATAAAGGAGCAAAGGTCGGTTACTAAGGAGTTCCATGACTAAAGGCCAAGATTCAAGAAGACAAAGCCTTTCTAAAGCCCGATCAAAAGCTGAAAAGTCGACGCAGGCAGAAACAGCACACAAGTCAGCAGAACTTCCGAATGCCGTATCTTTGGACTTAGACCTTGGAATAGGGCCTACCTTATGTCAAACCGACCGGCTCGGAAAGAGATTTCCAATGGTATAAGCCTTGATCCAATCAAAGGAGCAGAAGTGAACGAAAAGTCTGTTGAAGCCAACTTCAGCTGAAAAGGCCTTTTTGGACTGAAAGAATTGGGTTTTGGGCCTGATTCTCTGGCCCAAAACATGGCTCCAAGCCCATGCACGATTTTTGGATCTGAAAGTATAAAAAACGAAAGCTTCACTCTTTGTTAATGGTAGCTAGTTGGACCTAAAACTATAGATAAATATAGATCTAGTTTTCATGTAATAAAATTAAGTTTAGTTTAAATTCAATTCTTGTTTTAGATTAAACTCTTAGAATCATTATTCTTAATTAGTTTGATTAATAAAATAGCTAGTTTGTCAATTTCGATTCTTGTCATTTACAATTGTTTAGATCCAATTTTCCTTATTACGTAGATAGTTAGACCTAGATTAGTTAGCCTCCATTAATTAGTTTTGAGAGTTTCACTTAGTTAATTAATTAGTTTTTCATATCTTGTTTTAGATCTAGTTTCATATTTAATTAATTACTTTAGAACAAGTAGATTATTAATTTAGTATTTGGATAATTGTTTTATTATTCATTAGATTAATAAAATAGTGTTCTTGGTAATCTAGTTCATTTTCCATTTACTTACTTAGTTCAATTCTTAGATTCAATTGTTTGTCATTAGTAGTTAAATTCAATTATTGCATGAGTAGTTTGAATTGAGTTTAAACAAGTAAAGTTCAAATCTTTATATCATGTCTTGTTTGAATTCCATTGGGAATGATAGCGTGATGATTCTCGGCTAAACCTCCATTGAGGGGGTTGAGAAACCTTGATGAAAGCTTGATTCCGATTATCGTAGAGTCGTCATAATTTCCTTTCCACTCTAGAAACGATTAGTTCACCATGAGAATGGGTTTAATCGTTCACATACTAGTTATGAATTGGTAGAAATGCCATATGTAATTAGGGATTAGGAGTAACCATATCGTTCTGCGAAGCAGTTCAATTTGGATTACGACGATTCGTCGTTAGTAGGATTAAGTCGAGTTAAGGTGGAATCAATCCCCCTCTAACTCCTTATCATAGAATCAACGTAGGATTCCCATAGTTGTTCTGATAGTCGACTAGTTGCATCTTGTGGGTTGTTGCATCGTAGTCTAGTTGCCATTTCGTAAATCTCTCATTAGACTTTTTAGTTAAGAGTACTTATACGTAGAGAACGCAGCATGCGGAAGGACTAGGAGTGGAACGAATCACTCTACTCCACTATATCTCATAGGATTGAGAGTAGAATCTTTGATAAAATTTAGACTCGCACATAGTTTTTGTTTACTTACGTTTTAAGTTTTATCGTTCATTTCGTAGGTAAACTAGTCATTTTATGTTTTATCAGCCATTGACCTGAAAAGTACTGTTGTCCTTGGGATTTACCAAGGTGATTGCCCCGTAAAGGGTGACTTCAATAACCAGAAAAGGACCGGACCAACGGGTTTTTAATTTCCTTGGAAAAATATGTAGACAGGAGTTGTAAAGCAAGACCTTCTGACCTTCCACAAACTCTTTGCGCAAGATTTGCTTATCATGAACACGTTTCATGTTAGCTTTATACTTTAACTCAGAAGGAAGAGGTTTAAGCACCGGGGTGGAAGGAATGTCGATAAACGCTTCTGAAGGGTCCTCATCTTGAGTAGTGAAAACTTGCTTAGGCAGCAGGTTTTCAAACTCAGTAAATGGAGCAACAGAAGGGTCTACGATAAGAGTACACTCGAAGAGGGCATTGATTTCCTCTAACTAGGAGTCATCCTTAAAATCTGAACTTCCGAAAGAAAAGAATTTATGCATTTGGTTTTCTGGAAATGTGTTATTAAAATAGTCTTGAGCTAAGCTCTCTATCATGCTAACCTCCCCATCTACAAACGAATCCGGTAACTGTTTCATCATTTTAAAAACATTTACCTCAACAGAAAGATAGCTAAAAGACAAGGATATCGAACCATCGCGACAATTTATAAGCGCGTTGGCAGTCGCCAAGAAGGGCCGCCCTAAGATGATTGGAACAGAGTTGTTAACAACTTCCGTATCAAGGATAACAAAATCAGCAGGATAGTAGAAATCCTGAACCTTAATAAGCATGTTTTCAACCACACCCTTGGGATACTTAATAGATCGATCCGCTAATTGCAACGTCATTTTAGTAGGCTGCATCTCTTGTAGACATATTTGTTTGTATAGATAATACGGGAGTAAGTTAACACTCGCCCCCAGGTCTAATAGCGCGGTCGTCGTGTGGGAATCTCCTAAGGTGCATTATACAGTAGGACGACCAGGGTCCTTGTACTTAACGATTCCATTATGTTCGGTTAAAGTCGGAAACTATTCTGTTAAAAAGGCGTCTTTAGGAATATGTGTCTTACTCATATTAGTGCACAACTCTTTAAGAAACTTAGCATGGTGAGGTAACTTTTTAATTGCTTCAAGAAAGGGTAGGTTTATTGTTAGATTTTTGAAAACTTTCCTAATCTCATCGAAGTTTGTATCCTTGTTTAACATTGCTAATCTTTGGGGAAATGGTGGTTTCTCTCTATATTTAGTGTATGGATCAACAGGATGTCTAACCTTGGCTTTTTGTTTCTTAGGTTTTGGTTTAACTGGTACCTCTACAGGATCTTCAGTTTCTTTTTCAGTATCTAGTTCAATTTCTGGTGTAGGGACTACTGGTGGGGTAACTACAGGCATAGTTACGGCGTTATCAACCACTCTGCCAGAACGGAGAGTGGTGATGGTATTTAGCTCACCTACATTTGCATTGTTCATACTAGTATTACCGTTGACCTTAAAGGCTATGTTTGTTGTTTTAGGATTAGGTATCGCTTGACCTAGAAACACACCTGTGGGTTGTACTTTCTCTTGGGCTAACTGCTGTAAGGAAAGTTGGATGGCTTGTAAAATCTATTATTGGGATTGCATAAAGGCGTCAAAACAATCCGGTTGTGGAGTAGTATTTGTTACAAGTTGTGTGATAGGAACTATGTCACGTTGATTATTAACAGGTGGGTTATGATATTTATTATTAACCAGAACGATATCTCTATTAACATTATAATTATTATTGTTATAATTATTATAATTCCCCTGACCTTGTCCTTGTCGTCGTGGAGCTTGGTTGGAATTGTTTGTTGGCCTAACATTTTGATTATTATACCATGGAGGTGTAACTTGTTGATTATTTCTCCAACTGAAGTTGGGATGTTATCTCCAAGGGGTGTTAGGAATAGGATAGCTATTAATTGAGTAAATATTATCTGGTTGTGATGTTTGTTGTTCATAGGCGAGAGGACAATAGGAGTCGGGATGCTCAGGACTCAAACAGAAATTACATAGATTAGAGTTGACATTCATGACGGGGATAAGCTTTTGTTGAACAGAAATAGCTTCTACCTTTTTAGTGAGAGATTCGATTAAAGTTTTAAGCTCAGGATCGGGTTTAATCTCAAGCATACTTGTGGCCTTAACTGTTGAAGAAGAACTAGTGGAGCGGGAGTTACGTCACTACCCCCCCCAGTTATTATTACACTTAGTTTGATCTTCTAAAAATTTATAAGCTTCTGAGGCTCCTTTACTAAGGAAGCTACCCCTATTCATTATATCAAGGACCTCTTTATGAAGGTGTAATAGTCCTTTGAAAAAGGCACGAACTAACATATCTTTCGCAAGGTTATGATATGGACACTCTATAAGAAGGTCAGTGAAACGATTCCAAGCCTCTGAAAAGGATTCATGAGGATTCTGGCGAAAAAAATGAATCTTGGAAAGCATTTCATCTGTCTTCAGTGGTGGGTAAAAATGTTTCATAAATAGTTGAACAAGTTTGGCCCATGAGTCCACAGAATTAGGCGTTTGGGCAATTAACCAAGACGCCGCCTTGTCGGCTATGGTGAAAGGAAATACCCTCATTTTAATGTGTTCAGCACCAACCGTAGGATGATGGAATGTGGTAAGGACTTGTTCAATCATTTGCATGTGCTTATAAGGTTTTTCATGGTCTAACCCATGAAAAACGGGTAACAAATTAAATATATTTGGGGGGATTCGGAAATCCCCCACTGGGTGTACCAAACTGCACCCAGGCGATCCACCAGTGAGTCTCCATTTTCACTGACCTATGGAACAAAAGCTGTCATACCTTCTGAATTAGTAGACCCCACTCAGAAGTCGGATGTGGTGCACACACTTGACAATGAGGAGTTGTTATGCTGAGAAATGGATCTCCTAGATGAAAAGTAGGAGGGCACCGTAATGCATTTGGCTGCTAACCATCAGACGCTGAAAATGTCATACGACAGGAAAGTCCAAGCTCTGGCGTTCAAATCTGGAGACCTAGTTCTTCGTGAGATCCCAGAGCATAATGGCAAGCTTGGGCCCAACTGGGAGGGACCCTACATCGTCAACAAGGTTGGGGGAATTGGTTTTTACTATTTACGCACTATGGATGGAGAAGCTCTTGTCAAACCATAGAATGCAGAGCACCTCCGCAAGTATTTTTAGTAAATTATGATTTCATGCTTTGCTATGAATAATTTATTCCCTCTAGTTATTAATAAAGTTCCTCACTTTGCAATCGAATCTCTTCCTTGCATAAGCTCTTTATTATTATTTTTTTATCCGCGATGGACTAAGCCTTTAGGGAATTTGATACTCATTATATGTTCAAGTATATTGTTTGCCAATTTGCCTTGGAACTAGAGATACTGTGTTTGGGGACTCCGAACTGTATGCCAGTTCCTTTGTTTTCCCACGAAGCCTGAACAGTACGCTAGTTCTCTAATCCTGAGATAATCCTCGATGCGTTAAGCCTTTAAGGAATCTAACCACATTAATTGTTCTGTAAACTGTATGCCAATTTGACTTAAAACCAGAGTTGGTGTTCTTGGGAGCCCAAACTGTACGCCAGTTCCTTGTGTTCCCATGACATCACTACCAGGGTTGCTTGGAAGATTTGGGTTGGATCCATATCCCAGCACACAATTACTAGCCTGGAATTAGTCGGCATGATTGTGCTGAGGAAGACTCCCTCATTATTGTTCTTGCGATAACCTATTTATTTTTTAAATAAACAGGACCTATCGTTATTGAACACAGTGTCATGTTCAAGGCACCAAGTTACTTTCGTGTAAAACATTCGGCTCCCCTAGGGTTCTGTTTCTCTACTACGATTGCACTCCGTTACTGTTACATATGAGTTGCTCCCATAATATCCTACTCAGATTCTGGTTATGCCTCTATTTAACCTGTTTAGCCTATTAGGGTCACCTATTATTGTTCCATTCGGCTCCCCTGGGGTGCTGTTTCTCTACTACGATTGCACTCTGTTACGGTTACATATGAGTGGCTCCCATGATATCCTTATCAGATTCTGGTTATGCCTCTATTTAACCTGTTTAGCCTATTAGGGTCACCTATTGTTGTTCCAAATGAACTTTGGGGGCATCAGGGGTAGAATATTCATAGTAGCTCATGGCATGATATGTTGTATAACATACAGTGTTTTAAATGCATGCATAAATTAGAAGACCTGCAGAGCTCAGTTTATGTCATGATATGCTATATAACATAGAATGTGTTTAAATGCATGTGTAAATTAGAAAAGCTGCAGAGCTCAATAAGTAAATAGTATGTAAGCAACATAGCTCAATATTACAGACCCAGAGAAATATTGTGCCAAAATAAATGTTTTCTAATCAAGAACTGAATAGCTAAGTCTTTACTTAGCTTGTTGAGCAGGGGTAGCATCAAATTTCAATTCAATATCATTACTGGCAACTACACCAGCATCAAGAGTTCTTAGGCCACTCTCAGGAACTAATTGTGCGGTCGGATTAACTGGGACGATTAAGGGCTGAACAAACCATTCACCAAAAATAGGCACAGACAAATAAGGAAGTTGGACGACAGGCATGTCATTGTTAGTGTCTTCTTCAGAAGATGAGGACGCATCGGGTATGAGCTCATTCTGAATCATAGAGATACTGTTAGTCAAGTCAGGGAAAAGGATGAAAGGGTTAGTCACTCGCACTTGATCATCCACCTGAGAAATGTATCTAGCAACTTCAATAGCCTCCTCAAATTTAACTTGTTTGGCTGCATTGAAGGAGTCTTCAGAAACATCAAGTACTCTTAAGGCAAAATGAATACCATTGTCAGTAGACCTCCTCTTCACTTCTTGCACCACCTTGGAATAGAACTCAAAGGTCTCTGCCAAGAGATCATCAGCCCTTTTTACTGAATGTAGACGCTTCTCTCGGAGATCCCTCTTATAACCTTCCATAGTTTCATTAACATAAGTAATGGCTTGGCCAAGTGTCCTCATCTTGGCATTCCTACGGTTAAGCTCGCCTTGGACTTGGTCATTCTTTGCTTGAAGTGTGGTGAAGTGGGAGCACAGCTCCAAAAACTTTACTTTCCAAGAGGCAGCATCAGCAGCGCTTTTTTGGGCCTTATCTAGAGAGTTTCGGAGGTGAGCAATCATCTGTCTCATGTTCCTAAAACTAGCATCTGACTTCTTCTCTTTGGCCAAAAGTTGGTTAACTAGGGTCTGTAGTTCCTCAGCTCTTTTCTCAGTAGCTTCTTTCGCCCAGTTCAACTCACCAGTAGTCATGTCATTAGCAGCTGTACTGGATGAGTTCGCAAAGATTGGTTCTTTCATGGCCAAGAAATTATTCACTAATTGAAAAAGAATATAAAACGTGTAAGAAACACAACGAGATAAACATGACATTGTACAGAGAACAAAGTCTTACTTTGGCAAGATAAACGACAGATCTGTGGAATGACAGATCCAGACTACTAGCCATACTGGCTTCAACTCTATCAACAGGAAGTCGTGCAGCGTCCAGAACTCCAAGCTTGATGTCAACATCATTAACTGAATGCTTATTGGTAACAGGAAGTTCATCAGGTTGGCCCCAACGCCTCATCTCTATGACCATCTCCCTTTCAGGAGAATATGGGGATTGTAGCGAGAAGGGCATATCATCTGCCCTCCTTCTCCTATGTCCATCCTCAGATTGAGGAGGGAGAGCAATAGTTACAGCAGTCTTCTCAATGACACCTTTTCCCTTTCGGTCATCGGGGAGGGATAGATTAATAGTCAATGGTACATGGTGACCAGCCTGTTCAGAACCTAGGAGAGGTCAGGAACTGGTAGGGATGCAACAACTTTCTTAGAAAACTTACCAGAACTAGGAATAGTCACGGGAACCTTGAAAGATGTTTCTTCATCCACAGATAGAGGATGAAATTTGGTTCTCTTACTTGAGGGTGCAGCATCAGGAGCAAGAGCAGAATCAGTTCTCTTCGACTTTGAACGATTAGACGCACGTACTTCCCTCTTAAAATTACTGGCAGCCAGAAGTTCATGAAGCAGTTCAGGGCCCCTCACACTAGTAATTACGTAATCATCACTGTCATCAGGCTCCTAAACTATACCTGATGTGGCAGCATCACCGAAAGTCGCAACAGAACTCTTCTCTTTGTGATTTCCTTTTCTTCTAGTACTGAGAGAAGATTCATCCTGAACTGGAGGAGAAAGGAGACTAACATCTTGATCCACAGAAGGAGGGAGTACTGTGCGCCCAGAGTTCACAGTATTAACCCCAAATGGAGAAAAGTCGGGGGCAAGTGCCAGCAGTTCCTCGGCAGACATGTTGAAATACTCAAGGAGGCGGGTGGCATCAGGAACTACGACCCAGGGTATCCTCTGGTCTTTGGAGATCTTGTTGATGAAATCCACAGTAGTAGCATCAGTTAGCAGTAAGTTTGTTCCAGGGGGAAGAATCATCTAAGGAATAATAACAAAAGAACTCAGTTGAAAGCGCGTATAGATGATTTGTAAAATTCATGAAAAAATATACTTACTGGTCGGGGCATGAGTATGTTTTCTAGGAATGGGAATCCCCACTAGCTTGCCATTATCATCTTAAGGACGAACATCCCACTGATCACCCAACACCCTAATGTGGTGATCAGCCCAACCATTATCACTATGTTTCCCCTCGAAGAAGACGATCAGAGCATTCTCGTCTCTGGTCATGAGGTAGTCGTAAGACTGGTCCCAAATGCGACGGACCTCATAAAAGTACCCAAACACCCATCGATTCGAGACGAATCTATGTTTCCTTGCCAGTATGGCAGAGTACATGACAATTATGTAGAACATGGGCACTGCTTGACCAAGGGCAAGATTGAAGTGAATCAGACACTCCCTTAATAATGGGTGGAAAAGAAGAGTGAGGCCAGCCCTAAGTTGATTAATTATGATGAGTGCAACCTCTTTATAAGCTAACTCATCATATAATCTCCCCCACTTAAGCCCAATATTAGCAGGGATGTGAAATTTCTCTCTGATCAGTTCTGGGGAAGAGAGATCCTGTAGTTGATAAGTGACCAATTTGGATTCGTCATGATCAGAAAAGATAGAAAGTTTGAATTTTTAGTTTAAACCTTAGCGGGAGAGCGAAAGGTTTATTATGCGGAGGAGTCTAGCAGAAGAGATAATGAAAACTCTCTCACCAAATCCATTATATACAGAAAAGATGGACGGTTATGATTGATCCAATCGTTGCATCTTTTTGGATGGAACGGTCATCATTACCTTTTTCGGGAAATGGCGTATTTACTCAAGCCATCTTTTTAGAGACTGAATTAGGTAAGCCCCTAAGCAGTTATGACAACAGTTCATGAAAAAGATTCTCGTGCCGAAAGCAGTGTCACTTCAGACGCCCACGTGCTAGAGGGCACGAGAGGGGGCATCTGTAGGGGATTTCCAGTCAGTAGTTAAATGACACATGGTCGGAAAATGACTTGGAACTATAGATACCTAGAATGAGATGAGGACCAGTGGATTGGTTATGGGAATAAGTAATCTCGTGTTTATCATGAGCGTTGCATAACATGTGCTAGTCACGTGATGAACTGCCTCTGAACATAACAGTTCTCCAAGTCATTAGGAATTGATACAGATAGTTCCTGAACAGAAGGAAACTGAATAGGGTGGCTCTTGATGATAAGGAAGGAATCAGAATGACATATCTTTAAGACTTATCCTTTTATATTACTCTCTCCATACGAGATGGGTGAGTATGACCTAAAAGGATACTTACCTCTGATATGATATGGTCCAGATTCAGATTTCCAAGAAGAGAGGATTCCTAATAGGAAGTCAAAGTCCAAAGAAGGAAGGGAACTCACAAGCGGTGAGGTGAACCCTAACCCTAGGACTCCTAAGGTTCCTCCTATAAATACAATAGGAATTCACTCTTAGGAACTACGTGAAATAGGGTTTGATTCTTCTAAACAGATAAGGAGATACGTAGGCAGCCGTAAAGCAGTTCAACCCTGAACATTAAATTATCTCATCCCTCCACCATCATTAAGCCCAAGGTTCAGCATCACACGATATAGAGGAAGATTGTAGGATACCTTAAATTTCTCCTACAGTCACTATGCACACCCGCTTCCGTGTACTCGACATTCCCTCCTCCTATAGTGCCATTTTAGGACGCCATTATATCCACAACATGCGTGTCGTACCATCCACTTTGCACCAAGTTGATCAAACCTCAAATATTCGTTTTTATCCTCTTATAATACTTCAATTTAGTCAAATTATATGATTAATAATGTAGAAAACTCATGTTCTTATTGTTTTTTCATGATATAAGTCTATTCTGGACAAAATATCTCAAAAAACATGTTATAGAGCCAAAAAGAGCCTAAAAGAGACCTCATGGAACAATTGAAAAAAAGTGTCAAAAAGTCAACGGTTAAAGTCAACTCAATGGCCCAAAAA
Source organism: Coptis chinensis (assembly GCF_015680905.1). Lineage (NCBI taxonomy): Eukaryota > Viridiplantae > Streptophyta > Magnoliopsida > Ranunculales > Ranunculaceae > Coptis > Coptis chinensis. Next base: position 89,558,254 of record NC_141456.1, read on the forward strand.
CTCAAAAGCTCAGGAAACACTCCAAGGGTTCAACCCTTTCCAAGACCATGCCTAAGCACCTAAATCTTCAAAATACCAAGGGCTCAAACTTCTAAAGACATGGGCTTAGGCCCAAATGCTTGCTCTTATCCACTCAACTCTAGAAGGCATAAGAAGGTTCTATATTAGGTTGCTTGAGAGAGAAGAAATGAGAGGGGTAACTTGTAAATCTCTACACAAGTATATAAGTGTAAAGATGCCCACAAAATAAGAGAGCTAGCTAACTAATAACTAGACTCTAGTATGAGTAGGATATCATAATTAGATAATATTTTTTATTTAGTTTTTATTATTGTTCCAATTTTCATTGTTTCCAAACTTTAAGCTTTATTGAATCAAATTAGTTTTCTTCCATTCAAAGTGTTTAATCTTGTCTTTCATCAAACTAGTTCTTCAAAACATCTTCGTATTCATTCATTCAACACCCATTTGAATCAATCAAATGAGTTTAACTTGCTAACCAATCAATCTTTACATATCAAGATCTACATGTGTTCACTTAACTAACTCAAGTATTCATGTTTTAATCATCAAAAACCTTAATAACTAGTTGTTGTCAACATCTTCGTACACCAAAAATTTACTAAGAGGAATTGAAAAGTGAAGAAAAGGTTTAGTTTTTCTCCATCATACTTCTTCTCTTCAAAGATCTAAGATGAACAACTTCGAAACCCAATACCTACCACTGTACACACCAACCCAAGTCATCTGATTCCCTAACCTAAACGACATCATGGAACTTCCCAGTGATCATCTCCAGGCCCAGCAGTGTAATTGCATCAACATCAGCACCCCCCCCCCCAGAAGAAACTCTCTACCAAATAGTGTTTACCCCTCCTCCGCTGCCCATCAATCTTGATGGATCGGCTCCTAAGTTAAACACCGATGTCCATAAAGTCCAGGTCAATATCGGCATAGATGCCAATCCTCAGCATATTTTCATTGGTAGTGACTTAGGACCTGCTCTTCAAGAGCAAGTTGTAAAGTTGATAACTGCTAATAAAGATGTTTTTGCTTTCTTATACACTAATATGCCTGGCATAGATCCTTCCATTGCATGTCACAGACTCAATGATAGCCCCAAATATTGTCCTATCAAACAACAACCCCGCACTTTGTCACTTCGATATAAACACCAAGTCCACGATGAAATTGAACACCTGAAAAAGGTAGGGTTCATCAAACCCGCCATCATGGCCCGTTGGATAGCAAACATTGACGCTGTCCCAAAAAAGAACAACAAAGTCCACGTCTATGTAGACTTCAAAGACATTAACAAAGCATACCCAAAAGATAGCTTCCCCCTCCCCCGCATCGACCGCCTGGTTGACCAAACATGCAGTCACTCCTTACTTTCCTTCATTGATGCATATAGTGGTTACAATCAGATCCCACTACACCCAGATGACCAAGACAAAACAGTTTTTGCCACTGAAGACAAACTCTACTGTTACAATGTCCTCCCATTCGAACTTAAAAATATTAGAGCTACTTTCCAAAGACTGGTCAATGCTATATTTAACGACACGGTCGACAAAACTATGGAAGTTTATATCGATGACATGCTCATCAAAAACATGGAAGTCACTTATCACATCATGTATTTACAAGCTACCTTTGACTGAATATGCCAATACAACATGAAATTAAATCCTGCCAAGTGCCTTTCCGGTGTCACCTATGGCAAATTTCTAGGGTATCTGGTATCCAAATGTGGAATCAAAGCAAATCCTGACCAGATCAGAGCAATCATCAACATGCCCACCCACCCCCCACCACCATTAAGAAACACATTCAAAGACTTAACAGATGGATTGCGGCACTTAACCGATTCATTTCCAAAGCATTCGACAAATGCCAACCCATCCTGGAACTTCCCTACAAAGGCTCTCCATACACCTAGAACGATCGATGTCACAAAGCTTTCTCTAAGCTCAAGACATATCTTTCCATCCCACCAGTCATCTCCACACATGTTGGCAACGAAGATCTCTATCTGTACCTCTTCACTTCTGATTTCGCCATCAGCTCCATACTACTCTGAAATGACAATGGAATAGAGAAACCAGTGTACTTTACTAGCAAGACACTACTACCAACTGAACAGTGCTACACACCCCTCGAAAAAGTTGTTTCCACTCTCCATTATTCTACACAAATCTTCTGCCCATATTTCCAAGGACGCACCATCTAAGTCATCACAGAATATCCTTTGAAGTATATATTGAATGACAAATCCAAATCTGCTTGAATCGCAAAATGGGCAGTCAAGCTTGTTGAACATGACCTCGACTTCTTACCCTGCACCGCTCTCAAAGCTCAAGCCGTCGTCGACTTTTTCACCGACTTCCCAACCGAAGACCCGCATTGGCAACCAGAATATGAACCTCGGCCACCCCAACCCACAGAGCATGATGTTTGGTCCCTCTATGTAGACAACTCCAATGACAACGATAGCAGCGGTATTGGCGTGACACTTCACTCACTAGAGGGATCCGTCATCGAAAAATTTGTCTGTCTAGACTTTGCCACTTCTAATAACGAAGCTGAATATGAAGCTCTCATCAACGGTCTGCAAAAAACTCAAACTTTGAGCATCACCAAAATCAAAACATACCGTGACTCCCAATTGGTCGTCCTACAATTGAACGATGATTATCTCACCAACACCCACAACCTCACTCGCTATCTCCATTTGGCAAAAAACCTAGTCAAGTCATTTGACAAGTTCAACCTTGAACATAATCCCCGAGAAGATAATTGACATGCCGACTCTCTCACATATATGGCTACTTACACCAACTTCAATTCCCCCTGACTTCTCTCCGTCGACATTAGGACAGCGCCAACCTATCTCGCAAGTGGTTAAATAGTCCACACGATATCTTATCTCCTCCCTATAATGGAAGCAGACATCCAAACCAGTTGGATGAAACCCATCATCGACTTTCTCTAGCACAACTTCTTGCCTAATGATTCATATCATGCTCGAACCCTTCAAAGCAAGGCAAGAATGTACTCTCTCATCAATAACCAGTTATACTAAAAATCAGTTGGTGGACCACATCTCCAATGCCTCACGCCATTCCAGTCTCAACTTATCTTAGCCAAAATCCATGAAGGCAAGTGCGGTAACCACGCGAGCAACCGTCCCTGGCCCACAAAGCCATTTAGCAAGGCTACATACTTCTACCCTTACATGAAAAATGATGCCCACACATATGCTCAGCGATGCATCAAATGTCAAACATTTTCCTGCGTCATCTACCAACCCGCACAGCCACTGCATACTATATCTAGTCCCTGTCCATTCCACATGTGGGGACTCGATATCATCGGATTACCACAAAAGCAACCTAAGACCGGCTATCGCTTTGTCCTCGTCACAACTGATTGCTTCACTAAATAGATCAAAGCAATCCCTCTCGTCAATGTCCGCAAATATGACGTTCAAAAATTCGTATGGGACAACATCATCACTCGTTTCGGTCTACCGTATACTATCATATAAGACAATGGCACTCAATTCGCTGGTCACACCATCTCTGTGTTCTTCCAGAAATGGAAAATCAACCTCGCCTTTTCTACCCCCCATTACCCACAAAGCAACGATCAAGCAGAGGCTTCCAATAAGTTCATTCTCAAAGTCCTTCAGAAGAAACTGGATAACAAAAAAGAACAATGGCCAACATAACTTGAGAACGTCTTACAGGTTTTACAAACTACCTCTCATACCAGCACAGGTGTCTCTCCCTTCTCTTTGTGTTTTGGAACTGAAGTCGTCATTCCTTCCGAAATCACCATCATGACCACTCGCTCCGAGCTAGTCGAATCCAGTCTGAATGATGCAGTCTTCACATGCGACGTCGATCTCCTTGAAGAACGACACAATCAAGCAGCACTTCACTTGGCCCGCTACCAACAAGCCTTCCACAACTCATACAATTAGAAAGTCTACCAACAACTCCTCCAAATTGGTGACCTCGTCCTCAAGCTTACTGATAAGTGCTCAAAAAGTGCTATTTAACCCTCGATTATGCCTCTTGTTTAGCCATCTTAGTGGACTAATAGTGTTTATAAGTTGTGTTTTAAGATTCTACAGGTGAAAAAGAGAGTTTTGTAGAATATTAGAGAAAATGGGGTAAAACGAAGCAATTCGGAGCATTAAGGGTCACATGAGAGGCCCGTGGACAATCATGGAGAAGGCCAAGGAATTGGAGCTGTTAAAGATGCGACTTAGACCTATTTTAAAGTCTACTTGGAAGCCCAAGGCCAAAGGATTCATTGTTTGGACCAAGGCCCGCAAAAGAGGATAGAAGGATGGAGCAGAAGAGAGAAAATCAGCTTATGCGTCTGGGACGCATGTATCGAGCGTCCAGACGCATTGATTGCATTTGGGACGTATAAATCGAGCGTCCAGACGCATTGATTAAGTCTGGGATGCATGAATAATGCGTCCAGACGCATGAATCGACTCTGTAGCCAATTCCTTCTCAGTTTTGAAGACGAAGTCGGACTCTGGAAGAAGTCTATTTGTATTAGGAAACAAATGACAGTTTGGAATGATTCTAGAGCTCATTATAACCCCTATAAATAGAGGACCTAAGTGCCTCATGTAATTGGCCAATTCACTTATATTCTTGTCTCCAGAACTTGAGGCCGAGAGAGATTAATAATAAAAGATCGGTTTTAACTAGCTGAGTCTTAATAAATTAGTCTTTCTAGTCTTATGTTCTTCAACTCTTCTTCTTCTTCTTGTTCTTCCTTCTTTATGGAAGGCTAATCTTCTCCTTCAAGGGAGAAGATGAAGCCAGTGCTTAAGGTTTAATGATTCTTCTGGTTCATGGTGTTCTTCAATCAGGTTAGTTCTTTATGTTTGTAGTTATTAGTTCCATTGCCCACACCGGGATGGAAGGAAGTAGAATATGGTTTATGTTTTGCAATATTAATATCATGCTAGTGTTCTTTACTTTTCTTCTAGTAGTATAGTTCATTAGAGTTAGGGAAGTATTCTTTGTGTTGCCTTAGAAGGGGTAGCTCGGGGAGTGGCTGCCTTAGGGAAGTATTCTTTGTGTTTGCCTTAAGTGGTGATTCATTGAATGGCATACTATTAGGAAGTACTCCTTGATGTTGCTCTTGGTAATACATTGAATGGCTGCCTGAGCTTACATAAAAGGAAAGAAGATATTAATAGCATAAACATAGGAACAACCTTAAGTAGAGTTAATTGTTAACGATGTTTTAGATCGAGAGGGCATCGGCACTCTTCGATTGCCTAAATTGTAGTCTACTTGTAAGAACAACCATGAAGCAGAAGGTCATAGATCAAAAGTATTGGTGGATTCTATTCTCTTGAATTCCCTCTCTTATAAATTCTCAATAGTTTAGTTAGTTTAGCATTAGAATCTACAATCTCTACAATATTAGTTTTTAATCCCTCAAACCCCTTTCCAAATCCACGTCCTTCACATAACATACACTTAAAAGTGGAACGATACCCTACTCATCCTTTACTTATTGAGGGATAATTAGGTTTTGATACGTTTCTATTTGTTCAACGATCATCATCTATCTACATCACCCATCATCTCATCTACACACACAAAAAGAGGTAGTGTTTGATTTGTATTTTGCGGCTTCCAATAATTCTGTCCCTGATTGAACTGGTTATTTCTTCCTAAATAGTTGATACTACATGCCTCTGCATTAGTATCTAGATAGTACGAACACTCTTCAGTGGTATGGCCTTCATCAGAACATAGCTCACAAATGGTATAGCAAGGCTTGGATGGCTGAGGTTTAGCTTGGAAATTGTTTGGTTTTGGAGGATTCATGGAGAACTGATCAAAATTCTTGTTCAGATTTTCAAGTCCTGTTGATAGGCTTGTCATAATTGATAGCATTGCTTGATTTGGGTCTTCTTGAATTTGGTTGCCAAATTTCTTCGGCACCCCCTCCACTCTAGCTACGTCCTCGTTGCTACTCCATTGTTGAGTGTCTTCACTAAATTCTCAAGGAAGTTGTAGGCTTCCTCTCCATCCAATGATGTAAACTTACCTTGATGCATTGGGATCATCATCCGCTTGTTCATAGTAGAAAGTCCTCGAAGAAAAAAAAATGAGCGGTGTGCTCTTAGTATAACCATGATGTGGACATGAGACTAGCAGATTATTGAATTTCTCCCAGCTTTGATGATATTCTTCACCACCTTCCCTTTGAAATTGCTTTGATGGCTTGTCAGTATTGCATCTGTCTTACAAAGTGGGTAGAACTTGTTCATAAACTTTGTTCTTAACTTCTCCCAGTTGTTGATTGAATTAATTGGCTGTGCAGTTAACCATTCGGATGCTTTACTTTCAAGTGAGAGTGGAAAAAGAATTAACTTGATACTCTCATCCCTGATATTCTGGTTCTTGAAAGTTCTGAGGACTGATAGAAATTTGTTCATGTGAACATAAGGCTGAACATTGGCTGAACCATTGAACTTTGGAAGCATAGAGATTACTGATGCTCTAAGTTCAAACTGGTTAGCTTCTGTCTCTGGAAAAACAATACTGCTTGGTGGGTCTCCAATGATTGGTGAATAGAAATCGCTCAGCTTCTTCCTTTGTTGTGCTTGCATGGGTGGGATAGCTTCAGGATTATTGGTGTCCAAAACATCTCTATCATTGTGTGCGGCCATTGTATCAATCTCGTCTAGTATTCTTGTGAGTCGGTTGTTAAACCTTGTCCACTGTTGTGTTCTTACTGGATGATGATATGGACGACGGGGCATACACTAGAAAATTCTATGCAAAAATAACAAAAAACTATCCTACTATGCAACTATTCTAAATTATACTAGAATGTAAAACTACTTTTCTTCAATTGGGTTGGGCTTTGCAGCTAGTATCTCGCCCGTTGTCTAAAGCTGTCTCTTCTAGGGTTATGGTGAATCACTTGGATTGCTTAAGTACCACTACCCACAAACGATAGTCCGTTTGTCAAGATCCAGACAAGAAACACTAGAGTTTGATTTTTCGCTGTGTTGGCTTACAACTTCAATTGTTGAAAAGGTCCTAAATGCAATTATACTAGAAAGCAATAAAACTAAACTATGATGCAACTATACTAAGAAAGCAATAAAAAGAATGAAGATTCGACTAACCTGGATGGTAGATCTTGTCTTCGAGATGTCCTTCAAGCTTCTTTCTTTCTTAAAAGGATGGATAATGAGGCTAAAATTACCTCAAGATCCAAAATTCTAATCTTGAAAGAAAACGTTAAACATAGAGAACATAAAACGGCAGCGGCGCCATTGACACTACCTCTTTTTGTGTGTGTAGATGAGATGATGGGTGATGTAGATGTATGATGCTATAGGAGCCGTTCTAGGACAAAGAGACAAGAAAGTGCCATACGCAATCTATTATGCTAGCAAGACTCTAAATGGAGCACAGATTAATTATTCTACCACTGAGAAGGAACTTGATAAGAGCCCAAAACTGTAGTTTTAACCCCTTAATAATCATACTGTTAGACCAATTATGTGAATAATAAGTAAGAGTTAATACTGATTACGTGTTTTTATGCATTTCAGGCTTCAAAGTCCATTATGTGCGAAATGTGCCACTTTAGCGAGATAAAGGAGCAAAAGTCAGTAGAACTTCCGAATGCCATATCTTTGGACTCAGACCTCGGAATTGGGCCTACCTTATGTCAAAACGACCGTCTCGGAAAGAGCTTTGCAATGATCCAAGCCGTGACCCAATCAGAGGAGCAGAAATGGACGAAAATTCTGTCGAAGTCAACTGCAGCTGAAGAGGCCTTTTTGGACTGAAAGAATTGGGTTTTGGGCCTGATTCTCTGGCCCAAAACATGGCTCCAAGCCCATGCACGATTTTTGGATCTGGAAGTATAAAAACAAAAGCTTGACTCTTTGTTAATGGCAGTTAGGTTAGGAAGCTAATGTTAATGGAGTTTAGGGTTAGAAAAAGATAGATCTAGATTAGTTTTTAGATCTAGATCTAGTTTTGAATCTCCATTTTTATTAGTTTTCATTTCCCTTGTTTTAATTTAAAGTATTAAAATATTGTTATTGCTTCATTAGATAAATCAAGTAGTTTATTATTGATCAAATTCGATTTTGTCATTTATCTATTGCTTAGATCTAATTTCATTTCTTGGTTGTTAGTCATTTCGTAGTTATTGATGTTAGATTTTAATTATTATTTGTTAAATTTCATAAAGTTAGAATCTTTAGATTTAGTTGTCTTAAATTTATAATTAGTTTTAGTTTAAACACCAAACACATCACTCTCACTGTTCCTTGTGTTTGAATAATTGAATTCTATTTAAGTCTTGAAGGTTTAAGAGTGGAACGAATTCCTTACTCATTATATTGCATGATTATGACTTGAGAGTAAGAAGAATTGATTTAAACGTAAGAACGGTAGGATTTCGTATTAGTGTTGTTAACATTAATATTAGTGTTTTATTGTTTTTACGGTTATCAAAAAGCTTAGCTCTTTGTTAATGGTAGATAGTTAGGTTAGAAAATAAATTAGGTTAGAATAAGAAAAGTAGCCATTAAACCTTAGTTCTAAATCTAGTTTTAGATTAATTAATTAGTTTTTATTCTTGCCTTAAATTCAGTATTAAATTATTGTTGTTGATTTCATTAGATAAATAAATTAGTGTTCTTGTAGCATTAATATTTAGGATACTATTGTTTTTACGGTTATCAAATGGCGCCGCTGCCATCTTAATCTCGTTCAAGACAAGAATTCAATTGCTTGAATCCAAGGGGCAATCCCCCATTCTCTACCCACCCACCCTTTAATTTTTTTCATTTTTGTTTCTTGATTTTTGGAACTGTTCACTGTTTCAGGAATAGGGGCTGCGGATTCACAGAGAAAAACACTGCGGTGAAGGTATTTCTAAATTTTCGAAAATTCTGAAAATATTCATACATAATATTTAATGTGTTGTTAATTTACTAGAATATTTTCAGATTTTTCAGAGTTGGTTTACCTTGTAAAACAAATACGATCTTTACAGTACTGCATTTCAGTTTTCACACCGTATGTTCTTGAAAAACAGACGAATAAGGTTACTTAGGGAGTCCTAAAAATTCTATAATTTTTACAGGAGTATCTACCCTAAGCTAGGAGTTTGTAGTAAAAATTTGATAAGTTTTTGATTTGTTTTGACCTCCTAAATAGTAGAGTGTTTCCAGTGTGTTTCTGCAGTGTTGCAAACACTTAATATCTGGAACACCAGCCAATAAGGAGAGGTTGTAGAACTCCAATTGCTCTAAATTTTTTACAGAAACAACTAGAATCTTTCAGGAGTCTCCAGTAAAAATTTGGAAATTTTTGGATTTGTTTTGATGGGTTAACCATTCGGTTGTTTGTATTGTGTCCGAAAACGGTTTTGCAAACTTTGGAGGGCTGTAGAGGGACTTTCACAGCTCCGATCGATCTGAAATTTTACAAGATACTTGATAGACGTCTTAGCAAATTACTGTAAAAATTTCAGATTTTTTGGAGTACGATAAAGGGCCTAAAACTTGAAAACCCTGGAGCGCGACCCGCGCCCATGTTGAGCGCGACCCGCGCCCATGTTGAGCGCGACCCGCCCTTAAACACTGTAATTTCAACTTACCTTAAGCGCCCGCGCCCAACCCGCGCCCAACCCGCGCCCTACAAGGAAAATTCATCCGAACAGCCCAATTTTCATAGGTAAATGCATATTTTTATTCCTTAAAGTTATTCAGTGTTTCTAACTTGTTAAATACACTGAAATCGCGTATACAAGACGCTATTCAAACGCGTAGCAAGGAGGCATTCAGGTACTCCTTCTTCCACTCCTCGCCTCTTCCGTCCGGAGGAGTTTTAATTCTAGTATAATCAGGCTTGTTTTTCATAGAAATAAATACAACACGCCTATCTAGAATTTCACACACTACACTTGCATCAATGGCTAAAGAACAAGAGACTCCTCTCTCCGATTTTTATAAAGCCCTAAACGATGGCCCTAAGTCGTGCATCGTTCTTGCAAACCTAGTGGGGGATTTTCAATCCCCTAATATATTTAACTTGTTACCGGTTTTCATGGTTTAGACCACGAGAAGCCTTACCAAAGATACGCGAGGATAGACCAAGTTCTCACTACATTCCATCATCCTAGCGTAAGTCCAGATCAAGTTAAACTTAGGGTGTTTCCTTTCACCCTAAATTTACAAAGCGGCGTCTTGGTTAACTGCCTAAACGCCAAACTCTGTGGACTCATGGGCTCAACTTGTTCAATTGTTCATGGAACAATTTTACCCACCATGAAGACAGGATGAAATGCTTCACAAGATTCATTTCTTCACCCGAAATCCTCATGAATCCTTTTCGAGGCTTGGAATCGTTTCAATCGATCTTCTCATTGAATGCCCAAGATCATAATCTTGCGAAAGACACGCTTTGTTCGTGCTTTCTTCAAGGGGCTTTCACATTATCATAAGGAGGTTATAGATATCATGTCCGGGGTAGTTTTCTTAGTAAAGGAGCCTTGGAGGCTTATAAATTCTTAGAAGATCAATCTAAGAAGAACAACAATTGGGGAGAAACGATTCCTCCCGCTCCTCTCCTTCTTCTCTTGAGGTTAAACATGATCCCGAGCTTAAAACTCTTATCGATGCCCTCACTAAAAGGTAGATGCCATCTCTGTTCAACAACAACCCACTCCAGGTCATGAATATTAACTCTACTACTCGTTGTAATGTCTGTTTGTAGTCTTGAGCATTCTCGACTTCTATTGTCCTCTTGTCTATACACAAACACCACCACAACCATCACACTTCAACCAGTTAACTCAACATCAAGGACAAGGGAACTTAGGTGACCAGAATAGAGCTTTTGTACCCATAACCCAGAACTATCAACATCAAGACATGAACGCTCAACAAGCTTTAATTCCAATACAACCATCTACAGACAAAGTAGTAGTGACCTTGTTGGAGAAACAAAATCAAATTATGCAACAAAACTCCAACTTAATGAAAGATCAAAGATGATCAAAACTCTAATATGATGAAACAAACAATGCAAATGATGCAGTCTTTGTGCCAAAAGGTTATTGACATGTCTTCTAACCAAAATAATAACCAAACCGGCGTGTTTCCAAGTCAAGCAGTGCCTAATCCTAAGTCAACAAACACCGCCTTTGAAATAAACAGTATTTACGGTAATGGTAATATAAACCAAGGGGACCTACAGGCAGTCACTACCCTTCGTTCAGGGCGAGTAGTTGATAACCAAGTGACTATGCCTAAAGATTACCCACAAACTAAAAATGATACCATACCAAATACTATAATAGAAATTGAAGACCCTACAACTGTAGAAGTACCAGTTAAACCACAACCAAAAGGGAAAACATTACAAGACCCAATAATAGAAAGTGAATACCCTACACCTGTAGAGGTTCCAATATGGACACCTAGTTGGAAAACGGCTAGAGATAAAGCAAAGACTAATAAAACTTTTATCCCTTCTGCTAAAAATAGCGATAAAGCACCATATCCCCAAAGACTAGTTGTGTTTAAAAAGGACGAGAATTTTGATGAGATTAGGGAAGTGTTTAAAAATTTGACTATAAACCTACCTTTTCTAGAAGCTATAAAAAGTCTACACGAACACGCTAAGTTTCTAAAAGAGTTGTGGCACCAAGAAGAGGAAAACCAACATACCCCACGAAGCATTCTTAATCAACAATATCCCTCTTTATCCGAACATAACGGAATTGTTAAGTACAAGGACCTGTCGTAGATCTCTTTGTAAATGCACCTTAGGTGATACCTTCATAACAACCGCTTTATTAGACACGGGGCGAGTGTTAACTTACTCCCTTTTTATTTATATAAACAACTGGGTCTAACAATACTTCAACCAACCAAAATGACTTTGCGGTTAGCCGATCGTTCTATTAAGTATCCCAAGGGTGTAGTTGAAAATATTCTTGTTAAAGTTCGGGATTTTTACTATCCTGCCGACTTTGTTATTCTCGACACGAAGTTGCTCATGATTCCATTCCCATCATCTTAGGAAATCCCTTTCTTGGCAACCGCCAATGCCCAAATCAATTGTCGGGATGGCTCAATGACTCTTTCTTTTGGAAATCTTTCTGTAGAAGTTAACATGTTTAGACAAAAACAGGGACAACTAGGTTTGCCTATAGAAGGAGAAGTGAAGTCCATTGAGAGTTTTGTACCTCACATTAGTGCGGCTGACACTTTAGTCCCCACACTAGTAGATACCCCTCTTATGGAAGAAGACAAGGATCACAATTTCTACTCCCTAGACGTAGATAACATCGAGGAAGATTTCCTTCGACTCCTTGAGTTCTCTCCTATTGACATCCATTCATCTCTTGACGCCATGACGGAAGAAGAATTTTTCACCCTCTATCCCAGTGATTCTTCTTACCCACCTATTGAGGAATGTCTTGCATATCTCAAGGCCTCTGATGATATAGACCTAAGAACACTAGTTGAACACCATTCACCCACCTCACATCCTCATGTCACTCATTTACCTTCCATCACGAATGTTCCTCGCCCTCTACCTTTTCAAAGAACCGTTGAGTTTGTACTTGACCTTGGTGTTTCTCCTATACTTCATAACTATCTAAAACCAACTGGTGAAGAAGTAACACCCAAGGACAAGCCACCTGACACTTTTTCATTCTTCCCACCCTTTTCTTCTAACACTTATCCACATTCCAAGTATTTTCCAAAACCATTCATTTACTCACGATCATTCACTTGGACACCTTCTTATTCAACTAAGTTGCGTCGTAGAAAATCTTGGTGCTTAATTCTGTTTGATGGTGCATTCCATGTTAATTATTTGTGGAAAGACCCACAACTTTTTAGATTATTGATATATGGGAAACTGCATGTAAATACATATATATCACTTTTTAAGTCTAGGAATCGACTTTAAAAGACCCACGTTTTAAAACAAATTTTTACAAACCTGTTTTCAAAAATTTGTTTGGGGGTGGTGTTTGGTTTTTCCATTCTTGATCACTCAAATTCCTATTCTTACCCCCACCTCACTCCCTTGAAGAGTAGTTAGATTTCTTCTTGTTTGTCGTTTTGATGTTGTTTTTTATTATTTTTAGTAGATAGGATGTTACGTTGTTAAATTCCGTAGTTAACTTTGAATTTGGTAGTTAAATGTTGTTTGAATTTCAATTTTAATATAATGTGGTTCTTTTCAAATTGTGCATAGATTTTATTGTTAATCCCACCATCCCGAATTGTTTGGGGGTGGTATTATTTATTATATCATGATTTGTAGAAGATCCTCCATTTTAGAGTTTGTTTTGGAGTGAAGGTTGAGAATATTGTCGTAATTGGCATACCTATGATTAGATGTGGTGGTAGGATGAAATCTAAGAGAGTTTAGAAGTTACTAGTCTAAATCCAGTATGAAAGATATTAGGGTTGTTATAGAATCAAGAATATGAGTTGTTTCCGTTTTGGGTTCGAAATTTTATTGTTTCCGAAATTGCCTTAAAGCTTTTGGCAACCTACCGATTCGTTTTAACAATTCAAAACCTATATAAACTCCCTTTTTCTACACTAACAAACCACAATACATTCCACCATCATCCCGCACCATCCACTCCAAGTTTTACTTTCTTTTTCATCTAAACTCCGGTTTCAGCCCTTCAGAGGCCACGCCAAGCTTCATCGAGCGCTGCGCTTCTTCTACATTTTTGAAAATTTAGTCGAGCGACCGCCCTCATACCGAAGGCGCGACCATACCTCATCTATCTGGACCTAGAGCCTAGCGCTTAAGCCGGCTGGCGACCAGCTCAAACACTTTGGAATTCCAAAATCCTCGAGCGGGCGCGCCCGAAGCCAGCCGACCAGCTCAAACACTGGAATTCTAAAAACTTCAGAGCCGCGCCGCCTATCGAGCGCGACTCGGCGCTCGACTTCCGTGAACCAGAAAAATTCCAGTTTTCTCACGGGTAGTTTCCGATCATTCACGGCTATTCCAGAGGCGTAATTTTGAGATGACATCTCCTACATTGATACCGGAACAATCTTTCGAAGATTTGTTTCAAAACACTACTTATGGTGCTTGGTTTCGCGAGGTGATCACACATGTAGGCTGGGACTGCTTATGGTTCTTGCAAGCATTTGTTCTTGAACTTGCCATGCCCGCTGAAATACAAGACCCATGATGCTATTGGGTAGATAATATGCATGTCTACACTTATGACTTTTTGCATGAGGCTTATGGGTCCGACATTTTCCGTGTAGAGGACCAAGGGACATATAATGTAGCCCTTGGTAGCTTGTCCCTTAATGTGATACGGTAATATTCTTTATCATGCTAAACATATGACCTTCCTAAGACCTTAATGTCTAGTTTAGCACGAGCCCATAGCATGAGGCATAAGTATCTTCTTATGCCTGTTTTAGTTTGTTGTATTATGCTATGTTTCTTCCCTATTTTTTGTGCCCGTTTCACGGATTGGGTTGGGGTCGAAATTGTGAGACCCACCAATTGTATTATCCGATCTTTCCGTGCAATGACTTGGCAAGGGTGGAGGATACAACCTCATCAGGTTGCACCTTACACCCCATCCGACCAAGTGGCGCTTAACTGGTTAGCATCCGTAGATGATAAATGGCGGCAAGCTTGGCAAATTATAATGGCATGGCAGGACGCGAAGGAACCTCACTTCTTTATAGAAGAGGAGGATGACAAGTAAACGCTAGAGTGGAGGTAAGTTTTTAGTTTCAGTTAGTGTCTGCTTATGTCTAAAGCAATTTAAATTCTGTTAACCCCATAATGGGTGGAACTCTTATAGAGTTGCGTCAGTTTTTTTTATTTCCTATATTAGTATGTTCTAACCTTGTTTTGCAGATGTTCCAGAATTTCACGCGTTTCCATGGTATTTTTCTACCCTCTTTATTTAAATGCTTTGAGGACAAAGCATGCTTCTTGTTTGGGGGGGGGGGGCATAGAAACACGTGTAATTAAGGCATCTGTTAGGATATAAATATGTATAATATGCAATTGTTTTCTAGTCAAAATTTCAAAATTTCAAAAATTCAAAAATATAAATAAATAAGTTTATGCTATACACTTAGGGATATTAGTATTGTTTTCTTTCTCTATGCTCTTAACAATCTAGAAGTCTCACGTAACTTTTGCATCAGAATAATTGTTAGAAACTTAGGTTAATATGTAGGTAATAATCTCTGCATCTATCTATAAATATATTACATGAGTATCTATGATTGTTAGCGATAAGTTTACAAATCTAGGCTAGAGTACTTATTCTACAAATCCTGTGAGAATATAGCCTAAAGCCTTATATGAGCGAAACATTTGAGAAATGACACAAGGGGGAAGTAAAATCCGGATAGAGAAATCACACGTCCACTTGCTTGATCACTATGCCATATCCTAAGCGAGATTTTAGGCCCTCTTTGGATCGATATAGCCAGAAATTCAAACCTATGAATTATTTTCCGCTAGTCGCCCCTCTGAGCCTTTCTTTAGCCTTCCATAAACCAAAATTCCTTTACCCTGTTACAAAAACAAAACAAAATAAAATAAAAAAATCAACCTACCCAATTTAGAATAAGTCTGAGAATAGAATGAATGAAGAAAGAAGAAGAGAAAAACCTATGTAAACAAAAATTAGTAAGTTGCTTCAAAGAAAAAGAAAAGAAGTTTCCATCCAAGAAAAAAAAAATAGAAATAAATAAAAACTCCAAAAATAGAATAAAAGGGAGTCAAAAGCCAAAGAAAAAGAAAAAGAAAAAAATGTGGCTAAGGATGGAAACAAAGTATAGAAAAAAGAAAATAACAAGGTTTTCTCTAAGTTACATAATATGAAGACTCTATTATCTCAGACTTGTCCTTTTGAATATCCATTTCCTTCCTTCTTAAACCATCTCCTAATCCCATGACACCTAATAAAGACCTCTAGCTCAATTAGGAATAGGTTAGTGTGATAGTAAGTGGCGGATGTGTTTGATCGACTCGGCTTCCTTGTTTGTCATTGAGATTAGGAGGTAAAGTGTGCCCACGCATTAATCGGAGTAGCGAAACTTGAGTGGAAAAATCAGAGTGGTTTTTGTCTTGACATTTATGTGAGGACCTACTTAAGGACGCTATTCCTAGTTTTCATAAACGGACCTGCTATTACATTTCATAGTATTACTCATTGTTATATGTTTATTTTAGATGATTGATTATTATGCATATATTAGCTTAGGGTTTTGACTAGGTTATTCTTATGCAATTACTAGAGAGATGTATAGATAGTTGAGACATGAATGAGGAAACAATAGTTTTATTTCTTAGTCGTTGTAGTATAGATGAAGTTTGTGAGTGCCTTCACTGGAAAACTCTCACGAGGCTATAACTCGTCCACTAGGGAATTCCTAGTGGTTTAAGGCCTTGTTGCATATGGTCAATGCAATCGCACTCAAAGTAAACGAGTAGATAAAACTCCATTTTTGGTCACTTATTCTAATTTCTCATATTTGCTTGAGGACAAACAAAATGTTTGTTTGGGGTGGTTTGATAAGAGCCCAAAACTGTAGTTTTAACCCCTTAATAATCATACCGTTAGACCAATTATGTGAATAATAAGTAAGAGTTAATACTGATTATGTGTTTTATGCATTTCAGGCTTCAAAGTCCATTATGTGCGCGAAATGTGCCACTTTAGCGAGATAAAGGAGCAAAAGTCGAGAGAACTTCCTCATGCCATATCTTTGGACTCAGACCTCGAATTGGGCCTACCTTATGTCAAAACGACCGTCTCGGAAAGAGCTTTGCAATGATCCAAGCCTTGACCCAATCAGAGGAGCAGAAGTGGACGAAAAGTCTATCGAAGTCAACTGCAGCTGAAGAGGCCTTTTTGGACTGAAAGAATTGGGTTTTGGGCCTGATTCTCTGGCCCAAAACATGGCTCCAAGCCCATGCACGATTTTGGATCTGGAAGTATAAAACAAAAAGCTTGACTCTTTGTTAATGGCAGTTAGGTTAGGAAGCTAATGTTAATGGAGTTTAGGGTTAGAAAAAGATAGATCTAGATTAGTTTTTAGATCTAGATCTAGTTTTGAATCTCCATTTTTATTAGTTTTCATTTCCCTTGTTTTAATTTAAAGTATTAAAATATTGTTATTGCTTCATTAGATAAATCAAGTAGTTTATTATTGATCAAATTTGATTTTGTCATTTATCTATTGCTTAGATCTAATTTCATTTCTTGGTTGTTAGTCATTTCGTAGTTATTGATGTTAGATTTTAATTATTATTTGTTAAATTTCATAAAGTTAGAATCTTTAGATTTAGTTGTCTTAAATTTATAATTAGTTTTAGTTTAAACACCAAACACATCACTCTCACTGTTCCTTGTGTTTGAATAATTGAATTCTATTTAAGTCTTGAAGGTTTAAGAGTGGAACGAATTCCTTACTCATTATATTGCATGATTATGACTTGAGAGTAAGAATAATTGATTTAAACGTAAGAACGGTAGGATTTCGTATTAGTGTTGTTAACATTAATATTAGTGTTTTATTGTTTTTACGGTTATCAGAACTCTTAGCCGTCGTCTATTCTCTTGACAAATTTCGACAATATTTAATAGGTTCAAAGGTGATTGTCTATCTCGGCCATGCTTTGCTTAAGTCATTTACTCGCTAAGCGGGATGCCAAACCAAGATTGATCCGATGGATACTACTTTTACAAGAATTTGATTTGGAGATACGTGATAAGAAAGGAACGAGAATGTCGCTTGCGATCACCTTTCTAGATTGCTAGTGGAGAATCACGGAAGACAATTTACAAATCTGTGAGACTTTTCTGTTGAGCGGGTTGTTCAATATATCGGAAGTGCCATGGTACGTACGACCACATTGCAAATTATCTTGTGACCGACAAGGTACCATCACATTGGAGCAAGCAAGAAAAAGATTTATTCTACTCAAAGGCCAGATATTATTTTTGGGATGATCCATACTTATTCAAGAAGTGTTCGATCAAATTATTCAAGATGCATCCCAGACTGGAAATCAGAATCCATTCTATCATTCTCATGATCGGTCTTGCGGAGGACATTTTGGCCCCGCGTCTATCGCAGACAAGGTATTACAAAGCTGGATTCTATTGGCCTACTCTTTTTTAAAGATGCAAATATTTATTGCAAAGCATGTCCAAGATGCCAATTTTGGGTAAGACCTCGAAAAGGTTCGAGTGGCCTCAACAACCGATCCTTATCTCGAAATCTTTGATGTATGGGGTATAGATTTCATGGGACCATTTCCTCCTTCTTTTGGTTACACCTACATTCTACTTGCTGTGGACTATGTTTCAAAATGGATTGAAGCAGCGGTTCCTACGAAGACCACCGATCATAAAAAAGTCGCCGTGGACTTTCAAGAAAAACATTCTACCAAGATTTGGAACACCGAGAGCCATCATCGGTGATAACGGTTCTCACTTCAGAACCGTGTATTTGGGAATCTTATGGCAAAGTATGGAGTAATTCACAAGCTAGCTTTACCATATCATCCTCGGACTAATGGTCAAGCGAAGTTTGAATAGGAAATCAAGAGTATTTTGGAGAAGACAAGAAATCCATCTAGGAAAGACTGGTCTCTTAGACTCCAAGATACACTATGGGCATACTGAAACAAAGATTCAAAACACCCATAGGGATGTCGCCCTATCGCTTGGTATATGGAAAAGCGTGTCATCTACCCTAATCGAAGTTAGAACATAAAGCCTATTGGGCAGTGAAAGAGATGAATTTCAACCTAGATCAAGCGGAGAAAGGAGGAAGCTTCGGATCGTGAATTAGAGGAATTGAGAAGTGATGCTTATGATAAGTCAAGGATTTACAAGGATAAGACTAAAACATTACATGACGAAAAGAATTAAGAGAGAATTTGAACACAGACGAGAAGGTTCTCGGTCTACAACTCGTCTAGAAATTTTCCCGGAAAATTGAGATCTAGATGGATCGGACCGTTTATAGTAAGACATGTCACACCTTTTGGAGCTATTGAAGTAAAAGACATCAAGAGAAGGACTCGTTTCAAAGTCAATGCTCATCGACTAAAGCCTTTTCTAGAGTTACCTCTTTGGAGACGTGGAGGCCATTTTTCTCAAGGATCCGGTTTATCGGACCAATTGTTGAAGCGGAAAAATTGGGGTAAGTTACCTACACACCTTAAAGATTACATTTTATGTCTTCTTGAACCTTACTAGTCCTGTCTAGTTTAAGTTTTTGCATGAAGAAGCCAAGCCGTCGTAAGCTTGACTCCTTAGGATCTCATTAGTATAAGTGCCACCGATAGCGGGGCCCCTCGATTTTCATAACTTTATCCTTTCTTGTAGAGAGTAGCCGGAGTCAAAGTCTCATAACTCTAGTAGACCGGTATAAAATGTCTATGGGAAGTAAGCATGTTGTTGAGAGATAAGTTTTGGAGTGGGAATTCTAGTCTTGAGGATCTGACTTTAAAAGACTCACATTACGTCTTGGGGATCTGACGTAAAAAGACCTAAAAATTTGTTTCTTGAACTAATTCTGATATTCGGCATCAATGGTAATATCCTACCTTTTTCTCATCCATTCCATTTACTTCTTTATACATTGAGGTCAATGCATGCATAAGTAGGGGGAGGGTGTAATTGAGAAATGAATTTCGAAAATTAGTTTTCAAAAACAAAAATATTTTGGTTTCTATATCAGTAGCATGAGAAAAATGAATTTTAACGATGAGTTTGGGATATAGATTCTATACTGCTTAGTGTTGAGTTTGATAGATAGTTGATATTATTGATTTTATTACCGCTTAGACTATTTATTATGCTCGGACATAGTTCTTATTGATAGAATTCTTTATCAAGGCATCACCATAATACTTGGTCAGTTTTGTGTACTTTTGCTAGAAGAGAGATTTAAACCCCTAGTAAACTAGAAGTAGATTTTTTTAGACTTAGCCCGTGAGACTTGAGCTTTATACCCATTCTTTGGAGAGTTCTTACGAAAAATCCGAGTCTTAGTGACTCAACATCTTTCAGTTCTTTATGTCATTGTAATATAGTTTCATTATTCGTTAATTTGGTTAATCACGAAGTGACATCAACTGGGGAGATAGCCATTAGGTCTTGTAGTCTATTCGAAACAGAGTATCATACTGATAAGTCAAGTAGTAAACCCATTCAACCTTTATCCCACCTAGTAGGACTATCATGTTAAACCCTTTTAAGCCTTACAATAAGCCATTTTCTTTCATAAAACCCTTTACCCGTCACCCAACTCCAGACAAGGAGTATAGCCAAAATCTTTATCAACCATACCCATATGTTTCTGAGAATACGAGGGACACAAAGAGGAAGAAAGAGCACAAAAGGAAGATTACAAGGAAATATCAGAGAGATACAATGATCATTCTGTTCAAAGTGAAAGAAGCTAGTGGAAAACAAGCATATCCAGTACTAATCAAGGATATACCACCGAAGTCTTAAAAAAAAAAAAAAAAAACAAAAAGTGAACAGAATGGAGGGAAAAAGCTAAGACAAAGGAAGAATTTTCTCTGCAAATACAGAATTTGAAGAAATCTTCCAAAGAAAGAAGAAAACCCTTAGTGTTTTTCTAAAACAACCTTAGAATCCTTTTTACCTTTCCTTCATAAACCAATACCCAAGCCAAAGTTACAACCCATGACTTATCACTACAGTATGGTACGAAGTCTAGAATAGGTGAGAGGATGCTAAAGTGAAGGACCTGACACTTCATATGTGATTGACATTCTTTCCATGAGACTACTTTTATTCAGAAGTCTGTTTTTCAAGGTAGTATGTGGGATGTTCGTATGTATTATTCTTTTCCCCACATACATGAGGTAAAATAGTAGACCATCTTCTGAGAGATTCTTTGTTGAGAGTATGACTAGTGAGGATTGAAAGTCGAGATTTATCTGTCTAAAGGTAAACTAGGGATTCCCTTTCTTGGATAGGAGAGTATTTCTTGGATAGGAGAGTATAGGAAATTGACTAAGTACACACATAAGCCTTGATTGAGAATTTTGTCAATTTTTACTATCTCTCATCATAATCTATGAGTCTTTGCAGCAATGTGGTTAGCAATGGAGATTGTCTATTGGAGTAAGCACTAAGTGGGTAAGGAATTTCTCTCTCTGAAAAATACTATCATTCTTGAACATGCTATTGATTGATTTTGTGGGTATATCACCTGAAAACCCTCACGAGACTATAACTCGTCCTTTTTTGGGGAACATAAAGGTTTAAAGCCTTGTTGCATATGGTAAATGCAATCGCGATGCCTGCGAAAATGAGTTAGGATTTTATTTTTGTTATTAGGATGTGATTTTGATCACTTATCTATTTTTTTTATCTTATTTGCTAAAAGACTAGCAAAAGGCTAGTTGGGAGTTGTGATAAGTGCTCAAAAAGTGCTATTTAACCCTCGATTATGCCTCTTGTTTAGCCATTTTAGTGGACTAATAGTGTTTATAAGTTGTGTTTTAAGATTCTACAGGTGAAAAAGAGAGTTTTGTAGAATATTAGAGAAAATGGGGTAAAACGAAGCAATTCGGAGCATTAAGGGTCACATGAGAGGCCCGTGGACAATCATGGAGAAGACCAAGGAATTGGAGCTGTTAAAGATGCGACTTGGACCTATTTTAAAGTCTATTTGGAAGCCCAAGGCCAAAGGATTCGTTGTTTGGACCAAAGCCCGCAAAAGAGGATAGAAGGATAGAGCAGAAGAGAGAAAATCGGCTTATGCGTCTTGGACGCATGTATCGAGCGTCCAGACTCATTGATTGCGTCTGGGACACATAAATTGAGCGTCCAGACGCATTTAGTAAGTCTGGGATGCATGAATAATGCGTCCAGACGCATGAATCAACACTGTAGCCAATTCCTTCTCAGTTTTGAAGACGAAGTCGGACTCTGGAAGAAGTCTATTTGTATTAGGAAACAAATGACGGTTTGGAATGATTCTAGAGCTCATTATAACCCCTATAAATAGAGGACCTAAGTGCCTCATGTAATTGGCCAATTCACTTATATTCTTGTCTCCAGAACTTGAGGCAGAGAGAGATTAATAATAAAAGATCGGTTTTAACTAGCTGAGTCTTAATAAATTAGTATTTCTAGTCTTATGTTCTTCAACTCTTCTTCTTCTTGTTCTTCCTTCTTTATGGAAGGCTAATCTTCTCCTTCAAGGGAGAAGATGAAGCTAGTGCTTAAGGTTTAATGATTCTTCTGGTTCATGGTGTTCTTCAATCAGGTTAGTTCTTTATGTTTGTAGTTATTAGTTCCATTGCCCACACCAGGGGATGGAAGTATAGAATAGGGTTTATGTTTTGCAATATTAATATCATGCTAGTGTTCTTTACTTTTCTTCTAGTAGTATAGTTCTTTAGAGTTAGGGAAGTATTCTTTGTGTTGCCTTAGAAGGGTAGCTCGGCAGGGCTGCCTAGGGAAGTATTCTTTGTGTTTGCCTTAAGTGGTGATTCATTGAATGGCAGCCTATATTAGGAAGTACTCCTTGATGTTGCTCTTGGTAATACATTGAATGGCTGCCGAGCTTACATAAAAGGAAAGAAGATATTAATAGCATAAACATAGGAACAACCTTAAGTAGAGTTAATTGTTAACGATGTTTTAGATCAAGAGGCATCGGCACTCGCCGATTGCCTAATTGTAGTCTACTTGTAAGAACAACCATGAAGCGAAAGGTCATAGATCAAAAGTATTGGTGGATTCTAATCTCTTAAATTCCCTCTCTTATAAATTCTCAATAGTTTAGTTAGTTTAGCTTAGTTTAGCATTAGAATCTACAATCTCTACAATATTTGTTTTTAATCCCTCAAACCCCCTTTCCAGTCCTGTCCTTCACATAACATACACTTAAAAGTGGAACGATACCCTACTCATCCTTTACTTATTTTGTTCAACGATCATCATCTATCTACATCACCCATCATCTCATCTACACACACAAAAAGAGGTAGTGTCACTTACACTCGACGACACCAAACTAGCCCCCAAATGGGAAGGCCCATACATCATTCACAAAGTTGTCGGGAATGGCTCATACTGTCTTCAGTACTCCACAGGTGAAATCCTTCCAAGACCTTGGAATACTGTCAGAATCAAAAAAAATACGCTTAACTTACTTGTATCACTTTTACATATTAACAATACAAACCTACATTATATGTATTGTCTTGCATAACTCTAGTTTTTGAACTACTTGCATCGCAACCCACACGGTTCGACAATCCATTCATAAAATGTCATATGTTCTATGGGTCGACAATCCTTTCTAAAAAAGTCACATGTTCGATGGATCGGCAATCCCTTCAAAAAATGCCCATATGGGTCGACAATCCCTTCTAAAAATGTCACATGTTCAATGGGTTGATAATCCCTTCTAAAATTATAACATATTATGGGTCAGTAATCCCTTCGAAAAATGCCCACACAAGTCGACAATCCCTTCTAAAAATGTCACATGTTCTATGGGTCGGTAATCCCTTCGAAAAATGCCCACATAGGTCGACAATCCCTTCTAAAAATGTCACATGTTCTATGGGTCGGCAATCCCTTCGAAAAATGCTGACACGGTTTGACAATCCCTTCAAAAAATATCACATGTTCTATAGGTTGACAATCCCTTCGAAAACTATCTCAAGGATTCATTCATTCTCAACAAGTTAGACTCACAGTCTCACTTCCCACAATAAGTCTTACAACGACTTCTCCAGCGTCTATCTTACATCACTAAGTTGTTCGTCTACTTCAACGCAATTCCATCAACCATTCACACTCTTTACAATGACCACAATGCATTTACATATGCCGATCGGACATCTCAACCAAATGTGATTCCCGGACATGCCTCAACACACTAAGGGCTGCCACTCTACTTCTTTACATTAGTCCAGTGAACCAATCGATCGGCCATTACAGACTCATGATTATCTTTCCTATTTGACATTTGTTCAGCTATGCAGGCAACAAGTCATATCCAGTACGCAAGCTAAATTAAAGAGCTACATCAACTACACACACGCAGACATTCATTTACACCATAACAAAAGTAAAATAACTCTTTTATTATATTTATGAAATGCTACATTCTCATATTACACAGTCACAAGCCACTTTCTCATGACTACAGCAAACAACCGCACTCCCTATATACATTGATGGCTCCTTTTGCCCTGTTCATCTATTAAAATACGTCAAAGACTTCGGTGCTTCATCAGCATGCATCATCAAGTCTACCGTTGCATCTCCATAAATGAGAACTTCTACTCGCCCACACCACCAGGCGATGAATGTACTTTAAAAACAAGAAAGCTAATGCGACTGTCTCTTCTCTACTTTCCCTGACGATCACATGTCGCGACCAATCTCCTAAGGTAATCGAGTGATTGAATGCCAGCGTAAGATGAGACCACCACCTGGTGACAACCGCTGCTAAACAAAACCACTCGATTCGCCCTAGAAGCAACAAACTAAGGAGAACAGGGATAACTACATAGCCCATGCGCGCACAGCAAGCCGGTGCAATGTGACACCATCCCTGCATAAACCACCACTTTACTCAGAAAACGAGGTTTTGCCACCACTAGAAGGTCCACTCGCTACCTGCGCAAGAGTGATCCCCTCATACGAATCACCAATACCACAGGACGAGCCAGACATCTAAGGCACTTGATCAAGGATGCTTTGCTAAAAGCACCAACTCAATGATCAAGCCATGCTCAGACACCTTTTCCTTGTGTGATCCACGCCTCCTGCTGAACCATGGTAGCCTCGCTCACTCTAGTGAAGCATAATCCAAGACATATGCTTGGCTCCACCCGCACAAAGCCTCTTTGGGTGACAAAACCACAACATTCCCATCTGTGGTGCATCATTTCCCCATACCATCCAATCCATGCCAAGATTTCTAGAAGTTGAACGCACCAACGACTTCCACTAACACATGTTCCATACCGACTTGGCAACTCGCCTTCTCGTCTTCCAGCTACAATATCACAACCACCTTACTCCACCATCTCCCCCAACAACAAACCGCCCTTTCCCTGAAGCCTGAACAACCCTCCACCAATTGGTACAACTTCCCACCATCATAGCCAAGCCACCATTTTCTTTTTCTCTTCATCACTCCTTTTTATACACACGAACCTACTACGGTTACAACTTTTAAACACCTACAACTACACTACTTAAACTCTAACACCCATAGTCAGTCAGATACAAAACACAACCAGAAACACTCCAACAAAAGTACAAACCAGAAAAACACGTATGATAACACCAATTTGTGACAAAGCTTACCCAAGTACGCAAGTGACTTAGACTCCAGAGCCAGGTTATATAGGCACGCTCATCAGCCCTCAGCCATCCAATCTACAGCCAGATCAGTGGCCACGATTACCACATAAATCGTGTAAAATCCACTCTGCCACATATGTCATGTCATACTATCTCATATCTTGATATAAGGTAAAATGTATAGTTTTACCTACGAATAAGCGATTAAACTAAACGCAAGTAAAACTAAAACTAAACTTGTGTCTCTAAATTTTGTTTATCAAAGTTTTCTACTATCGCTTCTATCGAAATAGAGTTGGAGTAAAAGATTTGTTCTACTCCTAGTTTTTTAGAATTTGTGTTTCCTAAGATTATCAATCTATCCAAAGTTAATGAGAGTTTTACGAAATTATAATACGATGCAAATTATACTAACGAGATACGATAATTCAACAACGAAATGCTAAATTGAATCTATGATAAGGAATTAAGGGGGATTGATTCCACCTTAACTCGACTTAATTTACTAACGAAGAATCGTCGTAATCCAAATTGAACTGCTTTCGCATAACAATTAGTTCTTCCTAATCCCTAGTTGTTCATGGTAATCTCTACCAACTAACATCTAGCATGTGAAATAATCAAACCCATTCTCATGGTGAACTAATTGTTTTCTAGAATGGAATGGGAAATCAAGACTATTCTACACTTAACAAATATCAAGCTTCATCAAGGCTTCTTCAACCCCCTCTAATGGAGGCTTAGCCTAGAATCATTATGCTATCATTAATATATAAATTTAAGAAATACATGATATAAAGATTATAACTTTGCTTATTTTTACTAAATGGAAATCTACTTATGCAAGATTTAATTGAAACTAATAATGATAAATAACTAAATCTATGAATTGAAACAACAATGATTTAATGGAAAATGAAACTAAATTATGAAGAACTAATTAATTTTATTGATCTAATGAATATCAATAACAATAATTAAATAACTGAATTTAAAACAAGATAAAAAACTAATTAATTAAATGGAGACTAAATCTAGATCTAAACTATTCTCTAATGGCTACTTGCTACCTAAACTAAAAAAATTGCTTAAGAGTTAAGTCTTGTGTGTTCAAATGGAGGAGACCAGATCCACATTTTCGTGCATGGGCTGAGAAGCTATGTTTTGGGCTGGAAAATTGAACCCAAAACCTAATTTCTTCAGTCCACCAAGACCGTTTCAGCTGGATTTGACTTCAACAAGCTTTTCATCTACTTCTGCTCCTATGATTGGGTCAAGGCTTAGACCATTGGAAAGCTGACTCCAAGCTCGTTGTTTTAACATAAGGTAGGCTTAATTCCAAGGTCTCAGCCCAAAGATACGGTCTTAGGAAATTCTGCTAACTTTTGTGTGATGTTTCTGCCTGCGTTGACTTTGACTTTTCAGCTTTGACCAGGCTTTATAAAGGCTTTTTCTCCTTGAATCTTGGCCTTTAATCACAGAACTTCTTAACAACCAACCTTTTCTCCTTTATCTCGCCAAAGTGACACATTTCTGCACATAATTGACTTCAATTCCTGAAATACATATAAGTACGTAATCAGCATTAACTCTTATTTATTACTCACATAATTGGTCTAAAAGTATTATTGTTAAGGGGTTAAAACTACAGTTTTGGGCTCTTATCAAAAAACCCCCAAACAACATTTTGCTTGTCCTCAAGCAAATATGAGAAATTAGAATAAGTGCCAAAAATAGAGTTCTAACTACTCTCGTTTCGCCGAGTGCGATTGCATTGACCATATGCAACAAGGCCTTAAACCACTAGGAATTCCTTAGTGGACGAGTTATAGCCTCGTGAGAGTTTTCCAGTGAAGGTACTCACAAACTTCATCTATACTACAATGACTAAGAAATAAAACTATTATTTGCTTATTTATGCTCCCAATTATCTATATATCTCACTAACAATGAATAAAGAATAATCAAGTTGAAACCTAAGCTAATATATGCATAATAATCAATCATCTACAAATAAACATATATATAATGAGTAATACTATGAAATGCACTAGTAGGTCCGTTTCTGAAAACTTGGAATAGCGTCTTTAAGTAGGTATTCACATAAATGTCAAGACAAAAACCACTCTGATTTTTCCTCAAGTTTAAGCTACTCCGATTGTCAAGTGGGCACACTTTACCTTACAATCTCAATGATACATAAGGAAGTCAGAGTCGATCAAACACATCTGTCACTTACTATCACACTAACCTATTCCTAATTGAGCAAGAGGTTTTTATTAGGTGTTGCGGGGATTAGGAGATGGTTTAAGAAGGAAGGAAATGGATATTCAAAAAGAACAAGTCTGAGATAATAGAGTCTTCATATTATGTAACTAGAGAAAATCTTGTTCTTTACTTTTGCTTCTACACTTTGTTTCCATCCTTAGCCATATTTTTCTTCTTCTTTGGCTTTTGACTTCCTTGATTCTATTTTTTGAGTTCTAACTCTTTATTTTCTTTTATTTGTTTATTTTTTTTTATTTGGATGGAAACTTTCTTTTCTTATCTGAAGCGACTAACAAATTCTTAATTTCAAAGGTCTTTCTCTTTTCTATTCTTCATCTCTATTCTCAGACTCATTCAAAGAATGGGTAGGCTGATTTTTTTTTTTTTTTTTTATTTTGTTTTGTTTTTGTAACAGGGTAAAGGATTTGCGGTTTATGAAAGGCTAAAGAATGGCTCAGAGAGGCGACTAGCGAAAAATAATTTCATAAGGTTTGAATTTCTGGCTATATCGATCCAAAGAGGGCCTAAATTCTCGCTTAAGATATGGTATAGTGATCAAGCAAGTGGACGTGTGATTTCTCTATCCGGATTTTACTTCTCCCTTGTGTCATTTCTCAAATGTTTCACTCATATAAGGTTTTAGGCTATATTCTCATAGGATTTGTAGAATAAGTGCTCTAGTCTAGATTTCGTATTACTGCCAAACAATCATAGATACTCATGTAATATATTTATAGATAGATGCAAAGATTATTACCTACAAATTAACCTAAGTTTCTAAAAATTATTCTACTGCAAAAGCTACATGAGACTTCTAGATTATTTAAAGCATAGAGAAAGAAAACAATATCAATATTCCTAAGTGTATAGCATAACTTTTTATTTATATTTTTGAAATTTTTGAATTTTTACTAGAAAACAAGTGCATACTGTACATATCTATATCCTAACAGATGTCTTAATTACACATGTTTCTATGCCCCCAAACAAGAAGCATGTTTTGTCTTCAAAGTATTTAAATAAAAAGGGTAGAAAAATATCATCGAAACGCATAAAATTCTAGAACATTTGCAAAACAAGGTTAAAACCTACTAATATAGAAAATAAAAACTGACGCAACTCTATAGGAGTTCCACCCATTATGGGGTTAATAAGAAATAAATTGCTTGGGACATAAGCAGACACTAACTGAAACTAAAAAGTTACCTTAACTCCCGTTTAAACGTCATCCTCCTCATCCTCTTCAATAAAGAAATGAGGTTCTTTCGCATCCTGCCACGCCATGATGATTTGCCAGGCTTCACACCATTATCATCTACTATAGCTAACCTGTCAAGCGCCACTTGGTCGGATAGGGTGTAAGGTGCAACTTGATGAGGTTGTATCCTCCACCCTTGCCAAGTCATTGCACGGAACGATGGAATAATACAATTGGTGGGTCTCACAATGTCAACCCCAACCCAATCCGTGAAGCGAGCACAAAAAATAGAGAAGAAACATAGCATAATAAGACAAATTAAAACAGGCATAAGAAGGTACTTATGCCTCTTGCTATGGGCTCGGGCTAAACTAGACATTAGGGTCTGGGGAATATCATAGAGTGTACGTCCCCCAGCTTAAGCAAGGAAAATATCACAAGTTTCATTATTCATAGAAGAATAACGCCATTCCCCTCTAATGTTTATCATGATCCAAAACATAACAGTTCCCACGTTCATAGACAGGCTACCAAGGGCGACGTTATAATCTCCTTAGTCCTCTATCCTAAATATTCCTGCCCCGTAATGCTCATGCAAATCCTCATAGTTATACATGTACATATTATCTACCAAATAGGCCCATGAGTCTTGTATTTCAGCGGGCATAGCAAGTCCAAGAACATATGCTAGCAAGAACCTGGAAATTTCCATTTGTTCATCCCCGATGGTAATGGAGAACACTTGTTCTCTATCTGGTCTATCAAAGAACTTACAATTATCATAAAAATAAGATGTAAATGCGGGAGAATTAAGTTCATCAGGTCTTACCATTAGCGGTTCCCAGCCTATGTGTATGATAACCTCGCGAAACCAAGCACCATAAGCGTCACTTTGGAACAAGTCTTCAAAAGACTGTTCTGGTATGATGCAAGGGGATGTCATCACAACACTACTTTCCAGAACAGCTGCAACCGATCCTGGAACAACCCACAAAAAATAGGAATTTTTCGTGCCCACGGGGGTCAGAGCGCGGGGTGCGCTCAAACTATGCCTGGGTAGGGCGCGGTGGCACTCAGGTGAATTTCGAGTTACAGTGTTTTGGGCACGGGCGTGCTCGCTTTTAGTCTTTGTAGGGCGTGGGTTGTGCTCAAGGGAAATTCTCTTTACAGTGTTTTGGGCGCAGGTAGCGCTCAACTGAGGCGCAGGCGCGCTCCGAGCTGCTTGAGTGCTGAAGTGAAGCAGCAAAAGAAGGAAAACTTAGGAGTGAAAGGTGAGAGATGTGAGTTTTGTGTGGGGAATGAATGAAGTTTATATAGGTTTTGAGTTTCCAAAACTAATCGGGAAGTTGCCAAAAAGTTTTAAGGCAATTGTCGGAAACAAAAAATTTCCAAAACCAAAAACGGAAACAACCCATATTCTTGATTTTAAAACAAACATAATATCTTTTAGATTGAATATAATATAGAATAGTAACTTCTAAACTCTTTTAGATTTCATCCTACCACAACATCTAATCATAGGTATGCCAATATCGGTAATATTCTCAACAATCACTCCAAAACAACTTCTAAAATTGAGGATCATATAAAAATCATGCTAGAATAAATAATACCACCCCTAAACAATTCGGACAGGTGGGATTAACAATAAAATCAACGCACAATTTAAAAAGAAAAAATTAAATTGAAAATGAAATTCACATACAATTTAACTACGAATTCAAATTTAACTACGGAATTTAAAAATTAACATATAAACTAATAAAAACAAATACAAAACAACATCAACTCATAATATCCCTAAACCACACGCTTCTAGTAAAAGATGGAACATGAGATGAAGATTGGGCCTGAGTTCCCGATGGGCCAGAGCCATCCGTCCTTCGGCGATGACACTCGTGCCTCACAGACGCCTCCTCAGAAGAGGAACCCCCATGGTGTGGGAAGCGTTCTCGTATTTCTTCTCGAAACTTGCGTGGTGCTTTCATCTCGCCCTTCATCTCTTCCCAATGCTCGTCCTTGCGCTGTGCATGAGTCTCATAGTTATGATGGATGGTAGTCTGCTGAGTCCGGAGATCTTCACAAATAGTATTAAGAGAATGCATGCCATGATGAAGCACTGACATGCATTTTGTATCAGAAGTACATCTCTCCAAGGCATCGGCATCAAAACATGTCGTGTCCTCCTCATCCTCCGACTCATTCTCTTCCACTACCCTCTCTTCAGGCAACCTCCACGTCTTCTTGATACACTCCGTATAAATAGTAGGATTTTTGTGCCTTTTCAACCAAATCCGATCAGACTTCGGAGTCGCTTTCAACCTCATTATGATCTTTGTTATCAGAACAGGGAGAGGTACAATACTCTTCCCAACTCCTCTAATCATAGTAATCAAAAACTTGAGGATACAGAAGTCATACTGCCTCATCTGGAGTATCCATAGAATGTGAAGATAATTCAGGCTGATGTCACTGACCTTCTCCTTTCTAATGACATTCCTCCCAATCCACTGAGCTACAGCCAGCTGGTTGGTTCGCAGAGACGACTGGCAAACACAATGCAAACTCGCATTGTATTTACCCTCCAAAACCGTCTCGTTCATCAAGGCCTCGATCCTACTAACTTGGGATTCCTGTACTATGGCCAAAAGAGTGCGTCCTTCCTCCATTCCAATGACACACGCCAACAAATTTCTATCCACTTCTCGTCTTATTTTATTAACCTTAACAAAAATTTTATTTCCAACCAACTCCCTCGTCCTATAAAAATGTTAGACCAAATCTTCGTGATAAAAATCGTTCGTTGTATACCACAAATGCTTCCAATCTCTACGAATCATCTCCTCACTGTAAAACAGCTCAAAGTGGTCAGCACAAAAAGCTTGTTCCAGCAAAATTCTTTGTCTTTAAGCCATTGGAGTTTTGATAAGATTTGTGGGTTTGAATAAGGTGGGGAAAGAGTTTAAAAACAAACTCACTAAAAATAATGGGAGGAGGCACGGTGGTGGCGGTGGCAGTTTGAAATTTGTGAATTTTTGTATGTTTTCGGTGGTGGAAAAGGTTTGAAATGGTGTGGGAGAGGTTTGGAGGACTTTTTGGAGTTGGTTTAACTTTGGGCGTAGGTGTATTTAGGTTTTTTTTTTTTTTTTTTTTTTTGGTTTCTAGGGTTTGGAAGCTTTGTTAATGGCAGAATGAAAAGGAAAGTCGTGATCTGTTTGGTTTGGAAGATGGAGACGCACGTGGCTCGCACGTGTGTGCAAGGTTGGGCCCAAGCCCAATTTGATTTTTCGGAATTTGTCAATTTTTCATGCAACTTCAAAGTAAAATTGCTGCTTTGTTACCGGTTCGATTTTTTCGAATGAGCTATGGAAATTATCAGGAGAGAATTTCCAATCCAATGATCCATAAAACACTCTATTCCACCCGTGGGTGACATATAAGAAGATGGAAAATACCTCGAAGTGCGTGTGTGACGTAAGTTATGCGAACGATTGAAATATAAATTCATAGATAATGTCAACCCGAATCGAAATACAATTAAATGGACTAAGCAACATAAATAGAAAGTTGAACAATCAAGGACGGAAAAATGAACACCCCACCCCCATACAAATTTTAGACAACAGAGTTTAGAAAATTTGTTTTAAACCTGGGTCTTTTAACGTCAGATTCCCGAGACTTCCTAGATTACTATTTTTATGATTTTAAACATTTTTACATTTTATGAATAAGATTTAATATAAGAAAAATGAAAAACAATAAAGACATAATTCACACCATAGAGGAACATGACTAAAAAACCGAGAAAACATGCAAGAGTGGAAAACATGAATTATGTTAACCATAGACTTCGGATCCGGTACTTACAGCCACACACTCCATAGGGAGGGCCTGGTTACCTGAATGGCGTACTTACCAATATATGGAAATGAAAGGAAGTACACCAACCAACAAAGTGAGCCGTTTATAGTCAGATACTCAGGACTTTAACAAATAACTGGATATATATATATATATATATATATATATATATATATATATATACCGTGCAGTTTTCCATAAATCAACAACCTAAAGAGTTGTGGGTCTTTCCATAAATAAATAACATGGAATGCACCCCCAAACAGAATCAAACACCAAGATTTTCTACGACGCAACTTAGTGAAATGGAAACGAAGTCTGATAGATCTAGAACGTAACTGCGCATGCACCTTCTTTTTCATCTTTGAACAAGAGGGTGTCCAAGTGAATGATCGTGAGAAAATGGATGTTTGTGGAATATATGGTGGATATGGATGAATTTTAGACGTAAGGAATGGAAGAAATGAGAATATGGGTTAAGCACATAACTCATTCATGGTGTAGGTGGGAACTGTCTTAATTCTGAAAATGAAGGTGTCAAGTGCCTTTCCCTTGGGAATTATTTCTGTATTAAGAGGATTTAGAAAATCACTAAACACAGAAGAAACAAGAGGGTCAAGCACAAACTCTAGGTTCCTTTTAAAAGGTGGAAGGTGGGGAAAATTGGTGATGGAAGATGAATGAGTGTCAGCTAGAGCTCTCAGGCCTAGATCATTAGAAGCCTTGAGATATGCGAGAGATTCCTCGATAGGTGGGTCAAAAGAATCACTGGGATAGAGGGTAAAATATTCATATTCTGTCATAGTGTGAAGGGATGAAGGAATGTTAGCAAGGTGGGACTCGCGATGTGGCAAGAAAGAGTTGCAAAAGAGATGAAGGAAATCTTCCTCGACTTCCAGGGAGTTCTCGTCGAAGTTGGAACTTCTAAAGGAAAGGAATTTGTGCATCTGATCATCTGGAAATGTGGTTTTGAAATAATCATGAGCTAAGCTCTCGATCATGCTAACATCTCCAACGATATTTGTGTCAGGAAATTGTTTCCTAGTTTTAAAAACATTTACCTCAATAGAAAGATGGCCAAAGGACAAGGACATCGAACCATCGCGGTAGTTTATAAGTGCGTTGGCAGTTGCCAAGAAAGGGCGCCCTAAAATGATTGGAACAGAGTCGTTAACGACTTATGTATCGAGGATAACAAAATTCATAGGATATTAGAAATTCTGAAGATAATAACAATCACATTTCAACCACCCCCTTAGGATACTTAATAGACCGATCCGCTAATTGCAACGACAATTTAGTAGGTTGCATCTCCTGTAGACCTATTTGTTTGTATAGATAATACGGGAGTAAGTTAACACTTGCCCCTAGGTCTAATAAAGTGATGGTCGTGTGGGAATCTCCTAAGGTGCATTGTACAGTAGGACGACCCGGGTCCTTGTACTTAACGATTCAATTGTGTTCCGTTAAAGTTGGAAATTGTTTAGTTAAAAAAGCGTCTTTAGGAATCTTTGTCTTACGCCTAGTAGTGCACAACTCTTTGAGAAACTTTGCATGGTGAGGTAACTTTTTAATTGCTTCAAGAAAAGGTAAGTTTATCGTTAGATTTTTTAAATCTTCCCTAATCTCCTCAAAATTTGTATCCTTGTTTAACATAGCTAATCTCTGAGGAAATGGTGGTTTCTCTCTATATTTAGCATATGGATCAACATGATGTTTAACCTTGGTTTTCTGTTTCTTAGGTTGTGGTTTAACTAATACCTTTACAGGGGTATGATCTTTAGTTATCATTTCGGTATCTAAGTCGATATCCGGTGTAGGGACGACTGGTGGGGTAACTATTGGCATAGTTACGGCATTATCAACCACTCTGCCAGAACGGAGAGTGGTGATGGCATTTAGCTCACCTACGTTTGCATTTTCAGTACTAGTATTACCGTTTATCTCGAAGGTTGTGTTTGTTGTTTTAGGATTAGGTATCGCTTGATGATAAGAGCCCAAAACTGTAGTTTTAACCCCTTAACCATCATACTTTTAGACCAATTATGTGAGTAATAATTAAGAGTTAATATTGATTACGTGTCTTTATGCATTTCAGGCGTCAAAGTCCATTATGTGCAGAAATGTGCCACTTTAGCGAGATAAAGGAGCAAAGGTCGGTTGCTAAGGAGTTCTGTGATTAAAGGCCAAGATTCAAGAAGACAAAGCCTTTCTAAAGCCCGGTCAAAAGTTGAAAAGTCAACGCGGGCAGAAACAGCACTCAAAGTTAGCAGAACTTCTGAAGGCCGTATCTTTGGACTCAGACCTCGGAATTGGGCCTACCTTATGTCAAAACGACCGGCTCGGAAAGAGCTTTCCAATGGTCTAAACCTTGACCCAATCAGAAGAGCAAAAGTGGACAAAAAGTCTGTTGAAGCCAACTGCATCTGAAGAGGCCTTTTTGGACTGAATGAATTGGGCTTTGGGCGAGATTCTCGGCCCAAAACATGGCTCCAAGCCCATGCACGATTTTTGGATCTGGACATATAAAAACAAAAGCTTAGCTCTTTGTTAATGGTAGCTAGTTAGACCTAAAAATAGAGATTAATTCTAGATCTAGTTTTCAGTAGATTAATTAAGTTTAGTTCCATTTTCAATTCTTGTTTTAGATTAAGTCTTTGAATCATTGTTCTTGATTGATTAGATAAATAAAATAGTTATTTTGTCAATTTCGATTTTTGTCATTTCAATTTATAGATCTAGTTTTAATTCTTGTTGATTATCATTTCGTAGTTTAAATAGATTGAAACATTATTAGTTAATTTAGTTAAGTTAGAATTTTAATATGATGTGTAGTTATAATTCAATGGGAAATGATGGGTTGATGACTCAAGGCTAAAACCTCCATTAGAGGGGTTGATGAAGCTTTGATGAAAACTTAGTTGTATAGTGTAGAGTCATTGTAGAATCTATTCCACTCTAGAAGGTCGGATTAAGCCATGAGAATGGGTGGACGACCTCACATGCTAGTTAGTATTTGGTAGAAATGCCATGAACACTAGGGATTAGAACTTCAATTTCTTGTGAAGAACGTAAGAATCGAGATACAAGAATCTATGCTAGGTTATTAAGTTGGATTCGAGGTGGAATCAATTCCCCTCTAATTCTTTATCTAGATTCAAAAACAATCATATTTCCATAGCATTCGTAGTTTAAATTCAACATAATCAATTTCATATTGTATCGTAGTATAACACCCTTCGTAAAGCTCTCATTAGACTTAAGATCGATTAATTAGACATAGAAAACATTCCATGCTAGAGAACTAGGAGTGGAACGAATTTGTTACTCCACTATTTCGGTAGAATTGAGAGTAGAAAACTTTGATAAGCAATCTAGCATCGTAAATAGTTTTAGTTTACTTACGTTTTGAGTTTTATCGTTCATTTCGTAGGTAAACTATCATTTTTATCGTTTATCAAATGGCATACATCTTCTTAGTTTAACTTTAGCATTGTTTTCATGGTATAATTAGTCATTTTAAGTCCCATTAAACCCACCCACCCTTGTTTGATTCATACTGTGGTTGTCCGTTTCAGTGTTGAAAAGTTTCGCGACAAAATTACACGGAGCGACACGCTTCGATCGGAGAGCACTTCTTTTATAAGCCTAGAACCTTGAGCGCGACCCGCCCCCATGTTAAGCGCGACCCACCCTTAAACACTGTAACTTCAAGTTACACGGAGCGCGACTGCGCCCTAAGCTAAATTTTTCCGGATTTCTACAGGTTTGTTTCGAACTTCGAGTTTTAAGTTTTTCAGTGTTCTAACTTGTTATTTACACTGAACACGCGTAAACAAGACGCTATTCATACGCGAAGCAAGGACGCTATCAGGTATTCCTTTCTTCCATACCTCGCATCTCAAGTTAGAGGTTTATACTAAAATATCAAGAGTGTTTGGAGTGTTGTCGTGTTTAGATTTAGACTTGCATGAGATTAAGGTCTGGTCGGAGAAAAACACCGAACGTAATTAACCGTCAACGTCAACATACAAATCTATCGAGTATACCAATCACTACACCTCTAGCTACTATCCCACCAACCACACCGACATAATGGCTGAAGAAAGAGACTCCTCTCTCCGACTTCTACAAAGCCTTGGCGATAGCCCTAAATCTTGCATCGTTCTTCGCGGACCCGGTGGGGATTTTCGAATTCCCCAAACATATTTAATTTGTTACCCGTTTTCCATAGTTTAGACCATGAAAAACCTTACCAACACATCGTAGGATTGAACAAGTCCTTACAACATTCCATCATCCTACGGTTGGTGCGGAACAAATTAAACTGGGGTATTTCCTTCACCTTAGCCCGATAAAGGCGTCTTGGTTAACTGCCCAAGCCCTAACTCTCGTGGACTCGTGGGCTAAACTTGTTCAAATTGTTTATGGAACATTTTACCCACCCCTAAAGACGGATGAGATGCTTTCCAAGATTCATTTTTTCCGCGGAATCCTCATGAGTCATTTTCTCGAGGTTTGGAATCGTTTCACCGATCGCTTATAGAGTGTCCACACCATAACCTAGCAAAAGACACGTTAGTTCGTTTCCTTTTCAAAGGACTTCAACATCACCATAAAGAAGTCCTTGACATAATGAATGGGGGTAGTTTCCTAAGTAAAGGAGCCTCCTGAGGCTTACAAATTTTTAGAAGAGCAAACTAAACGCAATAACAATTGGGGGTAGTGATGATATCCCCCGCTCGCTAGTTCTTCTTCAACAGCTTAAGGCACGGTATGTTTGAGATGAAATCCGATCCGAACTTAAAAATTTAATCGAATCTCTAACTAAAAAGGTTGAGGCTATTTACGTTCAACAAAAAAGCCTATCCCCATCATGAATGTAAACTCCAACCGATATAATTTCGTTTGAGTCCCGAAAGCACCCCGACTCTATTGTCCTCTCCTATGAACAACAACAATTAGAGCAAGATAATGTTTGCTCCATTAATAGCTATCCTATTCCTAATGCCCCATGGAGACAACATCCCAACTTTAGTTGGCGAAACAATCAACAAGTTTCACCTCCAGGGTTTAATAACCAAAATGTTAGGCAAGCAAACAACTATAATCAAGCTCCACCTAGGCAAGGATAGGGACAAGGTCAGGAAAATTATAATAATTATAACAACCAAGCGCAACCACGACAAGGTGTAGCACAAGGTCAGAGTAATTATAATAGTTATAATACCAATAGAGGTATCGTTCCGGTTAACAATAGTAACTATCACAACCCACCCATAAATAATCAACGAGAGATAGTTCCAATCGCACCACCTGTGACTACTACACCTACACAACCGGATCGTATCGACACCTTTATACAGGTTACCCAACAACTTTTCCAATCAATGACTCAATCAAACCAACAGATCTTACAATCCATAAATCAGGGCATACAACAGTTAGCCCAAGAGAAAGCCCAACCAAAAGGCGTGTTTCCAAGACAAGCGATACCAAACCCTAAAACGGCAAACACAGCCTTTGAGGTAAATGGTAATACTAGTACGGAAACTACAATCATAGGTGACCTAAATGCCATCACCACTCTCCGTTCTGGAAGAGTGGTTGATAACAAAGTAACTATGCCTATAGTTTCCCCATCAGTACTCCCTACACCGGATATCGAACTAGATACCAAAATAGAAACTGAAGAGCCTACCACTGTAGAGGTACCAGTTAAACCACAGCCTAGGAAACCTAAAGCCAAGGTTACACATCAAGTCGAGCCATAGCGAAATATAGAGCGAAACCACCGTTCCCTAAAAAATTAGCCATGCTAACCAGGGATACAAACTTTGAGGAGATTAGGAACGTTTTCAAGAATCTAACGATAAACCTTCCTTTTCTCGAAGCTATTAAAAAGCTACCTAACCACGCTAAGTTTCTTAAAGAGTTGTGCACTACTAGGCGTAAGACGAACATACTTAAAGATGCCTTTCTAACTGAATAGTTCCCAACTTTATCCGAAAATAATGGAATTGTTAAGTACAAGGACCCCTGGTCGCCCCATCAGTAAAATGCACCTTAGGAGATTCCCACACGACGACCCATCGTTATTAGACACGGGGCGAAAGTGTTAACTTACTCCCATATTATTTGTATAAACAAATAGGTCTACAGAAATGCAACCTACAAAAATAACGTTGCAATTAGCGGGGCAGTCAATTAAGTATCCTAAGGGTGTAGTGGAAAACGTGCTTGTTAAGGTTCGTGGATTTCTACTATCCTGCTGATTTTGTTATCCTCGATACAGAAGTCGCTAACGACTCTGTACCGATCATCTTAGGGCGCCCCTTCTTGGCCACTACCAATGCGCTTATAAATTGTCGCGATGGTAAGATGTCCTTATCTTTTGGCCATCTTACTGTTGAGGTAACTGTTTTTAAAATGATGAAACAGCTACCCGGTTCGCCTATAGATGGGGAGGTTAGCATGATCGAGAGCTTAGCTCAAGATTATTTTAACAACACGTTTCCCGAAAACAATATGTACAAATTCCTTTCTTTTGAAACTTCAGATTTTGTAAATGACTCCTACTTAGAGGAAGTCAACACCATCCTTGAGTCCACACAAATTGTAGACCCTTCGGTTGCTCCATATACTGAGTATGAAGTCTTGCTACCTAAGCAAGTATTCATTATGCAAAATGAGGACCCGCATTTAAACATCTATTGATTTTTCTTCCACCCCAAAGGCTTAACCTCTTCCCCTAGACCTAAAATATATTCAACTTGATCCGGATGGTAGTCATCCGGTAATTATATCTTCTCTGTTATCTAAGGATGAAGAGACACGTTTAATCCGGGTGATTAGGGAACATCGGTCTGCGATTGGTTGGTCCCTAGCCGACATTAAAGGAATTGACCCTAATGTTTGCACTCATCGATCCATTTGGAGGATAACGCGAAGACTTCTCGCGAACCTCAACAAACTTGAACCCCGCCATGAAAGAGGTGGTTTGGGAAGAAGTCTTACGATTACTCGATGCAGGTATCATATACCCAATCTCTGATAGCGAAAGGGTAAGCCCCATTCATGTAGTTCCTAAGAAATCGGGAGTTACCATGGTACGTAACGGAAAGGGTGACTATGTTGTCAGACAAGGTCCTATGAAATGGAGGATCTGTATTGATTACAGACGTTTAAATGCTCTGACACGAAAGGATCACTTTCCTTTACCTTTTATAGATCAAATGCTTGAACGCCTAGCTGGTCATGCTTTTTATTGTTTTCTGGATGGCTACTCAGGCTATTTTCAGATTATTATTGATATTGATGACCAAGAAAAGACTACCTTCACATGTCCCTTTGGAACGTATGCATATAAACGAATGCCTTTTGGCCTTTGTAATGCTCCTGGTACCTTCCTGCGGTGTATGCTTCATATATTTAGTGACATGCTAGAGTCCTTTATGGAAGTTTTCATGGATGATTTTTCTATCTATGGAGATTCCTTCACAGACTGTTCGTCCAACCTGTCTAAGGTTTTGACACGGTGTGAAGAAAAGAGCCTCATTTTAAATTGGGAAAAGTGTCATTTCATGGTGAAAAGGGCATAGTACTAGGTCACATTGTATCTAGTGATGGCATCGAAGTAGATAAGGCCAAACTAGATAAGATAGCGACTCTACCTAAACCACGGACTGTCCGTGATATTAGATCCTTTCTAGGCCATGCAGGTTTTTATAGGCGGTTTATTAAAGACTTTTCGAATATAGCTAGGCCTTTAACTAATCTGCTTTTGAAAGATGCAATCTTTGATTTTAATTTTAACTGTAAGCAGGCTTTTGAAACTTTAAAAGCCGCCCTAACCTCTGCACCAATTATACAGCCTCCCGATTGGTCTAAAACTTTAGAACTCATGTGTGATGCTAGTGACTATGTAGTTGGTGCAGTTTTAGGACCAAAACTAGATAATAAGTCCACTGTTATTTATTATGCTAGTAAAACCTTAAACGACGCTCAACGGAATTATTCAACTACCGAAAAAGAATTCTTAGCCGTCATTTATACTTTAGATAAGTTTCGTCCTTATTTGGTTGGTTCTAAAACTTTAGTTTACACGGACCATGTAGCCCTTAAGTACCTTCTTGCAAAGAAGGATGCTAAGCAGAGATTAATCCGATGGATCCTTCTCCTGCAAGAGTTCACATTAGAAATAAAGGACAAAAGAGGGGTCGAAAACGTAGTTGCCGACCACTTATCTAGACTTACAAAGGACGATAATAGTGATTCTGAGTCCATACCGGACTCTTTTCCGATGAGCATCGTATGCTATTTTTCAAAGACCATGGTATCTTTGACATTGTAAATTATTTAGCGGCTGATGTTATACCTTATAATTGGTCAAGAAATGAACGTAAGAAGATCTTGGCGAGTTAAGTTATACTACTGGGATGAGCCCTACCTTTTTAAGTATTGTGCAGATCAGATTATTCGTCGTTGTATTCCCCAGTGAGAATATAATGAAGTTCTATCGTTCTTCCATGACAAAGCGTGTGGTGGCCATTTTAGTGGGATGAAAACAGCCGCTAAAGTTCTTCAATATGGATTTTATTGGCCTACCCTTTTTAAGGATGCCCAAGTGCATTGCAAAGGCGTGTATTCGTTGCAACAACAACTCGCTTAATCCACGGCGTAATATGATGCCATTAAATCCAATCTTGATAGTAGAAATTTTTGACGTTTGGGGTATTGATTTCATGGGTCCCTTCCCTGTTTCCCACGGTTTCATTTATATTCTAGTTACCGTGGACTACGTGTCTAAATGGATAGAGGCCTTAGCTTGCCGTAAAGCAATGACCATAAGACCGTTGTATTTTTATTAAAGAATATATTTTCGTCGGTTTGACATTCCTAAAGCCATCATTAGTGATGGTGGAACACATTTTGCAAATGAGTTGTTGCATCCCTAGTGAAAAAGTATAGAGTTACACACAAAAGTAGCAACTCCTTATCATCCACAAACTAGCGGACAAGTAGAAGTTTCTA
Organism: Coptis chinensis; assembly: GCF_015680905.1. Lineage (NCBI taxonomy): Eukaryota > Viridiplantae > Streptophyta > Magnoliopsida > Ranunculales > Ranunculaceae > Coptis > Coptis chinensis. Next base: position 89,600,060 of record NC_141456.1, read on the forward strand.
ATAGGGAAATCAAAAAGATTTTAGAAACAATCAGAAACCCCGATAGGATAGACCGGTCGGCGTCTATCGGATGCCTTATGGGCGATAGAACTGCTTTCAAAACTCCTATAGGTATGTCTCCCTTTAGACTTGTATTTGGGAAACCATGTCATTTGCCCGTTGAATTAGAGCACCGTGCTCTGTGGGCTATAAAAAGCCTTAACTTCAATATTGATGAGGCAGTTGTCAAACGCAAGTTGCAATTGAATGAGCTTGAAGAAATCCGTAGCGATTCTTACGATCTCGTGAAGGATTATAAAGCTAACATGAAACGTGTTCATGATAAGCAAATCTTGCGCAAAGAGTTTGTGGTCACCAAAAGGTCTTGCTTTACAACTCCCGCCTACATATTTTCCCGGGAAACTAAAACCCGTTAGTCCGGTCCTTTTCTCGTTATCTTGAAGTCACCCCCACGGGGCAATCACCTTGGTAAATCCCACGGACAACAGTACCTTTCAAGTTAATGGTCAACGGTTAAAACATTTTCAGGAACTTCTGTCCCCTGATGTAGAGGAAGTCCTTTTACAGGACCCTGTCTATGAGGATTGACCTTTGTTATTTGGTGCACTTCCTTTCATTTCCATATAATGGTAAGTGCACCATTCAGGTAACCGGGCCCTCCCTATGGAGTGTGTGGCTATAAGTACCGGATCTTAAGTCCACAGTTAACATAATTCACGTTTTCCACTTTTGCATGTTTTCTCGGGTTTTGAGTAATGTTCCTCTATGGAGTGAAGTATGTATTTATTGTTTTTCGTTTTTCTTATAATAAACTAATAAAAAAAAATCTAAATTGTAGAAATAGCAATCCAACAAGTCTTGGAAATCTGACTTTAAACGACCCACGTTAGAACAAATTATGTGTTTAAAAATTTGTTTGGGTGTGGGTAGTCGGTCTTTCCATCCGGATTGCTCGAACTTCCCATTTGTGTTGCTTAGGACCAGTAGTGTAGTTCATTTAAAACTTAGATCTCCTTCGTTCGCATAACTTACGTCACACACGCACTTCGAGTCGTTTTTCCACCTTCTTATACGTCACCCATGGTTGGAATTGAGTGTTTTATGGATCATTGGATTGGAAATTCTCTCTTGATCATTTCCATAACTCATTCACCAAAATCGGGCCAGTAACAAAGCGGCAATTTGAATTTGAAATTGTGCGAAAAATCGGAAAATTTTGGAATTCAAATTGGGCTTGGGCCCAAACCGCACGCACGTCTGTGCGTCTCCTTCCTTCCCAAAAACACAGAGTTGTTTACTTTTCCAATCCCGCCTGTTACCAAGGTTTAAAACAAACCTTAAACACCAAAAAAAAATAAATAAAAAATAAAAAAAAAAAAAAAAAGAAAGAAAAGGAAACCTAACTACACCCATGCCAAGCAATTCAATCCACTTGAAATCTTCTCCAAACCATTACCACCACAACCCCAACTCCAAAAACAGCCACCAATTCAAGTACCCACCACCGCCACCACCGTATCTGTGGTTGTTTTACATCAAACTCGCCTCCCCCACCGTCTACAAACCATTAGTTGTCTCAGAAACTTCAATGGCGCTACGACAAAGAATTTTGCCGGAGCACGCGTTTGCTGCCGACAGCTTCGCACCATTTTACGACGTGGAGATGATGAGGAGGGATTGGAACGGACTGTGGTACTCGACTGAGGAATTCTATCACTATGATTTGGTAGTACAGTTTTATAAGAAGCGATAATTGGAGGGGAATAGGATTTTCATTAAGGTAGTAGGAACGAGGAGGGAAGTAACGAGACAGTTGTTGGCTGAGCTGTTAGGAATTATGCTTGAAAGCAACCTAGAAACGACTATTCAGGAATCCCAGTATACTGGAGTTCCTGCTTTGATGAAAGATACTATCGTGGAAGGTGAATATAATCCGACATCTCATTGTGTCCGCCAATTACCACGAGAACCAATCAACCGGTCAGAAGCTCAGCTCGATGGATTGGAACGCCCCTCGGGAAAGACAAAGTCGATGATATCGGTCCGCAATGTCTCCGACGTTTCTCTGATTTTTGCAAACAAATAAGTATAATTTATGCATCATCGATTTAATGTTTAATGTGATTAGAGGAGGGGAAAGAGCTTGGCCTCTTCCCGTATTGATCACTAAGATCATGCTCTCCTTTAGGGGTGTCGCAAAATCTGCTCCTATTAAGATCAAATTGCATTCTAATGCAAGTATCTATAATGGATTGCATCCAAGAGACTTAGCCGTTGTCTGAAGGAAAGGTGGTGGAGTCGGAGGATGAAAGGGAGGATATGACATGTCTGGATGACGATGCATTAGATAGTTGTAGTTCTAATTTAGAACGCATGCAAGTGTTGCAAACTGCCTTGCGTTGCGTTTATGGTATTTGTGAAAATATCCGGATAGACAGATTGTAGTTCGAAATAAGCAAACGAACCTTCGTGGCGAGACTTGAAAATGCTCGAAAGGGGTCGGGCGATATCTTGTCTAACTTGGAGACTATCCACTGAAAGATCACCAAGCCCAAGATCGCGATCAGATCGAGATGAATGGAAACGAGGCTTGTTCCGAATATAGATGCTACGACGCATGCCTGATAACCGTAAAAATAATAGAATCCTAAATATTAATGCTACAACACTAATACGTAATCCTACCGTTCTTACGTTTAAATCAATTCTTCTTACTCTCAAAACATAATCATGCAATACAACGAGTAAGGATTTCGTTCCACTCTTAAACCCTCAAGACTTAAATAGAATTTAATTATTCAAACAAAGAAATGAAAGGGAGAGTGATGTGTTTGGTGTTTAAACTAAAACTAATTATAAATTTAAGACAACTAAATCTAAAGATTCTAACTTTATGAAATTTAACAAACAATAATTAAAATCTAACATCAATAACTACGAAATGACTAACAACCAAGAAATGAAATTAGATCTAAGCAATAGATAAATGACAAAAATCGAATTTGATCAATAATAAACTACTTGATTTATCTAATGAAGCAATAACAATATTTTAATACTTCAAATTAAAACAAGGGAAATGAAAACTAATAAAAATGGAGATTCAAAACTAGATCTAGATCTAAAAACTAATCTAGATCTATCTTTTTCTAACCCTAAACTCCATTAACATTAGCTTCCTAACCTAACTGCCATTAACAAAGAGTCAAGCTTTTGTTTTTATCCTTTCAGATCCAAAAATCGTGCATGGGCTTGGAGCCATGTTTTGGGCCGGAAAATCGGGCCCAAAACCCAATTTCTTTAGTCCAAAATGGGCTCTTCAGCTGCAGTTGGCTTCGACAGATGTTTCATCCACTTCTGCTCCTCTGATTGGGCCAAGGCTTCGACCATTGGAAAGCTCTTTTCGAGCCGGTCGTTTTGACATAAGGTAGGCCCAATTCCGAGGTCTGAGTCCAAAGATATGGCATTCGGAAGTTCTGCTGACTTTTGCTCCTTTATCTCGCTAAAGTGGCACATTTCATAAAATGGACTTTGAAGCCCGAAATGTATAAAAACACGTAATCGTATTAACTCTTACTTATTATTCACATAATTGGTCTAACAAAGATGATTATTAAGGGGTTAAAACTACAGTTTTGGGCTCTTATCAAACCACCCCAAACAAATTTTGCTTGTCCTCAAGCAAAGATGAGAAATTAGAATAAGTGACCAAAAATGGAGTTCTAACTACTCTCGTTTACTGAAAGTCGCGATTGCATTGACCATATGCAACAAGGCCTTAAACCACTAGGAATTCCTAGTGGACGAGTTATAGCCTCGTGAGAGTTTTCTAGTGAAGGTACTCACAAACTTCATCTATACTACAACGACTAAGAAATAAAACTATTGTTTCCTCATTCATGTCTCAACTATCTATACATCTCACTAGCAATTGAATACAGAATAATCATGTCGAAACCTAAGCTAATATATGCATAATAATCAATCATCTACGAATAAACATATATACAATGAGTAATGCTATGAAATGCTTAGCAGGTCCGTTTTCAAAACTTCGGAATAAATGTCCCCAAGTAGGTCCTCACATAAAAGTCAAGACAAAAATCACTCTGATTTTTCCGCTCAAGTTTCACTACTCCAGGTGTCGGTGGGCACACTTTACCTTACAATCTCAATGACACACAAGGAAGCCGGAGTCGATCAAACACAACTGCCACTTACTATCACACTAACCTATTCCTAATTGAGCTAGAGGTCTTTATTAGGTGTTGGGGGGATTAGGAGATGGTTTAAGAAGGAAGGAAATGGATATACAAAAGGACAAGTCCGAGATAATAGAGTCTTCATATTATATAACTTAGAGAAAACCTTGTTATTTTCTTTTGCTTCTATACTTTGTTTCCATCATTAGCCATATTTTTTTTTCTTTTCTTTTCGCTTTTGACTCCCTTTTATTCTATTTTTGGAGTTTTTATTTATTTCTATTTTTCTTTTTCTTTTTCTTTTCTTTGGATGGAAACTTCTTTTCTTTTTCCTCGCTAACCCGACTAATTTTTGTTTACACAGTGTTTTTCTCTTCTTCTTTCTTCACTCATTCTATTCTCGGACTTATTCTAGATTGGGCAAGTTGAATTTTTTATTTTGTTTTGTTTTTGTAACGTGGTAAAGGAATTGTGGTTTATGGAAGGCTAAAGAAAGGCTCAGAGGGGCTTACTAGCGGAAAATAATTCATAGGTTTGAATTTTTGGCTATATCGATCCAAAGAGGGCCTAAATTCTCACTTAGGATATGGCATAGTGATCAAGCAAGTGGACGCGTGTGATTTCTCTATCCGAATTTTACTTCTCCTTTGTGTTATTTCTCAAATATTTCGGCTTTTCATATAAGGCTTTAGACTATATTCTCACAGATTTGTAGAATAAGTACTCTAGCCTAGATTTCAGAAACTTACTACTAACAATCATAGATACTCATGTAATATATTTATAGATAGATGCAAAGATTATTACCTACATATTAACCTAAGTTTCTAACAATTATTCTCGATGCAAAAGCTACGCGGAGACTTCTAGATTGTTAAGAGCATAGAAAAAGAAAACAATACCAATATTCCTAAGTGTATAGCATAAACTTATTTATTTATATATTTGAAATTTTTAACTTGAAAACAAATGCATATTATACATATCTATATCCTAACAGATGCCTTAATTACACGTGTTTCTATGCCCCCAAATGAAGAAACATGCTTTGTCCTCAAAGCATTTAAATAAAGAGGGTAGAAAAATACCATGGAAATGCGTGAAATTCTGGAACATCTGCAAAACAAGCTTAGAATATACTAATATAGGAAATAAAAAAAAAAAACTGACGCAATGATAACTATAAAATGAGTAGTTTACCTACGAAATGAACTACGAATCCAAAACGTAAGTAAACTAAACTTTGTACTTTTATACTCAATTATCAAAGCTTCTACTCTCAATGCGAATTGCACTAAATGGAGTACGAAGTTCGTTCCACTCCTAGTTCCCTAGCATGGATTGTTTTCTAAGTCTAACTAGTCGCTTTTAAGTCAATGAGAGCTTTTACTGGGGTGTGTTATACTACGATGAAACTAAAATGAGTCTACGCTGAATTTAACTACTAATACTATGGAAATATGCTTGTTTTGAATCTAGATAAAGAGATTAGAGGGAATTGAATCCACCTCGAATCCAACTTAACAACCTAGCGTAGAATGTTGTATCTCGATTCTCACGCTCTTCTGAGCAAGAAATTCGAAGTTCTAATCCCTAGTGTTCATGGCATTTCTACCGAGTAGTACTAAGTAGCATGTGAAGTCGTCTACCCATTCTCATGGCGAAACACGACTTTCTAGAGTGGAATAGAATCTACAAACAATTCTACACTAACAACTAAGTTTTCATCAAGGCTTCATCAACCCCTCTAATGGAGGATTTAGCCTTGATTCATCAAACTAACAATTCCCATTAAATCTAAACTAAACATAATGAAAAGATTCTAACTTTATGCGATTTCACTAAACAATAATCGAAATCTAATTAATAACTATGAAATGATAACAAACAATAATGGAATTTAGATCTATAAATCGAAATTGACAAAATAACTATTTTTATTATCTAATCAATCAAGAACAATAATTTGAGAGTTTAATCTAAAACAAGAATTGAAATGAAATTAAACTTAATTAATCTAATGAAAACTAGATCTAGAATTTAAGGTTTAATGGAGGCTAACTAATCTAATTATTTTCTAACCTAACTATCTACCATTAACAATGAACTAAGCTTTTGTTCTTATACATTCAGATCCAAAATTCGTGCATGGGCTTGGAGCCATGGGTTGGGCTGAGAAATCAGGCCCAAAACCCAATTCTTTTCAAATTCAAAAGGCCTCTTCGGCTGCAGTTGACTTCCACAGACTTTTCGTCCACTTCTGCTCCTCTGATTGGGTCAAGGCTTGGACCATTACAAAAGCTCTTTCCGAGCCGGTCGTTTTGACATAAGGTATGCCCAATTCGGTGGTCCGAGTCCAAAGATACGGCTTTCGAAGTTCTCACGACTTTGCTCCTCAGATCTCGCTAAAGTGGTACATTTCTCGCACATAATGGACTTTGAAGCCCGAAAATGCATAAAAACGCGTGTCGTGTTAACTCTTACTTATTATTCACATAATTGGTCTAACAAAGATGATTATTAAGGGTTAAAACTACAGTTTTGGGCTCTTATCAAACCACCCCTAAAACAAAGATTTTGCTTGTCCCTCAAGCAAATATGAGAAATTAGAATAAGTGACCAAAAATGGAGTTCTAACTACTCGCTTTCACTGAGTGTGCGATTGCATTGACCATATGCAACAGGCCTTTAAACCACTAGGAATTCCCTAGTGGACGAAGTTATAGCCTCGTGAGAGTTTCCAAAGAAGGTACTCACAAACTTCATCTATACTACAAATCGACTAAGAAAATAAAACTATTGTTTCCTTATTCATGCTCAACTATCTATACATCTCTCTAGCAATTACATAAGAATAACCAAATCAAAACCTTAAGTTAATATATGCATAATAATCAATCATCTACAATAAACAAATATACAATGAGTAGTACTATCAAATGTTTAGCAGTTTGTTTCTCGAGAACTCTAATAGCGTCCTTAAATAGGTTCTCACAATAATAGTCAAGAAACAACACTGATTTTTGCACTCAAGTTTCGCTTACTCCAAGGTACAAGTGGCACACTTTACCTTACAATCTCAATGACAACAAGGAAGTTCGGGTCGATCAAACACATCCGCCACTTACTATCACACTAACCTATTCCTAATCGAGCTAGAGGTCTTTATTAGGTGTTACGGGATTAGGAGATGGTTTAAGAAGGAAGGAAATGGATATTCAAAAGGACAAGTCCGAGATAATAGAGTCTTCAGATATGTAACTTAGAGAAAACCTTGTTATTTTCTTTTGCTTCTATACTTTGTTTCCATCCTTAGTCATATTTATTTTTTCTTTTCCTTGGCTTTTGACTCCTTTTATTCTATTTTTTTGGAGTTTTTATTTTATTTCTATTTTTTTTTTCTTTGGATGGAAACTTCTTTTTTTTTTTTTTTTTTCCAACAACTAACAATTTTTGTTTACACGTGTTTTCTTTCTTTCTTTCTTCACTCATTCTATTCTCGGACTTATTCTAAATTGGGTAGGTTGATTTATTCTCTTTTTTTTTTATTTTGTTTTTTTTTTTGTAATGTGGTAAAGGAATTGTGGTGTATGGAAGGCTAAAGAAAAGGCTCAGAGTGGTGACTAGCGAAAAATAATTCATAGGTTTGAATTTCTGGCTATATCGATCCAAAGAGCGCCTAAATTCTCACTTAGGATATGGTTTAGTGATCAAGCAAGTGGACGCGGTGATTTCTCTATCCGGATTTTACTTCTCCCTTTGTGTCATTTCTCAAATGTTTCGGCTCATATAAGGCTTTTTTAGGCTATATTCTCACAGATTTGTAGAATAAGTACTCTAGCCTAGATTTCGTAAACTTACATCGCTAACAATCATAGATACTCATGTAATATATTTATAGATAGATGCAAAGATTATTACCTACGATTAACCTACGTTTCTAACAATTATTCTGATGCAACAAACTATGTGAGACTTCTAGATTGTTAAAAGCATGGAGAAATAAACAATACCAATATTCCTAAGTGTATAGCATAACTTATTTATTTATATTTTTAAATTTTTGAAAATTTTCACTAGAAAACAAATGCATATTATATATTTATATCCTAGCAGATGTCTTAATTACACGTTTCTATGCCCCCCAAACAAAAGCATGCTTTGTCCTCAAAGCATTTAAATAAAGAGGGTAGGAAAAATACCATTGAAGCGCCGCGGAAATTCGAAACATCCGCAAAACAAGGTTAGAACGCATACTAATATAGGAAATAAAACCGACGCTAACGCTTATAAGAGTTCCACCCATTATGGGGTTAATGTAATGAAATTGCTTGGGACATAAGCGCATTACTAACAAAACTAAAACTTACCTCCACTCCCCGACATGCATATTATCTACCCAATAGCATCATGGGTCTTGTATTTCAGCCGGCATGGCAAGTCCAAGAACAATTGCTAGCAAGACCCATAAGCGGTTCCTAGCCTACGCGTGTGATCACCTCACAAACCAAGCACCATAAGTAGTGCTTTGGAACAAATCTTTGAAAGACTGTTCGGTATTATTATAGGAGATGTCATCTCAAAACTACGCCCGAATAGCTGCAAAACAACCGGCACAACTTCATGAAAACTGGAATTTTTCTGGTCCACGGAAGTCGTATGCTGGCGCTGCCAGATAGGCGCGAGTCGCTTCCAAAATTTTAGAATTCCAGTGTTTTAGCTGGTCGCTCAACTTGCACTTGCCAGCTTCTAGGTCCATAGATGAGATGGTCGCTCGGCTTGCCAGCGCTGGCGCTTCGAAAGCAAAATTCAGAACAAAATATACTGAGAGCGAAAAGCGCCTCCCCGTAGGAAGCCTTGAGCGCCGGAGTTGCTGAAAATTGAAAAATGAGACGAAACGTGGGAGTGAAAGGTGAGTGATGGAAATTAGGTGTAGTGTGGGTTGTGGAGTGTAAATGAATGAAGTTTATATAAAATCATGCCGAATAGATAACACCACCCCCAAAACAGTTTGGGAAGGTGGGATCAACATTAACTAATCACGACAATGAAAATAACGACATTATATTCATATTGTCATTCAAACAACATTTCACTACAAAAGTCAAAATTAACTACGAAATTTAACAACGTAACATCCTATCTACTAAAAATAATAAAAGACAACATCAAAACAACAAACAAGTAGAAATCTAGCTACTCTTCAAGGGGAGCGAAAGGGGGTAAGAATAGGAATTTAAGTGATCAAGAATGGAAAAACCAAACACCCCACCCCAAACCAATTTTTGAAAACAGGGTTTGTAAAAATTTGTTTTAAAACGGGGTCTTTAAAGTCGATTCCCCGACTTGCTAGATTACTATTTTTATAGCTTTAAACTTTTTTTTTTACTTTTTATGAATTAGGTTTAATATAAAGGAAAACAATAAGCGAGAAAGACATAATTCACACCATAGAGAAACATGACTCAAAACCGAGAAAACATGCAAGAGTGGAAAACGTGAATTATGTGAAACGTGGACTTAGGATCCGGTACTTACAGCCACACACTCCATAGGGAGGGTCCGGTTACCTGAATGGTGCACTCAATAATATATTGAAATGAAAGGAAATGCACCAAACACAAGAATTGAGTCGTTTATAGTCAGATACTCGAGACTTTATCTAAACATATGTATGAATATGTAGTTTATCATATATCAACAACCGAAATAGTTGTGGATCGTTCCATAAATAAATATCAAAGAAAACATATCCAAACACAATCAAGCACCAAGATTTCCCTACGACAGCCTAGTGGAATGAAAGCGAAGTCGGATAGACCTATAACATAACCGAAAGTAGGCACCTTATGTTTCATCTTTGAATGAGAGGGTGTCCTAGTGAATAAGTGTGGAAAAAAGTGAATGGTTGTGGAAGATATGGTGGATTGGGATAAGTTTTAAAGGAAAGCATGGAAAAATGAGGATGTGGGTTTAGCACAAAACTCATTCATGGTGTAGTTGGGGACCGCCGCCTCAAGTCTAAAAATGAAGGTGTCTAGTGGTTTATCCTTGGGAAGTATTTGTTTAATAGGTGGATTTAAAAACATGAAGCACTGGGAGAAAACTAAAGGATCGAAAGTGCAAACTTCGAGGTTCCTTTGAAAAGGTGGAGGGTGGGGAATATTGGTGAGGAAGGTGAATGATTCTCAGCTAGAGCTCTCAAGTCCATATCATCGAAAATCTTGATATGTGCAAGACATTCCTCAATAGTTGGGTCAAAAGGATCACCGGGATAGAGATGGAAAAATTCATCTTCCGCCATTGCATCAAAGGATGTATGGTTGTTGGCAAGGGGACTCGCTGAAGGGTAAAGAAGCGGTGCAAAAGAGTTGCGGAATTCTTCTTCTATTTCGCCTACTACCGTGGAGTCATTGTTAAAGTCGGAATTTCCGGGAAAGGAATTTGTTAACTGTTTCTCCGAAACATGTTTTTGAAGTAATCTTGAGCTAAGCTCTCGATCATGCTAACCTCTCCATTTGTAGATGAATCCGATATCGCGGTCCTAGTTTTGAAAACATTTACCTCAACAAAGATGGCCAAAGGACAAGGACATCGAACCATCGCGCAGTTTTAAAGCCGCTGCTTGGCGAGCCAAGAAGGGACGCCTAAAATGATAGGTACAGAGTCGTAAGTGACTTCCGTGTCTAGGACAACGGGTCGGCCGGGTAGTAAAAATTTTGGACTTTAACCAAAGACGCGCCAAACCACACCCTTAGGATACTTAATAGACCGGGTCGACTAATTGCAACGCCATTTTAGTAGGTTGCATCTCCTCTAGACCTATTTGTTTATACAAATAAAATGGGAGTAAGTTAACACTAGCCCCCGTGTCTAATAATAAGCGGTCGTCGTCGTGTGAGAATCTCCTAAGGTGCATTGTACAATGAGGATCTACCGAGGTCCTTGTACTTAACAATTCCATTATTTTCAGATAGCGTTGGAATTGTTCTCGTTAAAAGGCTTTTGGTATATTGGTCTTACGCCTAGTAGTACACAACTCCTTAAGAAACTTAGCATGGTGTGGTAGCTTTTAATAGCTTCGAGAAAGGGAAGGTTTATAGTTAGATTTTTGAAAACGCTCCTAATCTCCTCATAATTTGTATCCCTAGTTAACATGGCTAATTTTTGGGGAAACGGTGTTTTCTCTATAATTAGCATATGGATCAACAGGATGTTTAACCTTGGCTTTTTGTTTCTTAGGTTGTGGTTTAACCGGTACCTCTACAGTTGTAGGCTCTTCAGTTTCTATTTCGCATCTAGTTCGATATCCGTTGTAGGAGTATCGATGGGGTAACTATAGGCATAGTTACTTTGTTATCAACCACTCTTCCGTAATCGGAGAGTGGTGATGGCATTTAGCTCACCCACGCTTGTAGTTTCCGCATACTAATATTACCGCTTTACCTCAAAGGCCGTGGTTTGCCGCTTCTAGGGTTGGGTATCGCTTGGCCTCGAAACACTTTGGTTGGGCTTTCTCTTGGGCTAACTGTTGGTTTAAATTATTAACAGATTGTAGAATGTGTTGGTTAGATTGAGCCATGGTTTGGAAAAGTTTTGGCTCACTTGTATAAAGGTGTCAAGACGATCCGGTCATTAGTGGAGTGTAGTGGTCACGGGTGGTGTTTCTTGAACTATTTCCCCGTGAATTATTTATTGGTGGATTTTGATAGTTATTATTTACCTAACGATACCTCTATTAGCATTATAATTATTATAATTACCTTGACCTTGTGCTTGACCTTGTCGAGGTTGCACTTGGTTGTTATAATTATTAAAATTACCCCCCCACCCTCGTCCTTGTCGTAGTGGAGCTTGGTTAAAAGCTCTGCTGGCCTTAACATATTGATGATTGTACCCCTGAGGTGTGACGTTTTGGTTATTTCTCCAACCGAAGTTGGGATTTTGTCTCAAAGGCGTTAGGTTCACTATTAATAGAACAAGAATGTTCATAGGCTATAGGACGGGGGAGCCGGGATGCTCGGGACTCCAACAAAACTACATGGATTTGAATTTACATTCATGACGGGGATAGGCTTTTTGTTGCCACGAAAATAGCCTCTACCTTTTGTGGGATTCAATTAGAGTTTTAAGCTCGGGATCTGATTTAACCTCAAACATACCGGTAGCCTTAATCGTGGAGGAAGAACTAGCGGAGGGAGTAATCGTCACTACCCCCAATTTATTATTACGCTTTAGTCCGATCTTCCAAAAATTTGTAAGCCTCCCCGGGCTCCTTTACTTAGGAAACTACCCCCATTCATTATGTCAAGGACTTCTTTATGGTGATGTTGAAGTCCTTTGAAAAAAGGCAACGAACTAACGGTGTCTTTTAGCTAGGTTATGGTGTGGACACTCTATAAGGAGATCGGTGAAACGATTCCATGCCTCGAAAAATGATTCATGAGGGTTCCGCCGGAAGAAATGAATCTTGGAAAGCATTTCATCCGTCTTTAGGGGTGGGTAAAATGTTCCATAAACAAATGAACAAGTTTAGCCCACGAGTCCGAGAATTAGGCTTGGGCGCTTAACCAAGACGCCTTTATCGGCTAAGGTGAAGGGAAATACCCCTCGGTTTAATCTGTTCCGCACCAACGGTAGGATGATGGAATGTTGTAAGGACTTGTTCAATCCCACGCGATGTGTGTTGGTAAGGTTTTTCATGGTCTAGACCATGGAAAACGGTAACAATTAAATATGTTTGGGGGAATTCAAAATCCCCGTTAGTCTACTGCTAGAACGATGCAAGATTTAGGGCTATCGCTCAAAGCTTTATAAAAGTCGAGAGAGAGGAGTCTCTCTTTCTTCACCATAATATCGTCAGGTGTAGTGTGTGAAATTCTAGATAGGCGTGTTGTATTTATTTCTACTGAAAAACAAGCCCCGATTATACTAGAATTAAAACTCCTCTCGGCGATTTAAGATGCGAGGAGTGGAAGAAAGGAATACCGATAAGCGTCCTTGCCCTTATGAATAGCGTCTTGTTTACGCTGCGTGTTCGGTGTAAATAAGAGATTAGAACACTCAAAAAAACTTGACAACTTCGAAGTTCGAATCAAACCCGGAAATCCGAAATTTCAGCTAAAGCGGCGGCTTAACTTAAACTTGCTGGGCCGCTTCGGTAAATTCGAGTTCCAAGAACTTAGCGGTCGGTCGCTCTTTTTGCGCTGGCGCTTCGGTGTAAGAAGAAAATTCCAAGAACTTAGCGCTGGTCAGCGCCTCTTTGAAGCGGGCCTCAGGTATTTTTTCCGAATTTTTCGACGGCGAAACGAATAACCACAGATGAATCAAACAAGGGTGGGTGGGTTTAATGGGACTTAAAATGACTACTTCTACAAAGAAAACAATGCTAAAGTACAACTAAGATGGCAGCGGCGCCATTTGATAACTTGTAAAAATGAGTAGTTTACCTACGAAATGAACGATGAATCCAAACGTAAGTAAACTAAGTTTATCCTATAAATAGTCAATTTACTTTTACGTGCTTGAGTTATCAAAGAATTATTCTACTCTCAACCAATTGAGATATAGGTGAGTAGATAGAGTTCGTTCCACTCCTAGTGCTCTAGCATGGATGTTTTCTAATCTAACTAGTCGTTTTTAAGTCTATGAGAGATTTACGAAGGGAAATTAGACTACGATGCAACTACCCACAAGATGCAACTAGTCGCTATCGATCCAACTAAAGGGGAATGCTACGTTGATTCTATGATAAGGAGTTAGAGGGGATTGATTCCACCTCAACTCAACTTAATCCACTAACGACGAATCGTCGTAATCCGAATTGATTTGCTTGAGAACAATTGGTTATTCCTAATCCCTAATTATACATGGCATTTCTACCAATTATAACTAGCATGTGAACAATTAAACCCATTCTCATGGTGAACTAATCATTTCTAGAGTGGAATAGAAAATACGGCGATTCTACGATAATCGAATCAAGCTTTCATCAAGGCTTCACAACCCCCTAATGGAGGTTTAGCCTTGAATCATTCCAAATCATTTCCATTTATATTAAAACTAAACATAATATAAAGCATTGAAATTTATTTAATTAAACAATAATGAAATCTAATTTAATGACTAAATTGAACTAAGGACATGAATTGAAATTAGATCTAGAATTGTAATTGACAAATCGAAATTGAATCAAGAACAACTAATTTATTATCTAATTCAAGGGAGAACAATCATTCAATACTAAATTTAAAACAAGAATAAAACTAATTACTTTAATATAAAAACTAGATCTAGAACTAAGGTTTAATGGAGGCTAACTAATCTAATTTATCTTCTAACCTAACTATCTACCATTAATGAAGAGCTAAGCTTTTGTTTTTATACATCCAGATCCAAAATTCGTGCATGGGCTTGGAGCCATGGGTTGGGCCAGAGAATCAGGCCCAAAACCCAATTCTTTCAGTCCAAAAAGGCCTCTTCAGCTGCAGTTGACTTCCACAGACTTTTCGTCCACTTCTGCTCTTCTGATTGGGTCAAGGCTTGGACCATTACAAAGCTCTTTCCGAGCCGGTCGTTTTGACATAAGGTATGCCCAATTCGAGGTCCGAGTCCAAAGATACGGCTTTTCGGAAGTTCTGTGACTTTTTGCTCCTCAGATCTCGCTAAAGTGGTACATTTCTGCACATAATGGACTTTGAAGCTGAAATGCATAAAACGCAGCGTATCGGTGTTAACTCTTACTTATTATTCACATAATTGGTCTAACAAGTATGATTATTAAGGGGTTAAAACTACAGTTTTGGGCTCTTATCAAACCACCCCCAAACAAAGATTTTGCTTGTCCTCAAGCAAATATGAGAAATTAGAATAAGTGACCAAAATGGAGTTCTAACTACTCGTTTTAGCTTTGAAAGCGATTGCATTGACCATATGCAACAAGGCCTTAAACCACTAGGAATTCCCTAGTGGGCCGAGTTATAACCTCGTGAGAGTTTTCGATGAAGGTACTCACAAACTTCATCTATATACTACAACGACTAAGAAAATAAAACTATTGTTTCCTTATTCATGCTCAACTATCTATACATCTCTCTAGCAATTGAATAAGAATAACCAGTCAAAACCCTAAGTTAATATATGCATAATAATCAATCATCTACAATAAACATATATACAATGAGTAGTACTATCAAATGTTTAGCGTCCCGTTTCAAAAACTTCGGAATAAGCGTCCTTAAGTAGGTTCTCACAATAATAGTCAAGAAACAACACTCTGATTTTTTCCACTCAAGTTTTCGCTACTCCGATTAATACGATGGGCACACTTTACCTTACAATCTCAATGACAACAAGGAAGCCGGGTCGATCAAACACATCTGCCACTTACTATCACACTAACCTATTCCTAATTGAGCTAGAGGTCTTTATTAGGTGTTACGGGGATTAGGAGATGGTTTAAGAAGGAAGGAAATGGATATTCAAAAGGACAAGTCCGAGATAATAGAGTCTTAGTATTATGTAACTTAGAAAAACCTTGTTATTTTCTTTTTGCTTCTATACTTTGTTTCCATCCTTAGCCATATTTTTCTTTTTCTTTTCTTTGGCTTTTGACTCCCTTTTATTCTTTTTTTTTTTTTTGGAGTTTTTATTTTATTTCTATTTTTTTCTTTTCTTTGGATGGAAACTTCTTTTTTTTATTTTCCTTGACAACTAACAATTTTTTTGTTTACACGGGTTTTTCTCTTCTTCTTTCTTCACTCATTCTATTCTCGGACTTATTCTAAATTGGGTAGGTTGATTTATTCTCTTTTTTTTTTTATTTTGTTTTGTTTTGTAACAGGGTAAAGGAATTGTGGTTTATGGAAGGGCTAATGAAAGGCTCGTGAGTGGCGACTAGCGGAAAATAATTCATAGGTTTGAATTTCTGGCTATATCGATCCAAAGAGCGGCCTAAATTCTCACTTAGGATATGGTTTAGTGATCAAGCAAGTGGACGTGTGATTTCTCTATCCGGATTTTACTTCTCCCTTGTGTCATTTCTCAAATGTTTCGGCTCATATAAGGCTTTAGGCTATATTCTCACAGATTTGTAGAATAAGTACTCTAGCCTAGATTTCAAAACTTACCGCTAACAATCATAGATATTCATGTAATATATTTATAGATAGATGCAAAGATTATTACCTACGATTAACCTAAGTTTCTAACAATTATTACGATGCAACAACTATGTGAGACTTCTAGATTGTTAAGAGCATGGAGAAAGAAAACAATACCAATATTCCTAAGTGTATAGCATAAACTTATTTATTTATATTTTTAAATTTTTGAAATTTTAACTAGAAAACAAATGCATATTATATATATCTATATCCTAACAGATGTCTTAATTACACGTGATTCTATGCCCCCCCCAAACAAAAAGCATGCTTTGTCCTCAAAGCATTTAAATAAAGAGGGTAGGAAAAATACCATTGAAGCGGCGTGAAATTCGTAAAAACATCTGCAAAACAAGGTTAGAACGTACTAATATAGGAAATAAAAACTGACGCAACGCTATAAGAGTTCCACCCATTATGGGGTTAACAGAATGAAATTGCTTGGGACATAAGCAGACACTAACAGAAACTAAAACTTACCTCCACTCCCGGACATGCATATTATCTACCCAATAGCATCATGGGTCTTGTATTTCAGTGGGCATGGCAAGTCCAAGAACAATTGCTAGCAAGACCCATAAAAGCGGTTCCTAGCCTACGTGTGTGATCACCTCATGAAACCAAGCACCATAAGTAGTGCTTTGGAACAAATCTTTGAAAGACTGTTCGGTATTATTATAGGAGATGTCATCTCAAAATTACGCTCGAATAGCTATGAATGATCCGGAAACTACCCGTAGAAAACTGGAATTTTTCTGGTCCACGAAGTCGGCGGCTGGCCTTCATTATAGATAGGCGCCGAGTCGCTCTCTGAAATTTTAAATTCCAGTGTTTTAGCGGGTCGCTCTTAGGTCCGTAGATGAGAGTCGTGTCGCTCAGCTTGAAGCGCTGGCCTTCGAAGCAAAATTCAGAACAAAATATACAGAGGAGCGCCGAAAGTCGCTCTCAGAGAAGCCTTGAAATGCGCTTCGGAGTTGCTGAAAATTGAAAAATGAGACGAAACGTGGGAGTGAAAGGTGAGTGATGGAAATTAGGTGTAGTGTGGGTTGTGAGTGTAGAATGAATGAAGTTTATATAAAATCATGCTGGAATAGATAACACCACCCCCAAACAGTTTGGGAAGGTGGGATCAACATTAACTAATCACGCACAATGAAAATAACGACATTATATTCATATTGTCATTCAAACAACATTTCACTACAAAAGTCAAAATTAACTACGGAATTTAACAACGTAACATCCTATCTACTAAAAATAATAAAAGACAACATCAAAACAACAAAGAAGGAGAAATCTAGCTACTCTTCAAGGGAGCGAGGTGGGGTAAGAATAGGAATTTAAGTGATCAAGAATGGAAAAACCAAACACCCCACCCCCAAACAAATTTTTGAAAACAGGTTTGTAAAAATTTGTTTTAAAACGGGTCTTTTAAAGTCAGATTCCCGAGACTTGCTAGATTACTATTTTTATATATCTTTACACTTTTTACTTTTTATGAATTAGGTTTAATATAAAGGAAAACAATAAGCAAAGAAAAGACATAATTCAC
Organism: Coptis chinensis; assembly: GCF_015680905.1. Lineage (NCBI taxonomy): Eukaryota > Viridiplantae > Streptophyta > Magnoliopsida > Ranunculales > Ranunculaceae > Coptis > Coptis chinensis. The sequence goes on from NC_141456.1 coordinate 89,617,975, forward strand.
ACCATAGAAAACATGACTCAAAACCCGAGAAAACATGCAAGAGTGGAAAACGAATTATGTGAAACGTGGACTTAGGATCCGTACTTACAGCCACACACTCCATAGGGAGGGCCGTTACCTGAATGGTGCACTCAATAATATATTGAAATGAAAGGAAGTGCACCAAACACAGAAATTGAGTCGCTTTATAGTCGATACTCGAGACTTTATCTAAACATATGTATGAATATGTAGTTTATCATATATCAACAACCTAAATAGTTGTGGATCATTCCATAAATAAATATCACAGAAAACATATCCAAACACAATCAAGCACCAAGATTTCCTACGACGCACCTAGTGGAATGAAAGCGAAGTCGAATAGACCTATAACATAACCGAGCATGCACCTTATGTTTCATCTTTGAACGAGAGGGTGTCCTAGTGAATAAGTGTGGAAAAGTGAATGGTTGTGGAAGATATGGTGGATTGGGATAAGTTTTAGAGGGAGAGCATGGAAAAAATGAGGATGTGGGTTTAGCACAAAACTCATTCATGGTGTAGTTAGGGACCTGCCTCAAGTCTAAAAATGAAGGTGTCAAGTGGTTTATCCTTGGGAAGTATTTGTTTACTAGGTGGATTTAAAAAATCATGAAGCACAGGAGAAACTAAAGGATCGAGTGCAAACTCGAGGTTCCTTTGAAAAGGTGGAGGGTGGGGAATATTGGTGAGGGAAGGTGAATGATTCTCAGCTAGAGCTCTCAAGTCCATATCATCAGAAATCTTGATATGTGCAAGACATTCCTCAATAGTTGGGTCAAAAGGATCACTGGGATAGAGATTGAAAAATTCATCTTCCGTCATAGCATCAAAGGATGTATGGTTGTTGGCAAGGGGGGACTCGCGAAGTGGTAAAGAAGCGGTGCAAAAGAGTTGCAGAAATTCTTCTTCGATTTCGTCTACTACCAGGGAGTCATTGTTAAAGTCGGAATTTCCGAAGGAAAGGAATTTGTTAAGCTGTTTCTCCGGAAACATGTTTTTGAAGTAATCTTGAGCTAAGCTCTCGATCATGCTAACCTCTCCATGTGTAGATGAATCAGGATACTGTGTCCTAGTTTTAAAAACATTTACCTCAACAGAAAGATGGCCAAAGGACAAGGACATCGAACCATCGCGGCAGTTTATGAGCGCGTTGGCAGTAGCCAAGAAGGGACGCCCTAAAATGATAGGTACAGAGTCGTTAGTGAGTTACGTGTCTAGGACAACGGTCGGCCGGGTAGTAAAATTTTGGACTTTAACCAAAGACATTTTCAACCACACCCTTAGGATACTTAATAGACCGATCGACTAATTGCAATGTCATTTTAGTAGGTTGCATCTCCTCTAGGCCTATTTGTTTATACAAATAAAACGGAGAGTAAGTTAACACTAGCCCCCGTGTCTAGTAAGCTGTCGTCGTGTGAGAATCTCCTAAGGTGCATTGTGCAATGGGGACGACCGGGGTCCTTGTACTTAACAATTCCATTATTTTCGGATAAGCGTTGGGAATTGTTCGCTAAAAGCGTCTTTTGGTATATTGGTCTTACGCCTAGTAGTACACAACTCCTTAAGAAACTTAGCATGGTGTGGTAGTTTTTAATAGCTTCGAAAGGGAAGGTTTATAGTTAGATTTTTGAAAACGTTCCTAATCTCCTCATAATTTGTATCCCTAGTTAACATGGCTAATTTTTGGGAAACGGTGTTTTCTCTCTATAATTAGCATATGAATCAACAGGATGTTTAACCTTGGCTTTTGTTTCTTAGGTTGTGGTTTAACCGGTACCTCTACAATTGTAGGCTCTTCTTCGGCTTTCTATTTCGCATCTAGTTCGATATCCGTTGTAGGGAATCTTGATGGGGTAACTATAGGCATAGTTACTTTGTTATCAACCACTCTTCCGAGGAGAGTGGTGATGGCATTTAGCTCACCCACGCTTGTAGTTTCCGTACTAATATTACCGTTTTTACCTCAAAGGCTGTGTTTGTTGTTCTAGGGTTGGGGATCGCTTGGCCGGAAACACACCTTTTGGGTTGGGCTTTCTCTTGGGCTAACTGTTGGTTTAAATTATTAACGGATTGTAGAATGTGTTGGTTAGATTGAGCCATGGTTTGGAAAAGTTGTTGGCTCACTTGTATGAAGGTGTCAAGACGATCCGGTTGTGTGGGTGTAATAGTCACGGGTGGTGTGTGACCGAACTATCTCGGCGTTGATTATTTATAGGCGGATTGTGATAGTTATTATTTACCTGAACGATACCTCTATTAGCATTATAATTATTATAACTATATTGACCTTGTGCTTGACCTTGTCGAGGTTGTGCTTGGTTGTTATAATTATTATAATTACCCTGACCCTGTCCTTGTCCTGGTGTAGCTTGGTTGTAACTGTGTGGTGGCCTAACATATTGATTATTGTACCCTGGAGGTGTGACGTTTTGGTTATTTCTCCAACCGAAATTGGGATTTTGTCTCCAAGGGGCGTTAGGTTCACTATTAATGGAACAAGCCTGTTCATAGGCTATAGGACAGTGGGATTCGGGGTGTTCAGGACTCCAACAGAAACTACATGGATTTGAATTTACCTTCATAACGGGGATTGGCTTTTGTTGTACAGAAATGGCATCTACCTTTTTGTGAGGGATTCATTAGAGTTTTAAGCTCGGGGATCTGATTTAACCTCAAACATCTTGGTAGCCTTAATCGCGGGAAGAAGAACTAGCGGAGCCGGGAGTAATCGCCACTACCCCCAATTATTATTACGCTTTAGTTGGTCCTCTAAAATTTATAAGCCTCCGAGGCTCCTTTGTTTAAGAAACTACCCCCATTCATTATGTCAAGGACTTCTTTATGGTGATGTTGAAGTCCTTTGAAAAAGGCAACGAACTAACGTGTCTTTAAGCTAAGTTATGATGTGGACACTCTATAAGCAGATCGGTGAAACGATTCCAAGCCTCTGAAAATGTTTCATGAGGATTTTGTCGAAAGAAATGAATCTTAGAAAGCATCTCATCCGTCTTTAGGGGTGGGTAAAAATGTTCCATAAACAGCTTGAACAAGTTTAGCCCACGAGTCCACAGAATTAGGCGCTTGGGCAGTTAACCAAGACGCCGCCTTATCGGCTAAGGTGAAGGGGAATACCCTTAATTTAATTTGTTCGAACCAACCGTAGGATGGTGGAATGTTGTTAGGACTTGTTCAATCCCACGCGTGTCTGGTAAGGTTTTTCATGGTCTAAACCATGAAAAACGGGTAACAAATTAAAAATATTTGGAGGGATTCTGAAATCCCCCGCTGGGTTTGCTAGAACGATGCAAGATTTGGGGCTATCGCTCAAGGCTTTGTAGAAGTCCGAGAGAGGAGTCTCTCTTTCTTCCCCCATTATATCAGGTGGTGTGTGTGATAGTAGTTAGAGGTGTGGTGTGTGGTATACTAGATAGACTTGATTGTTGATGTTGTTGTGTATTTACGTTCGGTGTTTTTGTACGACCAGACCTTAATCTCTTGCAAGACTAAGTCGAGCTTAACTACACATGCAACACTCCAAACAATTCTGATATACTAGTATAAACCTCTAACAGGAGATGCGAGGTGTGGAAGAAAGGAATACCTGATTAGGCCCTTGCTTAAGCTTATGAATAAGCGTCTTGTTATGCGCGTGTTCGGTGTTTATAAGAGAATAGAACACTGAAAACTTGACAATTCGAAGTTTGAATCACCACAATGGAAATCCGAATTTTCGGGGAAGGCGTGGCGCTTTCTATCTTAAGCTAGGCCTTCAAGGCAAAGTCGAAAACTCGATAAGATAAGCGCGGTCGCTCTCTTTGAAGCCTGCGCCTTCGATGTAAAAGCGAAAGTCCAAGAAGATAAGCGGGTCGCGCTCTTTTTTAAGCGCTGGCGCCTTCGGTCTGAAAACGAAAGTCCGATAAAGATAGCGCGGTCGCTCTCTTTTTGGCGGCTGGCGCTTCAGTCGTTTTCTCGCGATTTTTCCAAAACTGAAACGGCAACCACAGTATGAATCAAACAAGGGTGGGTGGGTGAAATGGGACTTAAAAATTACTAATTCTATTATGAAAACAATGATAAAGTGCAACTAAGATGGCAGCGGCGCCATTTGATATAAGTAAAATGACGTAGTCTTTTAGGTTAGAAAACTAAGTTAATTTCATTAAACCTTAATTCCTTGAGTTTATACTCGGAACTTAAGAAGGGTGTTGATATCCCTAGGGTGAAAGACCCAAAAGGAACACTGGATCCACGTGGTATTGACGTTAGTGCACACGTCAAGGAATGTTTGGTTGAGCAGATGTGAAAGTCGACCCAATAGTAACGTGGTCGTCGAGCGGTTAAGTCGACATGGTGTTCATTTTTTTTAGAATAAAGATCTCATATAATAATTGTGTGGTTTCTGTATATTATATATTTTAAGGAAAATTGGCGATTTCAATGTATTGTTATCCTTTCAATTCATATTTTCTTTAGTAGTGATTCATTGGGCTTCTTGGAAGCTCACTCCTTTTTTCTTCTCCCTTTTTCTTTTGTTTTTTTTTCAGATTAGTACGCTTTCATGTTACGCTCGTGGGATTGTGGGATTCGTGGATAGCGGGAATTCAAAGTTGGACTTAGTAGGAATAGTAGTAGGTTTTTCTATTGATTCACTCATAGTTGGTTGTAAGAATAAGCATTATTTTATTTGGAATTTATTTGGGTAACAATATCAACATTTTGGGAATTTAAGTTATGGTTGAACCGTCATTATGTGAATTATGAGTTTTGGAATAAATTATTAGACTTGGAGAATATTATTTGTGAAATGCCATGTCTCTTTATTTTATGGATAGTGCATCTTGGGTCTTAAATGATCTATTTTAAGATTTCCTACTTTGTACTTTTATACTCAATTATCAAAGCTTCTACTCTCAATGCGAAATGCACTAAATGGAGTACGAAGTTCGTTCCACTCCTAGTTCCCTAGCATGGATGTTTTCTAATCTAACTAGTCGTTTTTAAGTCTATGAGAGCTTTATGAAGGGTGTTATACTACGATGAAACTAAAATGGGTCTACGTTGAATTTAACTACGAATACTATGGAAATATGCTTGTTTTTGAATCTAGATAAAGGATTAGAGGGGAATTGAATCCACCTCGAATCCAACTTAATAACCTAGTATAGATTCTTGTATCTCGATTCTCACGTTCTTCTGGCAAGAAATTCGAGTTCTAATCCCTAGTGTTCATGGCATTTCTACCGAAAATACTAACTAGCATGTGAAGTCGCCTACCCATTCTCATGGCTTAAACACACGACTTTCTAGAGTGGAATAGAATCTACAAACAATTCTACACTAACAACTAAGTTTTCATCAAGGCTTCATCAACCCCTCTAATGGAGGATTTAGCCTTGATTCATCAAACTAACAATTCCCATTAAATCTAAACTAAACATAATGAAAAGATTCTAACTTTATGCGATTTCACTAAACAATAATCGAATCTAATTAATAACTATGAAATGATAACAAACAATAATGGAATTTAGATCTATAAATCGAAATTGTCAAAATAACTATTTTTATTATCTAATCAATCAAGAACAATAATTTGAGAGTTTAATCTAAAACAAGAATTGAAATGAAATTAAACTTAATTAATCTAATGAAAACTAGATCTAGAATTAAGGTTTAATGGAGGCTAACTAATCTAATTTATTTTCTAACCTCGAATCCAACTTAACAACCTAGCGTAGAATGTTGTATCTCGATTCTCACGTTCTTACGGCAAGAAATTCGAGTTCTAATCCCTAGTGTTCATGGCATTTCTACCGAGTACTAACTAGCATGTGAAGTCGCCTACCCATTCTCATGGCTTAAACACGACTTTTCTAGAGTGGAATAGAATCTACAAACAATTCTACACTAACAACTAAGTTTTCATCAAGGCTTCATCAACCCCTCTAATGGAGGATTTAGCCTTGATTCATCAAACTAACAATTCCCATTAAATCTAAACTAAACATAATGAAAAGATTCTAACTTTATGCGATTTCACTAAACAATAATCGAAATCTAATTAATAACTATGAAATGATAACAAACAATAATGGAATTTAGATCTATAAATCGAAATTGACAAAATAACTATTTTTATTATCTAATCAATCAAGAACAATAATTTGAGAGTTTAATCTAAAACAAGAATTGAAATGAAATTAAACTTAATTAATCTAATGAAAACTAGATCTAGAATTTAAGGTTTAATGGAGGCTAACTAATCTAATTATTTTCTAACCTAACTATCTACCATTAACAATGAACTAAGCTTTTGTTCTTATACATTCAGATCCAAAATTCGTGCATGGGCTTGGAGCCATGGGTTGGGCCAGAGAATCAGGCCCAAAACCCAATTCTTTCAGTCCAAAAAGGCCTCTTCGGCTGCAGTTGACTTCCACAGACTTTTCGTCCACTTCTGCTCCTCTGATTGGGTCAAGGCTTGGACCATTACAAAGCTCTTTCCGAGCCGGTCGTTTTGACATAAGGTATGCCCAATTCCGAGGTCTGAGTCCAAAGATACGGCTTTTCGAAGTTCTCACTTTTTTTTGCTCTCGTATCTCGCTAAAGTGGTACATTTACGCACATAATGGACTTTGAAGCCCGAAATGCATAAAACGCGTAATCAGTGTTAACTCTTACTTATTATTCACATAATTGGTCTAACAGTATGATTATTAAGGGGTTAAAACTACAGTTTTGGGCTCTTATCACGCAACTCTATAAGAGTTCCACCCATTATGGGGTTAACAGAATTAAATTGCTTGGGACATAAGCAGACACTAACTGAAACTAAAAACTTACCTCCACTCCAGCGTTTACTCGTCATCCTCCTCTTCTATAAAGAAGTGAGGTTCCTTCGCGTCCTGCCATGCCATTATAATTTGCCAAGCTTGCCGCCATTTATCATCTATGATTGCTAACCTATTAAGCGCCACTTGGTCGGATGGGGTGTAAGGTGCAACCTGATGAGGTTGTATCCTCCATCCTTGCCAAGTCATTGCACGGAAAGATCTGATAATATAATTGGTGGGTCTCACAAATGTCGACCCCCAAACCCCATCCGTGAAAGCGGGCAAAAAAAGCAGGGAAAGAAACATAGCATAATACGGAAACTAATATAGGCATAAGAAGATACTTATGCCTCATGCTATGGGCTCGTGCTAAACTAGACATTAAGGTCTTAGGAAGGTCATATAGCAGAAGCGTTCCTCAGCTAAAGCAAGGAAAACATTGCAAGTGGCATCATTCGCGGAAAGAAAAATGCCACACCCCTAATATGTTTAGCATGATAAAGAACATTACCGTATCACATTAAGGGACAAGCTACCAAGGGCTCGTTATATGTCCCTTGGTCCTCTACACTTTAAAAAATGCGGACCCATAAGCCTCATGCAAAAGTCATAAGTGTAGACATGCATATTATCTACCCAATAGCATCATGGGTCTTGTATTTCAGCGGGCATGGCAAGTCCAAGAACAAATGCTAGCAAGAACCATAAGCGGTTCCCGCTACGTGTGTGATCACCTCGCGAAACCAAGCACCATAAGTAGTGCTTTGAAACAAATCTTTGAAAGACTGTTCCGGTATTATTATAGGAGATGTCATCTCGAACTACGCTCTGGAACAGCTGTGAATGAACCGGGAACAACCCGCGGAAAACTGGAATTTTTCTTCGTCGACGGAAGTCAGGCGCCGAAAGCCTTAACTAGGGCGCGAAGTCGCTCTCGTATATTTAAATTCCAGTGTTTGAGCGTGAGTCGCTTGGTGTGTGAGGGCTGGTCGCTACCAGTATGAGGGCGGCCGCTCGACAAAATTCTTCAAAAAAAGTAAAGGCAGGCAGCGCTCGACAAAGCGCTTGGCCGTAAAAATAAAGCGAAATCGGAGTTTAGAGCAAAAAGAAGGTAAAACTTGGAGTGGAAAACGTTTTTTTTTTTTTTACAAGGGGCGAGGTGGGGGTAAGAATAGGAAGTTTAGTGATCAAGCATGGAAAAACCAAACACCCCATTCCCCAAACAAATTTTTTGAAAACAGGTTTGTAAAAATTTGTTTTAAAACGTCTGGTCTTTTAAAGTCGATTCCCTAGACTTAAAGTGATATATATGTATTTACATGCAGTTTCCCATATATCAATAATCTAAAAGTTGTGGGTCTTTCCACAAATAATTAACATGGAATGCACCATCAAACGAATTAAAGCACCAAGATTCCCTATGGCGTAGCTTAGTGGAATGAGAGTAAAGCCTTATAGATCTAAAACCTAATCGAAATCATACGTTTCTTCTTTGTCCTCCTACGAAGGGAATGCCAAGTAAATGAACATGAGAAAATTGATGGTTGTGGAAGATAATGTAGGATGTGGATAATTTTGAGAAGGGAAAAATGGAAAAAAATGAAAAAAGTGTTAGGTGGCTTGTCCTTGGGTGTTACTTCTTCACTAGTTGGTTTTAGATAGTTATGAAGCATAGGAGAAACACCAAGGTCAAGTACAAACTCAATGGTTCTTTGAAAAGGTAGAGGGCGAGGAACATTAAGTGATGGAAGGTGAATGAGTGACATGAGGATGTGAGGTGGGTGAATGGTGTTCAACTAGTGTTCTTAGGTCTATATCATCGAGAGGCTTTGAGATATGCAAGACATTCCTCAATAGGTGGGTAAGAAGAATCACCGGATAGAGGGCTTAAAATTCTTCTTCCGTCATGGCGTCAAGAGATGAATGGATGTCAATAGGAGAGAACTCAAGGAGTCGAAGGAAATCTTCCTCGATGTTATCTACGCCTAGGGAGTAGAAATTGTGATCCTTGTCTTCTTCCATAAGAGGGTATCTACTAGTGTGGGGACTAAAGTGTCACCGCGACTAATGTGAGGTACAAAACTCTCAATGGACTTCACTTCTCCTTCTATAGGCAAACCTAGTTGTCCCTGTTTTTTGTCTAAACATGTTAACTTCTACGAAAAGATTTCCAAAAGAAAGAGTCATTGAGCCATCCCGACAATTGATTTGGGCATTGGCGGTTGCCAAGAAAGGACGCCCTAAGATGATGGGAATGGAATCATGAGCAACTTCGTGTCAAGAATAATAAAGTCGGGCCGGATAGTAAAAATCCTGAACTTTAACAAGAATATTTTCAACTACACCCTTGGGATACTTAATAGAACGATCGGCTAACCGCAAAGTCATTTTGGTTGGTTGAAGTTTTGTTAGACCTAATTGTTTATATAAATAAAAAGGGAGTAAGTTAACACTCGCCCCGTGTCTAATAAAGCAGTTGTTATGAAGGTATCACCTAAGGTGCATTATACTGATAGGGCGACCGGGGTCCTTGTACTTAACAATTCTGTTATGTTCGGATAAAGAGGGATATTGTTCGTTAAGAATGCTTCGGGGGTATGTTGGTTTTCCTCTTCTTGGTGCACAACTCTTTTAGAAACTTAAGCGTGTCCCTTAGACTTTTATAGCTTCTAGAAAAGGTAGGTTTATAGTCAAATTTTTAAACACTTCCCTAATCTCATCAAAATTCTCGTCATTTTTAAACACAACTAGTCTTTGGGGATATGGTGCTTTATCGCTATTTTTAAATGAAGGGATAAAAGTATTATTAGGCTTTGCTTTATCTCTATCCGTTTTCCATCTAGGTATCCATATTGGAACCTCTACGGTGTAGGGTCTTCACTTTCTATTATTGGATCTTGTAATGTTTTCCCTTTTTTAGTTGTGGTTTAACGGGTACTTCTACAGGTTGTAGGGTCTTTGAGTTTCTATTATAGTATGTGGTATGGTATCATTTTTAGTTTGTGGGTAATCTTTAGGCATAGTCACTTGGTTATCAACTACTACATACGAACGAAGGGTAGTGACTGCACCAGTAGTCCCCTTGGTTTATATTACCATTACATCAATACTTTTTATTTCGGGCGGTGTTTGTTGACTTAGGATTAGGCATTGCTTGACTTGGAAACACCGGTTTTGTTTATTATTTTGGTTAGAAGACATGTCAATAACCTTTTGGCACAAAAAGACTGCATCATTTGCATTGTTTGTTTTATCATATTAGAGTTTTGATCATGCCGATCTTTCATTAAGTTGGAGTTTTGTTGCATAATTTGATTTTGTTTCTCCAACAAGGTCACTACTACTTTGTCCGTAGATGGTTGTATTGGAATTAAAAGCTTGTTGGCGTTCATGTCTTGATGTTGATAGTTATGGGTTATGGGTACTAAACCTCTATTCTGGTCACCTAAGTTCCCTTGTCCTTGATGTTGAGTTAACCTGGTTGAAGTGTGATGGTTGTGGTGGTGTTTGTGCATAGACAAGAGGACAATAGAAGTCGGAATGCTCAAGACTACAAAATGACATTACAACGAGTAGAGTTAATGTTCATGACTGGAGTGGGTTGTTGTTGAACAGAGATGGCATCTACCTTTTAGTGAGGGCATCGATAAGAGTTTTAAGCTTCGGGATCATGTTTAACCTCAAGAGAAGAAGGAGAGGAGCCGGGAGGAATCGTTACCTCCCCAATTGTTGTTCCTCTTAGATTGATCTTCTAAGAATGTATAAGCCTCCAAGGCTCCTTTACTAAGAAAACTACCCCCGGACATGATATCTAGAACCTCCTTATGATAATGTGAAAGCCCTTGAAGAAAGAAACGAACAAAGCGTGTCTTTCGCAAGATTATGATCTTGGGGCATTCAATGAGAAGATCGATGAAGCGATTCCGTGCCTCTGAAAAGGATTCATGAGGATTACGGGCCAAGAAATGAATCTTGTGAAGCATTTCATCTGTCTTTAGTGGTGGGTAAAATTGTTCCATGAACAATTGAACAAGTTGAGCCCATGAGTCCACAGAGTTTTGGCGTTTGGGCAGTTAACCAAGACGCCGCCTTTGTCGGGCTTAGGGTGAAAGGAAACACCCTAAGTTTAACTTGATCCGGACTTACGCTAGGATGATGGAATGTAGTGAGAACTTGGTCTATCCTAACGATGTGCTGGTAAGGCTTCTCGTGGTCTAAACCATAAAAACCGGTAACAAGTTAAATATATTAGGGGATTCGAAAATCCCCACTAGGTCTACAAGAACGATGCACCGACTTAGGGCCATCGTTTAGGGCTTTATAAAAATCGAGAGAGAGGAGGAGTCTCTTGTTCTTTAGCCATTGATGCAGGTGTAGTGTGTGAAATTCTAGATAGGCGTGTTATATTTATTTCTCTGAAAAACAAGCCTGATTATACTAGAATTAAAACTCCTCCTCGAGAAGAGGCGAGGAGTGGAAGAAGGAGAGTCCTGAATGTCTCCTTGCTACTGCTGGCGTTTGAATAAGCGTCTTTGTATCACGCGATTTCAGTGTATTTAACAAGTTAGAAACACTTTATAACTTTAAGGAATAGAAATTTGAACTTTCCTGTGAAAATCGGGCTGTTCACGATGAATTTTCCTTGTAGGGCGCGGGTTGGGCGCGAGTGGGCGCGAGTGCCCTCTGTTTTGTCGAATGTCCAGTGTTTTGGGCGCGGTCACGCTCGGTTTGGGCGCGGGTCGCGCTCCAGGGTTTTCAAGTTTTAGGCCTTTTATTGTTCTCCAAAAAATCTGAAATTTTTACCGTAATTTGCTAAGACGTCTATCAAGTAGCCTGTAAAATTTCAGATCAATCGGAGCTGTGAAAGTCCCTCTACAGCCCTTCAAAGTTTGCGAAACGGTTTTCGGACACAATACAAACAACCGAATGGTTAACCCATCAAAACAACTCCAAAAATTGCCAAATTTTTACTGGAGACTCCTGACAGATCCTAATTGTTCCTGTAAAAAATTAAGAGCAATTGGAGTTCTACAACCTCTCCTTATTGACTGGTGTTCCAGATATTAAGTGTTTGCAACACTGCAGAAACACACTGGAAACACTCTACTATTTAGGAGGTTAAAACAAATCAAAAACTCTTCAAATTTTTACTAAAAACTTCTGACTTAGGATAGATACTCCTGTAAAAATTATATAATTTTTAGAACTCCCTAAGTAACCTTATTCGTCTGTTTTTCAAGAACATACGGTGTGAAAACTGAAATGCAGCACTGTAAAGATCGTATTTTTTTTTCACAAGGTAAACCAACTTTGAAAAATCTGAAAATATTCCAGTAAATCAACAACACATTACATAATATGTATGAAAATTTTCAGAATTTTCGAAAATTTAGAAATACCTTCACCGCATTATTTTTCTCAGTGAATCCATCTATGCCCTGAAACAAAGGAATGCCTTCGAAAATCAAGAAATAAGAATGAAAAATTAAAAGGGTGGGTGGGTAGAGAATGGGGATTGCCCTTGGATTCAAGCAATTGAATTCTTGTCTTGAACGAGATTAAGATGGCAAATACGCATTTGATAACCGTAAAAATAATAAAATCCTAAATATTAATGCTACAAGAACACTAATACGTAATCCTACCGTTCTTACGTTTAAATCAATTCTTCTTACTCTCAAAACATATTCATGCAATACAACGAGTAAGGATTTCGTTCCACTCTCAATCTATCAAGACTTAATAGAATTCAACTAATCAAACCCAAAAGGAACAATGGTAAGAGTGATGTGTTTGGTGTGAAATTTCTATACTACCATTCTCAACACAAGAACAATAATAACAATAAGACATAATTAAATTAAACTGAATTTAAAACTAAGATTGTGAATAAAGATAATTAACTTTATTGATCTAATAAAAAATAACAATGATATTCAATGATTTAAATAACTAAGCTAAAACAAAGAATGAAACTAATTAATGGAATGAAAACTAAGTAATTAACTAATCTAGATCTAACTTTTTCTAACCCTAAACTCCATTAACATTAGCTTCCTAACCTAACTGCCATTAACAAAGAGTCAAGCTTTTGTTTTTATCCTTTCAGATCCAAAAATCGTGCATGGGCTTGGAGCCATGTTTTGGGCCGGAAAATCGGGCCCAAAACCCAATTTCTTTAGTCCAAAATGGGCTCTTCAGCTGCAGTTGGCTTCGACAAATGTTTCGTCCACTTCTGCTCCTCTGATTGGGCCAAGGCTTCGACCATTGGAAAGCTCTTTTCGAGCCGGTCGTTTTGACATAAGGTAGGCCAAATTCCGAGGTCTGAGTCCAAAGATATGGCATTTGGAAGTTCTGCTGACTTTTGCTCCTTTATCTCGCTAAAGTGGCACATTTCTGCACATAATGGACTTTGAAGCCTGAAATGTATAAAAACACGTAATCAGTATTAACTCTTACTTATTATTCACATAATTGGTCTAACAGTATGATTATTAAGGGGTTAAAACTACAGTTTTGGGCTCTTATCAATGCCCCCCGTGGAGGATTCTGTTTTAGCCGAGTCTGAAACGCATGAGCGTCGTCGCCGAAGGACAGATGGTTCAAGCCATTCTCCATCCCAGGGCCAATCTCCATCTCAGGGTCCATCTTCATCACATAACTAGGTGTTCACCATCAGTTGTGTTCACTGTTATTTCATGATTTTGTTTTATTAGTTGGATTTTAATTCAGTTGTTAAATTTAAATATTAAAGTGTTTGTTTTATGTTGTTTGGTTTTAAATTTTAGTTTTAATATAATTGGTTATTTTCGAGTTCTGCTTGTTTTTATCATTAATTCCACCTTCCCGACTTGTTTGGGGGTGGTAATATTTATACCGAGCATAATTCGTTATATGATCATCTGCTGTAAAGTTGTCTTGGAGGAAAGGTTGAGAATTTGGCCGATATCGGCATATCTATGATTTATGTGGTGGTAGCATGAAATCTAGGAGAGTTTAGAAGTTACTATTCTAAATCCAGTATGAAAGATACCAAGATTTTTAGAAAATCAAGAAGATGGTTTGTTTCCGTTTTCGGGTTTGGAATTTTTCTATTTTCGGAAATTGCCTTAAAACAATTTGGGAACTTGCCAATTCGTTTTGGAAGCTCATAACCTATTTAAACTCCCTTCATTCTACACTAACAAACCACACTACACCCCACCATCATCCCGCACCTTTCACTCCAAGCTTTTCCTTATTTTTCCTCTAAACTTCTGTTTCAGCACTTACGAGCTCGCCTGCGCCTTGTTAGAGCGCACCTGCACCCTGTACACTTTCAGCAAGTTTACTCAGAGTGCGACCACGCCCTCCTTGAGCGCGACTCGCGCCCAAACACTGTAATTCCAAAAACCCACGAGCGACCAAGCTTCAAAGCGCAGCGCCCCAGCCCCGCCATCTGTAAACACGGAAATTCCAATTTTCTGAGGGTCATTCCAGGATTTTTGGAACTGTTCAAAGAGTCATTGAGATGACATCTCCTATAGTCATACCTGAACAGTTTTTCGAAGATGTGCTGGGAACCGAGACCTATAGACATTGGTTCCGACACAGGATCCTGCAATTAGGATGGCGTCATCTACTGGTAAGAGATGACGATTCATATTCACTACAGCTTATTGCTTATTTCTACGACCACGTTAAATTCTATTGTAATCAAGATGGAGAACAAGAATTCTCCGTCGTAGACGATGACACGACACATAAATTCAATAAAAATGTGGTCGCTTTAGTTTCAGGATTACCAATACGATCCTGTTCACACATGGGCATATATGACCCGATAATGCATACCTTTATGATTATACATATTTCCATGAGTATTATGGGGAGGGTATTTCGAGTAATGGACCGTAGGGCGATATAGCATTGCCCTTGGTAGCCTTTCCCTAAACGTAGGCACCACCATGTTATTCATCCCGATGAATATTTTCGGGGAATGGCGCTCATTTACAAAACAAGATCTTCTGGTGACATTTTCCTCGCTTTAGGCGAGGGGCGTCGCCCGATATGACATTCCCCGAATTTTTAGTCGCTAGTCTTAAGAGAGCCCAAAGCATGAGGCGTAAGTATCTTCTTATGCCTGTTTTGGTAAGCCGCATTATCGTAGTTGTTTACCTGTGATTACGTGCACAATTCACAGATTGGAAAAGGGTTGAAGTCATGAGACCCACCAATTGGGTGGTTAAGCTCATTCGCGAATAATGACTTGGCGGGATGGCGGTGCGACCTCATTTGGTCGCCCATACATCCCATCGGACATAATAACACTTAACGGGTTAGCATTAGTAGATGATAAATGGCGGCAAGCTTGGCAAGTTATAATAGACCGGGCGGGGATCTTGAAGGAACCTCATCTCTTTAATGAGGTGGGGATGTTTAAAGCGGGGAGATAAGGTAAGTTTTAAGTTTTGTTATTATGCGCTTATGTCCCAAGCAATTTAATTCTGTTAACCCCATAATGGGTGGAACTCTTATAGAGTTGCGTCAGTATTTTTATTTCCTATATTAGTATGTTCTAACCTTGTTTTGCAGATGTTCCAGAATTTCACGCGTTTCCATGGTATTTTTCTACCCTCTTTATTTAAATGCTTTGAGGACAAAGCATGCTTCTTGTTTGAGGGGGCATAGAAACACGTGTAATTAAGGCATCTATTAGGATATAGATATGTATAATATGCATTTGTTTTCAAGTTAAAATTTTCAAAAATATAAATAAATAAGTTTATGATATACACTTAGGAATATTGGCATTGTTTTCTTTCTCTATGCTCTTAACAATCTAGAAGTCTCACGTAGCTTTTGTATCAGAATAATTGTTAGAAACTTAGGTTAATATGTAGGTAATAATCTTTGCATCTATCTATAAATATATTACATGAGTATCTATGACTGTTAGTAGTAAGTTTTCAAATCTAGGCTAGAGTACTTATTCTACAAATCCTGTGAGAATATAGCCTAAAAGCCTTATATGAAGCTAAACATTTGAGAAATGACATAAGGAGAAGTAAAATCCGGATAGAGAAATCACACGTCCACTTGCTTGATCACTATGCCATATCCTAAGTGAGAATTTAGGCCCTCTTTGGATCGATATAGCCAGAAATTCAAACCTATGAATTATTTTCCGCTAGTCTCCCCTCTGAGCCTTTCTTTAGCCTTTCATAAGCCACAAATCCTTTACCCTGTTAGAAAAACAAAACAAAATAAAAAAAATCAACCTACCCAATTTAGAATAAGTCTGAGAATAGAATGAGGAAGAAAGAAGAAGAGAAAAACCGGTGTAAACCAAAAGTTAGTTAATTGCTTCAGAAAAGAAGTTTCCATCCAAAGAAAAGAAAAATAAAAATAGAAATAAAATTAAAACTCCGAAAAAATAGAATAAAAGGAGTTAAAAGCCAAAGAAAAAGAAAAAAAATATGGCTAAGGATGGAAACAAAGTGTAGAAGCAAAAGTAAATAACAAGGTTTTCTCTAAGTTACATAATATGAAGACTCTACTATCTCATACTTGTCCTTTTGAATATCCATTTCCTTCCTTCTTAAACCATCTCCTAATCCCCACAACACCTAATAAAGACCTCTAGTTCAATTAGGAATAGGTTAGTATGATAGTAAGTGGCAGATGTGTTTGATCGACTCTGGCTTCCTTGTGTGTCATTGAGATTGTAAGGTAAAGTGTGCCCACTGCACACTGGAGTAGCGAAACTTGAGCGAAAAAATCAGAGTGGTTTTTGTCTTGACATTTATGTGAGGACCTACTTAAGGACGTTATTCCAAGTTTTCATAAACGAACCTGCTAGGCATTTCATAGTATTACTCATAGTATATATATTTGTATCATAGATGATTGATTATTATGCATATATTAGTTTAGGTTTTGACATGGTTATTCTTATTCAATTTCTAGTGAGATGTATAGATAGTTGAGACATGAATGAGGAAACAATAGTTCAATTTCTTAGTCGTTGTAGTATAGATGAAGTTTGTGAGTACCTTCCCTGGAAAACTCTCACGAGGCTATAACTCGTCCACTAGGGAATTCCTAGTGGTTTAAGGCCTTGTTGCATATGGTCAATGCAATCGCACTCAGCGAAACGAGAGTAGATAGAACTCCATTTTTGGTCACTTATTCTAATTTCTCATCTTTGCTTGAGGACAAGCAAAATGTTGTTTGGGGGTGGTTTGATAAGAGCCCAAAACTATAGTTTTAACCCCTTAACCATCATACTTTTAGACCAATTATGTGAGTAATAATTAAGAGTTAATACTGATTATGTGTTTTTATGCATTTCAGGCGTCAAAGTCCATTATATGCAGAAATATGCCACTTTAGCGAGATAAAGGAGCAAAGGTCGGTTGCTAAGGAGTTCTGTGATTAAAGGCCAAGATTCAAGAAGACAAAGCCTTTCTAAAGCCCGGTCAAAAGTTGAAAAGTCGACGCGGGCAGAAACAACACTAAAAGTCAGCAAAACTTCCGAAGGCCGTATCTTTAGACTCAGACCTCAAAATTGGGCCTACCTTATGTCAAAACGACCGACTCGGAAAGAGCTTTCCAATGGTCTAAGCCTTGACCCAATCAGAGGAGCAGAAGTGGACGAAAAGTCTGTTAAAACCAACTGTAGCTGAAGAGGCCTTTTTGGACTAAAAGAATTTGGTTTTGGGCCTGATTCTCTTGCCCAAAACATGGCTCCAAGCCCATGCACGATTTTTAAATCTGGACATATAAAAACAAAAGCTTAGCTCTTTGTTAATGGTAGCTAGTTAGACCTAAAAATAGAGATTAATTCTAGATCTAGTTTTCAGTAGATTAATTAAGTTTAGTTCCATTTTCAATTCTTGTTTTAGATTAAGTCTTTGAATCATTGTTCTTGATTGATTAGATAAATAAAATAGTTATTTTGTCAATTTCGATTTTTGTCATTTCAATTTATAGATCTAGTTTTAATTCTTGTTGATTATCATTTCGTAGTTTAAATAGATTGAAACATTGTTAGTTAATTTAGTTAAGTTATAATTTTAATATGATGTGTAGTTATAATTCAATGGGAAATGATGAGTTGATGACTCAAGGCTAAAACCTCCATTAGAGGGGTTGATGAAGCTTTGATGAAAACTTAGTTGTATAGTGTAGAGTCGTTGTAGAATCTATTCCACTCTAGATGGTCGTGATTCGCCATGAGAATGGGTGGACGACCTCACATGCTAGTTAGTATTTGGTAGAAATGCCATGAACACTAGGGATTAGAACTCGAATTTCTTGCCGTAAGAACGTAAGAATCGAGATACAAGAATCTATACTAGGTTATTAAGTTGGATTCGAGGTGGAATCAATTCCCCTCTAATTCTTTATCTAGATTAAAAAACAATCATATTTCCATAGCATTCGTAGTTTAAATTCAACATAATCAATTTCATATTGTATCGTAGTATAACACCCTTCGTAAAACTCTCATTAGACTTAAGACCGATTAATTAGACATAGAAAACATTCCATGCTAGAGAACTAGGAGTGGAACGAATTTGTTACTCCACTCTATTTCGATAGAATTGAGAGTAGAAAACTTTGATAATCAATCTAGCATCGTAAATAGTTTTAGTTTACTTACGTTTTGAGTTTTATCGTTCATTGCGTAGGTAAACTATCATTTTTATCGTTTATCACTTGACCTGGAAACACACCTTTGGGTTATACTTTCTCTTATGCTAACTGCTGTAAGGAAAGTTGGATGGCTTGTAAAATCTATTGTTGGGTTTGCATAAAGGCATCAAAACGATCCGGTTGTGGAGGAGTGTTAGCTATATGTTGTGTGACAGGAACTATGTCACGTTGATTATTAATGGGTGGATTTTGGTAGTTATCACTACTAAAAAATTGACATTTCCCGACGGATGGAAAATAGATATGCCTACGGATCCAGTCCATACTTCTATTGCTGATAGACATTATCCGTCGGCATAAAAGCCCAAGTCCGGCACAGCTCACTTTTTATCTATTCCAACCCGGCAACGATTTTGTTGGGTATCTAATCCGCAACAAAATTCAACCCTAAAATCCCAAATTTCTTCTCGGTGGCTCTATTGTTATTTAGACAATAAAAATGTTCTGGAAACCGTCGGCTTACATTTAGGCGCCAAGGTGAAAATCTCCCCCCAATAGTTTTGTGAGCTTGAAGATTTAACGTCGTCATTGTTTTCTCTCTTTGTTTTTTTCTAGAGAAGTGTTTTTTTCTGACCCGTTCGTTGTTCTAACGCAGCCAAACACAATCTTTGCTCATTAATTTCTCAGGTAAATTTTCAATCTTTTTCACTTTAAGCATCGATATTTATAATCTTTTTGTGAAGAAATTTTCTAGAGAAGTTCAAGTTTAGATCTGTGGTTTCTTTTTTTAGTGATTGGCAATTTATTATCTCATTCGTAATGAGTGTTTGCTGCAACTGTCAACTCAAAAAGATTTCTTAAAGACTGATGATTGAGGTTAGCGCACTAAAGATTCACTTTATTTTGTAGATCGAGTTTTGTAGTGTGGAATTGAGGTTAGCGCACTAAATATTTCCTAAAGACTGATGATTATTCAGTGAAAAACATCTATAGTATTAATAAGCCATCCTAATTCTATTGGTGGTAATCCAAGTTCTGAAAAAATCGAGTCAAGTGCATGCATCCGGTTTCATGTTGAGTTTTATTAATTCCTTCCACTTTATCCTACACTTTGTTATACTAAGTACTAACAAAGAAAATTATTCTTAAGCTTCTTAATTTATGTTCTTCATTTTTCGATAGGAAACTTCTTAATATATGTTCGAACCATCTTTTTAGCAAGTACATTATTGAATGACAGTGACACAAGCTCTTGCTAGTACCAACTCACAAGGACAAAAACACACGCTCTTGCACACTATTGATACACAATCAGTAAAAGCTACTTTAAATTTGATAAGAGCAGGAAATTTTCAGTGGTTTAGGAAAAATTCCAAAAGATAATGCCCATTTCCCCCAGAAAAAGTCATTATGAACTACGGGTCTACGATGAAACAAATTGAAAATAGTAGCAGAAAGCATAAGATTTTCAATAATGAAGTACGGTGACATTATACTCGACAACTGCATCTCCTTTGGTATTAAACCAAGTAGTCTTTGCAAGTGCATACCCACGAGCGAACCTGAAAGGCCCAGTCCCTCCAACAATTGACATCTCCCTTATTGGATGAAGTACAGAATTCTTCCCCAAACAATTGACTTAGTAATTCTTCCCTCCAACAATTGACATCTCCCTTATTGGATGAAGTACTACCGTTATATTTTCCCTCCATGAAGGCATAATTTAAGACCATAAGCAAACCCGACTCTTTTTGAGCTGCCGATGCATATATACCTTGAGCTTTTCCTACGAGTTTCGACGTGAGCTCGAGTCCTTCTGTCAAGGGATCGTCTGTAATCATCATAGTGCCAAATCCAGGGACTTTCGGTCCAGCTATTTGCTTGGCTGATGGTTTGCCGCCACTGATAGTATCATGAAAGTAGAAATGAAGGTGGCTGAATTTCTCCTTCATTTGTCCCAAGAGTTTGGTTTCAGAAATCCATTCAGAGTTTTCTCCATTTTTGATGATGAGTATGGTTGAGAGAACGAGCAAGTTGAAGAAGTTTGTGAGAGCAGAAGCCATTGCAATAGTTGTTGAGGTTAGAAAGGCAGAATATATGAAAGTAACGGGTACTAAAAATAGTGTAGTCGGTAGTGGAAGGGGAGTTTATGGTTATATATTATGTGGTTTGATGTTGGCGTGGTAGCTAAACTTGGAGGACATTATACTTTTGAGACTTCTAAACCGACCAATGTAAGACCATTGGGATTAGAATAACGTAATTAAGTTGGCCAGTCGGATAATCATTGGTTCCATCTAACCATGCGCTTTTATCTCATATTTATGTTCTAGAGTGGGTATCCAACTATAGGGAATCTCCCTTTCTCTGTTCCAAAATACGAGAAGAGTGTGTGATTTTGGACATAATGGCATTTTTTATTTGGTGAATTGAATCTAACTAGGCATAACGATATTGGTGTGGCCATTGATAATGAGTGAATACATATTTGAAGAGGATCACTCTCGAGGGCATATGACACATTCGTAGTCTTCAAAGTCGAGTGAGACATGGTCTTAAAAAAGGTTTGTCTCTCTCATCATTTCACCTACCCAGGAGCTTGATGTTCCCATAAACCATGTTAAAGCATCTTTACAGAATGCTAATGAACTTCCATTTCTCAAGTGGATACCTGTTGGTTGTCGTTGGGGTATAATTATGACTTTCTCGGAGCATGCTTGCTTTAGA
Source organism: Coptis chinensis (assembly GCF_015680905.1). Lineage (NCBI taxonomy): Eukaryota > Viridiplantae > Streptophyta > Magnoliopsida > Ranunculales > Ranunculaceae > Coptis > Coptis chinensis. The sequence continues at coordinate 89,639,202 of NC_141456.1, forward strand.
AATAATGAATGCTTTTTCTTTACTCATGTTTCCACATGCATAATAGGTACTCCAATACATTGTAGTGGGGTTGGGCTGTTGGGGCCTTCTCGTTGCTAGGTCAGGCAATTATCTTTAGGGACTTTCATCCCTTTGTGGCTTTGTTGATGAGATTGCATGTATGTAGTAATGTAGAATTGTAGAGCTACAAGCAAATTACAGTGAAAAATGGCTTATTTCTTCACAATAGATCTAGTACAACCTAAACTACACAGATATGGATTTGAGCTTATAAATAAATGATTGTGCAAATTTGGTGTTTTCACTTTGAGCTTATAAATAGATGGTTTTTTTTATACGATATAGTTTATAAAGTCGTTGTTTTGAGTATTGGTGTTAAGGTTATAGTTTTATTTATAGATAGTTTAGATCTGGTTCTATTAATTACACTTTGTTAATGCTTTATTTATTTTATTATTTTGGTAAAATAATTGTATTAATTCATGGCTTAGATTTGAGAAATTTTGGGTTATTGTTATTTTGTTTTAGGTTTAGAGCATGTGTAGACAATCAACAATTTAACTGTTATATTTTGCATGAAAATTGTTGTTGGAAAATGATGTTATTCTAGTTCTCCATCTATTTAATTCTTAGCATGGATGCATTGCATTATATGGTGAGGTGCTTAGTATTGCATTCTAGAATGCTAAATCATAGATTTATTTGATGCCTAATTATCTGATTTGGTTGATGCTTCTTACATACTAGCTTTTCTTTGTTATATATAGTGGTATGGATGCTTTCGCTTCATCGATAGATAAAAGTTGGATTTCCTTGAAATATCCAGATAAGCGTTTTATAGCTGGTTTAGAGAAATTTGTGGAGTTCACGAAGATACACCATCGTAATAAAAAGGTCATACCCTGTCCATGTGGTAAATGCCTAAACCAAGGCCCGGCCAAGACCCATGATGACGTCAAAGTAGATTGTTTTAGGCATGGCTTTGACGAAACATATAATGTGTGGTTCGTGCATGGTGAAGTAGCACAAAATCAGTATGTTGAACAAGGATCAGGTTTTCGTGATAATGCATATAATGAAACGGACATGGCTAATGCCCTTAACACTGTGGTGGGGGAACTTGGTGGTGATAATTTGGATACGCTAATGGGAGAACATAATGAACAAAATGACTTATTTGAAAATTTATTTGAAGATGTTAAGTTTAGTTCTAATTTGCGTAAAGGCGATGAGGGAATTGTATGCTCTTTGGAAATAAGGACTTCACCGTTCTTAGATTTGTAGTGAAATTATTTAATTTGAAGATCACACATGGGTGGACGACCAAAGTTTTATGCATTGCTTCAACTATTCCAGTTGGTGCTTCCAAGTGGGAATAACACACCAAAAATATGTATCATCGCGGATAAGATAATCAAAGATTTAGGATTGAAGTATGATAAAATTGATCGCGCAGAAATGATTGTATGTTATAATTGGGGAGACTACAAATCTAAGGTTTCTTGTCATATTTGTGGGGTCTCTAGAGGTTTAAAACTTTAAGCATTGAGGAAAGAAAGAAAGGGGTCGTCCGGTGCTACGAAGATTTTAAGATATTTTCCACTAGCAGATAGGTTAAAGAGATTATATTGAGTGGATTGGGTAGCAAAGGCTATGCGTTGGCATTCAATTGGAAAGTCCCCTCCAGGTACTTTGGGGCATCCAGTTGACTCGGGGTGGAAGGAAGTAATTGATACACAATACCCGTGATTTTGTTTTGCCGAGCCTCGAAATGTCCGTTTGGGGCTAGCAACTGATGGCTTCAATCCTTTTGGGTCATTAAGCTCATTGCATAGTTCGTGGCCTGTGATGTGTGTGACTTACAACCTTCCACCTTGGTTGTGCATGAAACCCCAATTCACCATGCTCACAGCACTTATCGAAGGTCCAAAACAGCCAGGTAAAGATATTCATGTGTTTTTGCAACCATTGGTCAAGGAGTTGAATGACTTGTGGCATGAAGGAGTAATGGTAAAAGATGCATCAAAAGGAGACGTATTTAAAATGCGGGTTGTTTTGATGTGGACAATACATGACCTTCCAGCTTATGGAAATATCTCCGGTTGTAAGACTAAAGGAAAACATGGTTGTCCAAATTTTGTGGTCCAAAGATCGCTTCTTTTTGGCTTCGCGAATGGAGGTAAGCATGTGTACATGAGAAGCGACGTTGGTTGCCTTTGTTAGATGAAGCCAGAAATGATACAAGAGAAAAGCACCTATGATAAAACTCAAGAGCTAGAGGAGCCACCAAAGGGCTAATCGATCGAGGTTGATACTATGACAATGAACTTAAAAGCAAAAGTTGGGAAAGGCAAACAGAAACACAATGTTACTGAGTGCGATGATAACCGAGAAAATGAAGGTGAATCGTGTTTTACCAATAGGTCAGGATTCTTTGGGTTGGATTATTTGAAGTACATTCCAGTCCCTCATAACTTTGATGTCATCCATATCGAGAAGAATTTTTGTGAAATATTGATTGCAATGATGCTTAATTCGAAAGAGATGACCAAGGATAATGACAAGGCATGCAAAGACTTGAAGCTTTTGAAAATTAAAAGGAGGTATTGGTTATCCCAGGTGAATGGTAAAACTGTTATGAAGCCAGGAGTTTTTTGGCTTAACAAAGTGGAGAAGAAATGCTTTCTTGATACATTGCGCAATCTGAGTGTGCCCGTTGGTTTTAGTAGTAATTGGTCTAATATTGTCAAGGCTAATTCAGTAGATTTAAAGGGATTGAAGTCACATGACTATCACATCTTGATGCAGCACTTGCTCCCGGTAGCGATTCAACATGCCTATAGAGATGGCAGCAGAAAGGAAGCTCGATCCATCATCAAAAGCATTTGTACTTTTTTTGGTGCTTTATGTGCTAGAACAATAGATGTCGAAACACTCAATGTACTTGAAAGAAATATGATTAAGACATTGTGCGCACTCGAGAGACATTGCCCTCCATCACTTTTTGTTATCATGATGCATTTGCCCATTTACCTTGCTCAGGAGGCTCGTGAATGTGGTCCTGTTTGGGCGAGATGGATGTATACATTCGAAAGGTATTAGTTTTGTAATTGTTGTCTTGCAAATTTTGTTTCCTATTAATGTGATTCCTATAATGTGTTCCTTGTCGTTTAAAGGATGATGAAGACTTATAAGGGATCTGTCTCAAACAAAGCACGCCCCGAGGGTCAGTATTATGAGCGCTACTTGAAAGAAGAGACCCTTATTCATTGTGCAGGCTATAAAGGAGGGGGTGGTATTCTAGAGAAACTTGATAGGATGGCTGAAAATGAAGCTCCACTTGTACCTGATTTGTTTGATAAGATTTATGATCATACTATCAAGGAGGTTGGCCCAATTGGTGTGGGTCATGGCTATGGGTTAGAAGGTGTTGAGTATGAACAGGCACGAAATTGGGTATTAAAAAGCCATGCTAAATATGATTATTGGCAGGAGTAAGTATACCTTGACATTATTGTTTGGAATTGCATACTAGTTTAATCAAATGCAATTTCTTCTAACATGTTAAATAATGTGTAGGAAGTACACCAAATTTCTTGAGGACCGGAGAAGAACTGGGAGGAAGAGGGCAGGCCATTTAAGGATACCTTTATGTGATAAATTCACATCATGGTTGAAAACACAGGTTGAGTACATAGAGTCAAATGATGTCCAGTTCAAAGATGTTGTGAGAGGACCTACAGGTTTGGCAACAACATACACAAAGTATTGTGTAAATGGTTTTCTCTTTGTCACCAAGGATCATGAACGAGCACGAAGGAACCAAAACAGCGGTGTTAGCACAAGATGCATGACTACTTTTCGGTCTAGTGCTAAGGACAAATATCCAGTTGAAGACTATGTCGAATACTATAGTGTTCTTCGGAAAATTGTCCAGCTACAGTATTGAGAGGGGTACAAGCCTGTTTTGTTCAAGTGTGATTGGGTAAAATGCTCCCAAACTGGTGTGAAAATAGATGTAGAAGCAAACCTCAAATTGGTGAACTTGTCTAACCTAATGAGTTCAGACCACATGGCTGATGAACCGTTTATTTTCGCGGAGCGTGCCTGAGTTTTTATTCGAGGGATCCAATGGATCCTGATTGGCATGTAGTCATAGAGGTTCCAAAAAAGTTGTATTCTGATCATGATGAAGTGTGTCTGCTATCAGATGATAGAACGATAAATATTAATATTGATATAGGAGGGCCTTCCAATGTGGAAGCCGTGGAGGATGATCTAGTACCTAATGACCCAGAAGATGTGTTTGTGGTTGTTGAGAATAGGAGAAATAAAAAGAGACAAAGATCTAATAGACCTTAGACCATTTCTTTGTTGGTTATTGCATTATATAAAATTAAACTATTTGGTTATGTCCTTATGTCATTAAACTATTATAATTGATTGTGAAGTGTCATCATGGGAGCAGAAAATCAGCACAAGTATAGGATTAATAACTTCTTTTTCCCTATGTTATGTTATTAGAATCTTATAATTTGACTGTATGCTCTCTTTGAAATGTCACTGTTTTCTTTATTTTCTTTTGCTTTTTGCTTCATGAAATTCCACATTTTATTTAGTGAACATGGACACTCACTACTCACCTGGTGGTTCAAATTCACTGGATGATGATCAGCTCAATGAAGACATGGGTAATTAATTTCAGTTTAACATTTAAGATTTCTTTTAATAATTATGTATGGTACAAGCTTAAAATGTTGTTTGTTTGTATAGGTGATGATGCCACAAACATTCCGAGTTCATCCGTAGCTGCAACTTCTAAAAAAAGAGGCCCTTCAATTGGCATCGAAGAAATTGAGGGTCAACCACGTCCGAAACTTGTAATGCAGACTAACCGAAAAGGCCAACCAGTCACACCCATAGACATTGTTAGTGAATTTGGTACAAGATTGGGATACATTGCTCGTCGAGACTTTCCAGTATGCTATGAGGATTGGCGACATATTGGTAAGGATCTCAAAGACAAAGTTGTTAAGACTTTGGGACGCCAATTTGTGTTTGAATATGAGAAGACGATAGACACTGACTACACAAGGCAGAAACTGAATGAAGCATGGAGGAACTACAAGCACACGTTGTATGAAACTTTTGTCGAAGATGAAGATCCTTCCTTGGTGAAAGAAGTTGCGCCACGTAACATTCCCTTGGAGGATTGGCACAAATTTGTTGATTATTGCAATACAGATAAGTTTAAGGTATGTGTCAATGTTTTAATAGGTAGTGCTTCATGTTAGTTTGATTTGACATTGCTTTAAATATGTAGGCCATGAGTGCAAGGAACAAACTGAATCGCGAGCAACAGATCATGCCTTCATCTCTTGGCAGAACTTCAGTTGCTATAGCTCGGAATGAGCTAGCTTTGGAGAAAGGTATTCCTGAATCGGAGATTACAAGGGCGGACTCCTATATGCTTATTCATAAACCAAAGGAAACTATTCCACAAAGCCAGGAAGTATTGGTTAGTGTTTTAGTATGTATTTAGCTTATATATACATCTTTAGTTTAAAATGAATGACTTTCATCTTATTTTTGTAATTTTAACAGAATTCGATTAAGAATCACATCTCTGAGCATCCAGAGTCGCAATATGATTTGTCTGGAGACGTAGTTGCTACGGTATAGTTGTTTCAATATCATGATAGGTATTTATTTTAGTTTTGGTACTTGTTAGAAATTGCTCAATGAAAACAGGGCCAGATAAAAGAGGTCGTTTCCGAGGTCTAGGTACAAGGGTTTGTAAACTGTACTGCGAAAGGGAGACTCTTTGATGAAAAAGAATGATGGCTTGATGGAGGCAAATACTCTCCTTGAGAGGAGGATCGAAACTATAGAGGCGAATATGGATGCTAAAATGTCGAGGCACATGGAAGAGGTTAGAGGCCTGTTTATGAGCCAAAGGGGAACTTTCAACGACAATGTTCCATCGCCACATTCTCATGCTAGTCGTCCAGTACTGCTCGGTAACTATCAATAACTTAACTTTCTCTTTTTATAGACAATATCATTGCCTTTCTATTTCTTTGTCTTTCTATAGCTTTGTTCTTTACTATTTTCTTTTTGTTTCTTTTGGCCCTTTTTGTTGTTTATTAACTCATGCACAAAGTAATGGTATTATCATTACCAATAATGCATTCCAGAAAATTGTCCTCATTAAGACACCTGTGAACAAGTTTGGTTTGCAGGAGCACCATTGCTATAGACCTTCTTGAATGTGGAGTAACACTTACAGTAAAAACAGTTACAGTTACATTTACAGTTACAGTTAAAAATAGTTAAACTAGCCGGCTTACCGAGGACATAATGATGTTTGATTTACCGAGTCACGGCTGGACAAACATATATGTAGATCAATTGTGTCTTTACAGTAAGATAATAAATATCAGGTTAGTAAAGATTTAATGACATGGCCTAATTACCACATAGTATTTTATCACCAAATAGTTACAATACTATTATGAGCTAATAAGTCTTTACTAGCCTAAGCTTCAAATCGGAAACAATTTTTGTTTTTATCGAAGATTAATGAGTAAAAATAGTAGTATAATTATGACACCATTCCAGTCTCTGTTTATACTCTCGCTAAGGCTTTTAAGGATACTCAAGATAATATGAATACTGACTAGAAACTGAAAAAAGTGAACTTTGATATCTAACAGACTTACTACTTAGAGGAAAGGGGCTCGAGCTGGGGCTCGCGCTTCTGCAGCGCCTTTGATGTGGTCGATCAGGACAGAAGCACATGAACTTATGCATCACAAAATCAAAACCACAACGCCCACCGCTTTCTGAACACTCTTCACACCTGCTTGTAGTCCATCTCAAATGAAATCCTTTGTTCAAAAACTCATAGATAAAACATATAGCTTATAATGATATGATAGGGACAGTGTACATTCATTATGTTAATCAACACAGGTAGGGGTCTGCCAGTCTGCCTAACCATTTATCTTGTCTGCCAGTCTGCCTAACCTACGCTTGAAGAAACTCTCTGCATGATTCAGAGAAGATGGTGCTTTCATTGCCTGAACTCCAAGTTGCCCTTTTTCCCTTGTGTCTGCACCCAATTCTGTCCTTGCAACGTCTTCCCCAGCAGTTGAAACAAGTGGTTTTGGGTTACCTTGATGAGGGCGTGTCCAGTCCTGCTTTAGAGTACTCATATTTCCAGTTTTCTTTTGCGCGCCTTCTTCATTCAAATTCTTATATTCAAGTCGCACTCTCGCCCTATGTCTCCGTGTAGGTGTCTGCCATCCTTCACTCTCATTACCCTTACCTCCACCATTTCCTTCCTCTTGTATTGCTTCATCATCTGTACCTTCATTACTTTGCTCCTGTGACTTGGCTTCATCTTCATCGCTGCCACTTCCAAAGACGTTTGCTATCTCGGTTTTGTCCTCTTCTTTTTCTTGAGTCGCTTCCCTTCACTTTCGTTAGTTGGAGATTTCCAACCTTTTTTCTTTCCAGCTGATATCCTCCCAGTTTCCTCAACATTATGAATCTCCTGTAACTCATTGCCTACTGTCGTACTACCTTTAACCTTCTGCTCTTCGTGCTTATCCTCTTGCTGCTCCATATCCAGTGCACTCCTGTAACTCATTAAGACTTTTATATATCTTAGGCTATTCTCCTCCAGAAGACTTCTGAAAGTCGTCCGCTTCTGTTGTCAATCATTTATGTTATAGGTTGTCTTTGTAGACTTCTAGGTGTCCGACATTCACACTAAAAGCGTGGGGTGGATTATTATAATCACAGTACTGCTCCGGTAACTATCAATAACTTTCTCTTTGTTTGCTTTTTTGTTTTCTGACTTAGGTTTTCAGTTGAGCTCATTTTCTTGTTTTTGTGAGTTGGGTTATGTGGAGATTTGGGTTTTGTAGAGTGTAGCTAGGCATTATTTGATTTTGTTTGGTGTTGGGCCATGTGACACTTTGCCTTTTGAATATTTTTACGGACTGACAAAGAAACAAATAGATACTAGTTCTTCAATCTAAAGTAGATCATTTGGGAGTCCTTCACTGGTGCTTAGCTTCTAAGGGATCTCCTTACAACCAAAACCATGAATTGTAGCTGTAGAGTCTGCTTCTATCCATAGGTTCAGCTGCCCCTCATTTACGGCTCTTTCAGCTAACAGTAATTGTATAGTATATTGCTTAGCATCGGTACATCATGTCTACGTATGTAATTCAGATTTTAACTTTAGGGAAATGGGTGAATCAAGTTTCTGAGTGGAATTGTACACAACCAAAAAAATAATCACAATATATTAATGCCACCCAGGTGCTTCATAACCTCTATTGTTTGGTGGAAACTGGCAACGAAAACATTGCCTTCAATGGAACCATTTCAGAACACCATTTCGTTCTGATAGGGTTTGTATCCACTATCTACAGACTTCAGCTGCCCCTCATTTATGGCTCTTTCAGCTAACAGTAATTGTATAGTATATTGGGTAACAGTAATTATATATTGAAGGGTATGATAGGCTAGCTAGCTCGCCTTGTGATCGAGCTAAGCAACCTCAAGTATTGGGTTTGCAGACTATGGTTTGTATACCACTTTCTACTGGAGTTGTTGAATTGGGTTCCACTGATTTGATTATTTAGAGTTCAGATCTAATGAATAAAGTCAGGGTGTTGTTTAATTTCAATAAAATTGAAATTGGATCTTGCCCGCCTTTCAAACCCTGTGAATGGAGATCAAGGAGAAAATGATCCTTCCTTGTTATGGATAAAGCATAGCCATCTAGAGTGGAGGGGAAGGCACCATAGGCAGGGGTTAAGAAAGCAGTCAAAGCAAATACAAGGGAAGCGTTAGCTTGGGTTTCACCCCCGGGCGTTTCAAAACCAATAGCAGGGACAGGTGTTGGATCTAGTTCCACCATCATTGGCAAAGGCAGGAGTTGAAAAAACAATACCAAGAGCAAAGGTAGAGACACCACTACCAAAGGACAAAAACTAAGGTAGAAGCACAGCCAGGCGGGAGTAGAGACAGCGAGGGAGACCCAATATGTTGCAGGGGCAGGAGCTAAATAATTGTCTGGAGCATACTGTTGCTTCGAGATCGAGGAGCAACATCATATGGAACCCATTCTATTAGTAGGGGAGGGAGCCTGACGGAACTACACCTATGCAAAGAGCGCCTTGCGCGATACGGCTTTTTGGCCGAGTCTTGCGGGTTAAACCCAAGATCAGGGACGTGGATCTGGAGTCTGAGGTGAGGTGCGCATAAGAGAGTGCAGTGGCCTGAGAGGCGTTCATCTTGCTGATATCGAGAATGGCCTTTGCTGCCCGCCTTGGTTTTCGTCTTCACTGTGGTTTGAAATGAAATTTGTCTGTAGTTTACCTAACGATTATGCTTCAGATATTAGTATTCTCTATTAACTTATTTGTTAGAGTACAGTTTGTGTCCTAACAGACCTTTCTATTTCTTTAAATGTGCTTTCATAAATAGATCTTGTTATTTGCTTTCAATACTCAAAGATACCCTTTTGATTTCCTTAATCATTTTGATGTCAATATGCTATATAATTCTCGATTAGTTCCTCCATGTGATATGGTGTATCATTGTGTGTTGGATGCATCAAGGCACCCAAAAAAATAGCAGAGTTTGTTGCATTGGTAAGCAGGATTAGTTAAATGATACAACTATATGTAGACTGATAAAAGTGACAGATTTTACACTGTACAGTAGGACAATAAGTTATGTCTTGGTACACCAGAACCAGGTTTACGGCAGGTTGGAATGGTGTGGGTACAGATAATCTGTAGTTTGCTAGTTTTGTTTTGGAGTAAGTTTCCTGATGTAAGAGTGTTTGAGCAGACCACTTGCTGATAAAAAAAATATAAATAAATAACTATAGCGTTAAAGGCAGTTTCAACATCAATCAACTTTGTAATAGTTTAAGGCTTGGGGATTTTAAGCGGTGTGTATTGTTCAATTTTGTCTTTCAGATTAGGGAATTTCTGCAAGTTATGAGCATCATTCATAAGCGTTTGTTACTGTACGTTAGAACTTAGAAAATTGTCAGTTCATCAGGGATATTGTAGGGTGGTAAAACTATTGCCAAGAATGCTCCTCTCTAGTCTCCTCATATATAGTTTATGAGGTAGAAGGTGTTAAGGTGGCATAATCAGGGACTTCATTTGGGATGACATTGAGCTCTCCACCAAATAACGACTTTTCCTCGTTCCCATGACTCCGCGACCCATATGCCTTTTCCATTGTCAACCCCGGAAACTTATGAGTGGAGTGAGGCTTTCGGGGCTACCTACTTTAGGGTAGGGCTTATGTAATATATAAAGGTGAAGAGCTCAGGGCCTTTTTGTAGAGTCTGTTGTACCTAATTCAATTCATACCGCTTTGTTCAGAAATTCGGTTTCTAAGTTGTATCGGTTTGATCACCCTAGTTCAGCTCTAGTACCGTGAACGAGCTCACATCGAACCAACAAAGATAATCGCCAGAGTTTCTACAAAGAGATCGATAACTGAATTTTTCTGAATTTAGCCGCTTTCAAATCCTCTCTCTGCCATGAAACTATAGGCACCCTTTCTAATCGCTAGTAAACATATTGTCATCGGTGTGTTTTGCGTAAGGTTTAGGCCTAATCTCTTGGTATTGTGAATGATTTTATTCTTAAATGTTGTCGACAGCTAAATATAATCTATTAAGTAGTAATATGTTACTAATTTCAATTGTCGTTGTCATGTCTTTCACAATCGTTGGAGTCGGTGTTGTTAATCCTATATTGTTATCTTGAGTCATCAAATTAATGAGGCAAAGATGATGGTAGTAACAAAAATCTAGGCTTTTGTTTGGTTCATTATCTAGTTATGTTCACTTTCATGTAGAACAAATGTTAATTCAAGTGTAACACAGAAATGATTACTTGTTATGTGTTGCATAGCTTCAAAACAAATCTTGAAACTAAACATTATTGATCAATGGAGAGAATGCATGTCTATCTACATGTATGTATTGTTTTAACGTGAAATCTTTATTAATTAAAATGTTTTCTTTTCAGCTGGAAAATGCCTACTATATTGGCAAAGATTGTGAGTTGCGTGGAGGTTGGCCGCTTGAACTTGTTGCTAGAGGCGTTGTGCAAGACGTCGAACCTAACACAGAGTATGGTGAAAGGACCTTAGAAGAAGGGAACTTCAAAGTTTATGTTCAAGTCGTGCGTAGGGCTGATGCTATCCTGCCTTTCCCTCACAATGCATGGCAAAGAACGCTTGGTCAAGTTGTGCAAGGAGTCATCATCCGCCTAAAAGAGTTCTTGGTGTTTGCATCTCGTGAGTTCGCCTTCTTGAAGTGTTTATTTAACTTCATCTCTTTAGCGATCTTTATTTTGCCCTATTACTTAAGAAATTAAATTGACGTGGTGGAGGATGTGAACTCAATAGGTACTTAAGTAATCACATAAATATGGTTTTTGCTAGACTGAATTCTCTTTTAAGTTCAGGATGTGAACTTATTTTGTAGTTGAAGATGAGAATTGAACATCTTTTTTGTGTTATGAGCACAAGTTATATATATATATATGAGTTCATGCTAGACAGTTGTGTATGGATTCAAATGTAGGATTTTGGTAAATATTGATTGAATTAGCAAAATATGAGTATTTAAAAAAAATTAATAGAAAAAAATTAAAAAAAATAAAAATCCGACGGACAAAATCCCTAGCTGACATCAACGCAAAAGGTGACCTATACCGACAGATAACATCCCACACATAACTGTCGGCATAGATATTCTATACCGATAGATACCATCACACACCAATCCGTCGCCAAATGTCACCTATAACGACAGATAAAATCCCACACACATCCGTCGGCATAGATATGCTATACCGACGGTCCTTCCCGACGGTTTTTGTCCCTAACTAAAGCAATGGCGACAGAGCAAATTAGGACGGCCTAGGGACGGTTTTAATCCGTCGGCGTAGCTCTATAAGGACGGTTTTTGTCCGTCGGTATATATCAATTATTTTGTAGTGTGAGTATCTATGATTGTTAGCAGTAAGTTTCTGAACTCTAAGCTAGAGTACTTATTCTACAAATCTTGTAAGAATATAGCCTAAAGCCTTATATGAGCGAAACATTTGAGAAATGACACAAGGGAGAAGTAAAATCCAGATAGAGAAATCACACGTCCACTTGCTTGATCACTAAACCATATCCTAAGCGAGAATTTAGGCCCTCTTTGGATCGATATAGCCAGAAATTCAAACCTATGAATTATTTTTCCGCTAGCCCCTCGAGCCTTTCTTTAGCTTTTCATAAACCACAAATCCTTTACCCTGTTACAAAAACAAAACAAAATGAAAAATAAAAAAATCAACCTACCCAATTTAGATAAGTCTGAGAATAGAATGAGGAAGAAAGAAGAAGAGAAAAACCTGTGTAAACAAAAAGTTAGTTAATTGCTTGAAAATAAAGAAAAGAAGTTTCCATCCAAATAAAAGAAAAATATAAATATAAATAAAATAAAAACTCCAAAAAAAATAGAGTAAAAGGAGTCAAAAGCCAAAGAAAAAGAAAAAAATATGGCTAAGGATGGAAACAAAGTGTAGAAGCAAAAGTAAATAACAAGGTTTTCTCTAGTTACATAGTATGAAGACTCTATTATCTCAGACTTGTCCTTTTTGAATATCCATTTCCTTCCTTCTTAAACCATCTCCTAATCCCCGCAACACCTAATAAAGACCTCTAGCTCAATTAGGAATAGGTTAGTGTGATAATAAGTGGCAGATGTGTTTGATCGACTCCGGCTTCCTTGTTGTCATTGAGATTGTAAGGTAAAATGTGCCCACCGCATTAATGGAGTAAATAAAACTTGAGTGGAAAAATCAGAGTGTTGTATCTTGACTATTATGGTGAGAACCTACTTAATGACGCTATTCCGAGTTTCAAAAACGAACCTGCTAGGCATTTCATAGTATTACTCATTGTATATATGTTTATTGTAGATGATGGATTATTATGCATATATTAGCTTAGGTTTCGACTTGATTACTCTATATGCATTGCTACTGAGAGGTATAGTTAATTTAAAGCATGAATAAGGAAACAATAGTTTTATTTCTTAGTCGTTGTAGTATAGATGAAGTTTGTGAGTACCTTCACTGGAAAACTCTCACGAGGCTATAACTCGTCCACTAGGGAATTCCTAGTGGTTTAAGGCCTTGTTGCATATGGTCAATGCAATCGCACTCAGCGAAACGAGAGTAGATAGAACTCCATTTTTGGTCACTTATTCTAATTTTCTCATCTTTGCTTGAGGACAAGCAAAATGCTGTTTGGGGGTGGTTTGGTAAGAGCCCAAAACTGTAGTTTTAACCCTGTAACAGTCATACTTTTAGACCAATTATGTGAGTAATAATTAAGAGTTAATACTTATTACGTATTTTTATGCATTTTCAGCTTCAAAGTCCATTATGTGCGAAATGTGCCACTTTAGCTTAGATAAAGGAGCAAAGGTCGGTTGCTAAGGAGTTCCGTGATTAAAGGCCAAGATTCAAGAAGACAAAGCCTTTCTAAAGCCCGGTCAAAAGCTGAAAAGTCGACGCGGGCAGAAACAGCACTCAAAGTCAGCAGAACTTCCGAAGGCCGTATCTTTGGACTCAGACCTCGGAATTGGGGCTACCTTATGTCAAAACGACCAGCTCGGAAAGATCTTTCCAATGGTCTAAGCCTTGACCCAATCAAAGGAGCAGAAGTGGACGAAAATTCTATTGAAGCAAACTGCAGCTGAAGAGGCCTTTTTGGACTAAAGAATTGGGTTTTGGGCCTGATTCTCTGGCCCAAAACATGGCTCCAAGCCCATGCACGATTTTTGGATCTGAACATATAAAAACCAAAGCTTAGCTCTTTGTTAATGGTAGATAGTTAGACGTAGATAGTTAAGATTAGTTAGCCTCCATTAATTAGTTTTTCATATCTTGTTTTAGATCTAGTTTCATATTAATTAATTACTTTAGAACAAAGTAGATTATTAATTTAGTATTTGAATCATTGTTTTATTATTCAATTAATTCTTGCATGATTAGTTTCCAATTGAGTTTAAATAAGCAAGTTTCAATCTTTATATCATGTCTTGTTTGAATTCCATTGGGAATGATAGCGTGATGATTCTCGGCTAAACCTCCATTAGAGGGGGTTGAGAAGCCTTGATGAAAGCTTGATTCCGATTATCGTAGAGTCGTCGTAATTTTCTTTCCACTCTAGAAATTATTAGTTCACCATGAAAATGGGTGTAATCGTTCACATGCTAGTTATGAATTGGTAGAAATGCCATGTGTAATTAGGGATTAGGAGTAACCCAGTTGATTCATGGCTGGGCGATTCAATTCGGATTACTGACGATTAAATCGTTAGTAGGATTAAGTCGAAGTAAAGGTAGAATCAATCCCCTCTAACTCCTTATCATAGAATCGACGTAGCATTCCCATAGTTGTTCTAATAGTCGACTAGTTGCATCTTGTGGGTAGTTGCATCGTAGTCTAGTTGCCATTTCGTAAATCTCTCATTAGACTTTAAGACCGATTATTTATACATAGAGAACACAGCATGCGGAAGGACTAGGAGTGGAATGAATCACTCTACTACACTATATCTCATAGGATTGAGAGTAGAAATCTTTGATAAATTAGGCACGTAATAAAGTTTTAGTTTACTTACGTTTTGAGTTTCATCGCTTTATTCATTAGTAAAACTATTCTTTTTACGTTTATCAGTATACTAAAAATCAATGCTTTGAGTATAAGTAGGAGATTGATAGGGTTATATACTAAAAGCATTACTTTTGTATTAACTCTAATTCTTTATATTTTGAATGAGAATCATATGAGCAAATGTAATGCATATTATATATGTTATTAGTTATATGCATGTGTCTAATATTTTATGTTGTAGATGATATGGTGTGTGGTGACACACAGAAAATCATATCATCAATACCTTATAAAGTATAAGTAAACATTCACAACCTAAATGGATTTGGACAAACCATTGGTACGGTTGTAGTATAATTTGGTGTTAGTTTATCTTAACTACAAGATTACACTAGTACACTTTGTGTGTATTGAACAGGACTAAGTGAGGTTGTTTCTCTTTATACTAACTATATAAGAGAGCAAACACCTCTATTATTATGGATGCTTGTCCTTTTAATCCAGATATAATAACGGGCACTTACGTGCATTGTACATTGCTTTAAATCATCAATGAATGAGATTCATTTGTGAATCAACAAACTCGATGGATTGGGTAATGACATTGTATGTAAGGTGTGCTGTTGATTATAGAAGGAATCCGTGACCCGCAGGAAGCCAGGTTGATGATGTCCCCTTGAGGAGCTCATAAGGATTGTCATGTAAACCCCGCAGGTGGATTTAATTCGACATGACAATGAGGTTGAGTGGTACTACTCAAGGACATAAGAAGTTGATTAATGTAGTTGTCAGTAACTTGACTTAATCAACGGGCATTCGATATCTTAAACACGGGGAGATCAACAAGCATATAATATTGAGCCCATAAATGTAACATGTAATTTGGGATTAGGGCGGTAGTGCAGCAATGGCCTTTAGTGGAATAAACCATTTGTTGACGGACTTGGGCCGTGTGTTCTGGGCGAACATGGGAAGCCCAAGCCCGTCAAGAGGCCCAACCAGTTCTCCTCATGGTCCCTGTTGTAGCCTATAAATAGAAACCTTTTTTCTTTGGCCATTTTTCTCAAGGTTTTGCTCAAGAAAAGTAGATCTAAAATCTGTTCCAAATTCTATGAGTGAGAGAGGCCAAGAGAGAAAGAAGAGGGTGGTAGATCGTTGCCCACACAACGTCCATTCCATTGATAGGAATATAACAGAAGATTAAGAGGTCGATTCAGATTCGTAGATCTTGGATTCTCAGAGTTATCTTAGCCGATCTAAAGGTATGATTTCTATCCAAAACCGTGGACACCCCTTATTCCACTGCGCGTGGGTTTTCGCGGTTCGTAGATCCTTCGTTGCAACCATAACGGTTCCTACACCATCACCACAACACTTGTTCCATCAAGAGGCACATCAGAATCAGTGACAACTTTTCCCATCTAAGTTGCCACCACAACATCCACAGCTACCTCGGAAGACACTTCTGCATCGCCACTGCGCTTGCCCTCTCAAAAGTCACCTACACTAGCATCCTCTTCAGTCTATGAAATCACCTCAACCTCTGCACCCGGAGCCAACACCAGCTTCCCTTCCACAAGATAGCCAGCCAGACGGTTCCACTTAAATATACACCTCTTCGTTAGTTTCTGATACTTACCCATATCGTCCCTTGCAAGATCCAAGTCCCCCTTCGACCGCTTTAACTCTCGCTCCAGTGATTTGTACATCTTTTTTAGCTCGACATGGAACATCTTGTCAATATTGTGTTGAAAATGAATGTTAGCAGCTTCTTTCATCGCCTACATTTTCGCTGCCTTAGCTGCATGAAGGTCCGCATGAATAATGTTATTAGCGGCTTCTAGTTCTTCAAGATGACACCTCACATCAGTAATCTCGTTTGCTTCAACTGCATCTCCGTATCCGATGCGGCTGACACTGAAGCCAGCACTTCCAGCTGCTGCACATAGAGCATATTCTACAAAGCACAACAGAATAAATTACAATTACCAACATGAGCACATCCACAATAGTATCCGATAACGACATGGTTCATACTTACCCGGTAGGCACTTTCTGCACTTTCCACTAGCAACTCTTCAGCAGTCATCCTTTCCACCAGCTTATGGTCCGACTCCAGCATAATCGAGTCCACCAAGCACTTAGCTATTGGCACTCGATTATATGCTTCATCAGTACGTCGTACCTTATACAAAGTTTGACAATCCAAGTATGTTGCTTTCCCCACATAACTTTCCTCCCTATCTCTCCCCTGTCTTGTCGCCACCTTACTAGGCATTGTTGCCCTCTCACTGGTCGAAAAATGAACCGCGCGGTACCTTCTTCAATGGCACGACCATTGTTACATTCGTACCATCCCCACCACCACTCGATGCCAAATCAACCTATTCAACAACCACAGTTGGCACAAGCACCTCGTTTCCACTTACAACAATTCCCCCAGCCATATCCTCCCTACTAACAACGCCCTCCCCCTCAGTCAAATCCACCACCGGCTCTGCTGCTGTCTCCCCACCCCCACCACCCCCCCCCCCCCCCCTCCCCGCACCCCTCTCCAACTTTGCAAAGTCAATCTTTATAAAACTTGTCTTTGATTTTTTACGCCCACCCTTCGACAAGTCCACAACAGGCACACCCTTCCTCTTATCACTGATACCCCCCTCCATATCGTCTAAAGAATCTCTCAACAAATTAGACTACCTTTTTCGGCGAATCCTTGCCCAATCTTTCTTCTAGTCCCTCCTTTCATGAGCGACAACCGATCCCCGCTCCTCAAAATACTCAACAATCGCTGTTAACAACCTTTTCTTCTCTTCCCTCCCTAAATTGGCAAAACTCTCTATCTAACCACACCGTTCCGCAAACAGCACTGTGTACCTCAGAATGTCTACAAAACACACCGTGTATCCTGCTACCGTTTGCAAGATATAGGCCATTTAGGACGCATATTCCTAATACGTGCATTTTAGCACAAAAAGGATGGTTATTTACGTTGCTGGGGAAGATTCCAACTTAGGAGCAAAAGTGCCGAAAAGTCAATGTCAAAAGTCAAGTCAACTGTCAAAGTCAAAGACTCAAGGACTCAAGGTTGAAAGCTATGGACTTAGGGACCTAAAGCCAAAATAAAGACTTCTATTGTATCAGCTTAGGTTAAAAGCCCACAAGGTTGTTTCTAGAAGGAAGGGAATAATTGTAAATGGTGTCCTATATAAACCAAAGTTGTAGAGAAAGAACATTACCCTAGAGCTAATCTCTAGTCATTAGGAGTAGATTAAACGTTTTAATTTAAATTGTTATTTAATTGTTTTCCATTTTTATGTTCTTTAAGCTTTAGTGTTTTCAATACAAGTTCTTATTCTTTTCAATACAAGTTCTTAGTCATTTCAATACAAGTTTTTCATCCTCTCTTATATACAAGTTTTCTCTACTTATCTCATCTTTGATTAAATCCTACAAACTCAAGTCATACTCATTTGACAAGTTCAAATGAGTATAACTTTGTGAGCAATATAACCATCCAATTCATTTTCATACAAGTTTCTCCATTAAAATGTGTTTAAGAGTTCAAACTACTCTAGATAAGAACTACTGTTTCCACCATTTGAACTTAAGAACCATAAGAAAGATTAGAAAATAGTAGAGAGTGTAGTTTCCATCCATCAAACCCATCCTCTAAACAAAAGAGTCTAAGATGAACATGACAACCCTTCTCAACACTATTCTACTAAAATCAAATGGCTCCGCCGTCATGGATTCAAATGGGAAGAGGAAGATGGAAAAAATCAACACTTATTAAACCCTTCTTCTCAATCTTCATTTCAATTTTTTTTTTTAGTTTTTTTTAATTTCATTACTGATGTTTCATTTTTGTATATTTCCAGTACATTTCTGCACAAACGAAGCCCGACAGTAGCACGAAATGAATCACCAGAACTTGCTGTAGAAAACAAAGCTCAAACGGAGCAAAAGAATCCGCGCCTCGCCTGTCACACACACGGAATGCACCCGCGAACCATTTCCTCGCGTCTGCGTACTACACGCACCCGCGAACCGTTTCCTTGCATCTGTGTATGACACACAACCGCGCCTCGTTCACCTGCTCCGCGCCTCCCTTTTCTCAAACGAAGATTCTGTTGGCTCGGAATCTTCGTGTGTAAGTCCACTCTAATTCCTCTAGGTCTTCTTAATTTAACTGTTAGTAGATAAAAAAATAGATAGATTTGCAAAGTTTTGAGTTTTCAAAAACCAAAAAAGCAATTTAAAAATTAAAAGTTTTTATTAATTAAAATGAATTAGTAATACATCAACAAGGTTAAACATTAAAATTAGTTTAGTAGCATGTTTAGGTTTTAGTTTTCATTAATTGTTGTTTATGCATGATTATATTAAGATAATATCATATAGTTAAGTAAAACAAAAAAAAAAAAAAAAAAAAAAAATTGGATAAATACAAAATAGTTTAAGCTTTGGAAGTCTAATCTTTTGTTTTAAGTTTACTTACCAAGAGTTAGAGATTCAACCAACTTGGACTGGTTGGATGTGCGAGGCACGGAAGAGCAGTACCACGCGCGCACATCACAACCCAACTTGGAGGTTGAAGTTCCAATCTTTGACGAACATTTTCCAAACTTTTATGTATTTTGTTTAATTAATTAATCATTAGGGAATAGTTAATTAAGTTAAACGTAGTTAAATTTTCGTGTTTATCGCTTTCATAGTTTAAACCCACGAACGCAAATTTGTTTTAGGCCCACGAAGGCAACCAATTGTAATTTATTGGCTTCGCCAACATTTCGACCCAACTTGTGGGTCTTAGTTAGATCAAACTTGTAAGCATAAGGAAAAGATCAAATGGTGGGTTAACATGCAAGACACCAAACACTTCGTCAACCCCACCACATCGCCTTCACCCTAAGGGTCGTGTACACATACCTTGGGCGGTAATTTCTAAACCTCCTTGCTACAAAGTGTAAGAGGATACTTGTGTGTTACTAAGCATGCTTGGATGATTGTGTGATTTACATTTCAGTCTCATCTTTACATTAACGCTAAGGCTAAACCCGAGCCCTAAAAGAACCAAAAGTGGTATTAAGACCCACTTTAGAATGGACGTTGCATGAAATATTTGTTACATAAACCAAATTAAAAAGATAAAATCAATCAAGCAGAGCCAATTTAGTCATGTCCATCAGGATAAACATCTAGCACGAACAAAAAGAGTAGTAAACTACCAGATCCCAGTGGACCAACCACCTTCCTCACTCCCCTCCCTCAGAAATATCGTCGGTGAGATTCTTAGTGGCACACCATCTGGTGAAGTGGGGCAAATTGTCATATTTCACCCTCGAACTTGTCAAGTTTTACCACTTACCCCCCTAAAGTTCAGTTTAGGCAATTTTAACCCTGTACTTGTAAAACGTATCCACCTTCATATTTCCGTACATTTCCGCACCAAGAAGAGTGACGTGGAGTGACGGGAATTATATTTTATGACGTGGAATTTCTAATTTTGCCACGTGTCAAATTCTAATTTTGCCACGTCGAGAAAATATAATTCCACGCCACTTTTCAAAGCCTGGAAATGAACTGAAAAATGGAGCCGGATACGCTTTACAAGTCCAGGGTTAAAATTGCCTGAAGTGAAGTTCAGGGGGGGTAAGTGGTAAAACTTGACAAGTTCGAGGGTGAAAACTGCCTTTTTGCCGGTGAAGTGGCGGTCTTCTCCCTCGACGCGTGCAGTTCCCAAAACCCAGTTTCGCGCCCACTGTTAAATTCAAACAGGGCATAGTTTCTAATATATAGACATTGCATGCAAACTTTTCAAAAACTTCAAAGTCACAAATGAATTTCTACAGATTATGTATCATTCTTGTTTGAGAATTCATGGCTTATCAATATACATCGCAACCATCATGGAATTACAATGCAAACCCATAACCTTGTTCTTGTTATGGTAGCCCGTATCATTGGGCGTCTCAATGCACATCATATACCGAGTTCGAGCCTCCTATGGAATATTCTTACGATTACAAACCTAAATTTTTAAATTTTCATAATACTCAATACACCCCAGAGTTTTCTAATCATACAAACAATTCATGGAGTTCCATCACAGATAGTCAACCATCATTCATATATCCACCCGGTCAGTCAGAATATGGGTTCACTAACAGTCCATTACCATTCACATCATCATCCATATTAAATTCATATTCCACTCCACCATCTATAACAGACCAACTTTACCAAGCAATGGTCAAGTAAACAATTCAAATACAACAAATAGTAAAGACCTTCTATTCTCTCAAATCTATTTCAAATGATACCACATCTGAGACTAATGTTCTTCCCACCAGTCCAAAAACCAACCAACAAGAGGAAGAAGGTGTTACTATAACAAAACCAATTGCTAAAGCCCATTTTGACATTTATGACCAACTAAAGCTGCATCACCATCTACCTAACTATCGTGTGAATTCCAGTTCTTATGATGATTATATGCCTAAAGTGACAGTTTCTCCCATTTGTCTTAGTACACCCATGGATGAGAACACTCTGGTAGAAGAAAATCTATAACATGTGTTGGAAAATAATTTGACATACTTGGACAATGGTAGAGAGGACAAAGAAAATGAAATGCTTGGAGAAAAGGATATAAATTATATAGTGGAAAGTGGATCTAATTTTAGCTTGGCTGCTAAAGACTTATCGATGGAACAAATTTATAACATCCTTAATATTGCCGATATTAACCACAAATTTGTGGAAATGCCAAAGCTAGATGAAGAGTTCTCTGAGTCCTCGATATCATATGAAGAACCACCACCCGACCATTCCCCCGAGTTAACACCTCTTGAAATCCAACTTCCATTCTTCAAAAATCCACCAATTTCTGAGGACTGCACCACTAAGCCATTTCAAATAAACCTCAAAATTGCACTTAAGCCAATTGCCTTTGAGATCCTTCATAATTTTCTAAACCTTCCCAATAAAGAGACTTTGCCCAACATACATACTCACAAATCTATCATTCTAGTTGATAAGAACCCCGCTTTGATTGAAGTGTTAGAAAAGGAGGAAACAAATTTTATGGTGTTATGTGGATCCCAATCTAGCTTAGTCGTTGTGGACTTAACATTGGACAAAATCGATGATTTTCTTAAAGATGTTGATATACGTAAAATTGAATAATTTACCTACGAAATGAATGATGAAACTCAAAACGCAAGTGAAACTAAACTTAATTACGCGTTGCTATCAAAGATTTCTATACTTTCAATTCTATCGAAATAAAGTAGAGTAAAAAGTTCGTTTCACTTTTAGTTCTTTAGCATTCAAGTTTCCTAGATTGACTAATCTATTCAAAGTCTAATGAGAGCAATGGTGGGAATTATACTACGATGTGAATTAAAACTAGACGTAATATAAAGATTATAACTTTATTAAATTTAACTAACAATAATTGAATTCTAAATTAATAACTAAGAATTGAATAACAACAACTGAATTTAGATCTAACAATTTTAAATGACAAAATCGAAATGAACAAGAAATAACTATTTTATTTATCTAATCAATGAATAACTATGATTCAAAGAATTAATCTAAAACAATGTATGAAACTAATTAATTTAACTAATTCAATTCAAAAACTAGATCTACAAGCTATTTTTAATGGCTACTTTTCTCTCTAAGCTATCTAACTATCTATTTCTTAAGAGTTAAGTCTTGTTTTAAGTAAAGGAGGAGACCATATCCACAATTTCGTGCATCGGCTGAGGAGCCATATTTTGGGCCGAAAAATCGAGCCCAAAGCCCAATTTCTTCAGTCCAGAGAGCCCGTTTCAGCTGGCTTTGACTTTAGCAGACTTTTCGTCCACTTTTGCTCCTTTGATTGGGTCAAGGCTTGGACCATTGGAAAGCTCTTTCCGAGCCGGTCGTTTTGAAATAAGGTAGGCCTAAATCCAAGGCTTGAGTCCAAAGATATGGTCTTTGGAAGTTCTCACGACTTGTGCAATCAAGCTTTACCGCCTGTTGACTTTTCAGCTTTTGACCGGGCTTCATAAAGGCTTTGTCTCCTTGAACCTTGGCCTTTATCACAGAACTTCTTAGCAACTAACCTTTTTCTCCTTTATATAGCCAAAGTGGCATAGTTCTGCACATAATTGAGTTTCATGCCTGAAATACATAAAAGCACGTAATTAGCATTAACTCTTATTTGTTACTCGCATAATTGGTCTAAAAGTAGTATTATTAAAGGTTTAAACTACAGTTTTGGGCTCTTATCAGATGCCGACACTGACCCCAATTTTGTAGATTCAGCCAAGCTAGATGAAGAGTTCTTGGAGTTCTTGAAAGCATGGGATGATGAACCTATTATTCAACTGGTTCAAAAGCCTAGTATGTCAGATTCCGCATCATATAAGCTTCATGAAGAACAACCACTACCATACTCACACTCTTTTTGACAAATCAACTATGATGGGTTATTGCATAAGTTTCATGATGGGTTGCATAAACTTTCTCTTATCATTCTGTATCTTACACTCCAAATGCATCATTTCATTCTGTTTGGGGGTGTATAATTTTACATGTTTTTCTATAAAGATCCCCAACTATTTAGATTATTAGTATATAGCTAATAATATATCATCTATCATATGCATATAGTCTCGGGGAATCTGACTTAAAACGACCCCACATATAGTCTTGACTATAAAAGACACATCGTGTTTTCTCGATGCATTCCATGAGAGTGCATCCTTAAGGTAACCGGACCACTCCACTTGGAGTGTGTGGTTGTAAGTGCCGGAACCTTAGTCTACGTATATCTTGCATATTCTTTACAAAACACTTTTTACTCGTTGTTTGAGTAAGTGTGATCCTACAGAGCGAATATACAATTTTTATTTCTTTATTTTACATTTCTTTTTCAAAATAGTTGTTTTTCTCCGTTCTCTTAATAGAAGGTTCTCGATACATCAATAGTCATGTGATTTTTCAAAAATAAAAACAAAATGGGCAATGGATTCCACATAGACTAACACTTAGAAATACGCAATCTCCATTCTTCTAAGGGCGGTTTGAGGAACAGTTATGTGTTACTAAGGGTCGCCCATATCACCATGCACTTTTTGTCTCAGCTTAACCCACATAGATACCAATTGTCCCTTGTGCACCAACATACCATCAAGAAGTTTGTGCTTCCAGTATACCAAATGCACCATGGAGGCAACACTCAAAGCCACAAGCCCAACCACCTCCAGGGTTCATTAAACCACCAACTACATTCAGACAAGGACAAAGTACCTACAGTAATTAGAACATAGCATTGGTTCCACCCCATTTTAACCAGAACTACCAAAATCCACCAAAGAGACCTAGTTCCACCATCCACTAGTGTCCAATCAGATAAACCATCTCACTACATTCTGCACAGTAAATCCTGCAACACATATAACTGAAGCCACAGTCTGACTAGATTGGGTTCAATAAAGAGCCAACACGAAAGTTGTCTAATTTAAGATCACTTGTTTCGTTTTCAAACTTAGTATTATAAATCACAGCTTTTGTACGAGTTATCTTTAAAACATCTCTACATAGTTTTTCAAAAACCTGAGGATATAAAAAAAATTAAAATCTTATGCCCCAGAGTAACCAAAATGATACTAGATAAATGTATGATTTTATTCTCTTGTATAAACTTTCTATATAGTTAGAGATACATTTAGATTGTGAAAAACAACTTGTTAAAACACACACACACACACACACATTTCATATAGATAGTTGTTTACATACTTGCATTTCCCATCTTTTTATTTCTTAACATTTAAATATAATTCTGCATGCATGTTAAGTATTTCATAGTAGAATAATTATGTAAATCCCTAGTATAATTAACCCATGTATTTCTTGTTCTATATCTATCAAATCACGCTCCAAACTTATTTGGGGGTGGTATATTTTCATAACAAAGTACAGGTTACTGCCGTTTTTGCTCATGTTCCTATGCTAATCTCTTTCCTTTTCTTCATACTTTGAGGACAAAGCATATTTCCGTTTAGGGGTGGTATAGTAACATTTGCAAAAACTAACCATTTATTACATATAACGTTTCTTATATTAGATAGATTTTCTATATTTCTTTCTTTTTTAAAATATTTCAAAAGGACAAAAATATTTTTATGTTTAGTACCAAAAGTTTTGTTTTCCTTTTTCTATGATGAATAAAATGGTTTAGAAGTCTCATTATAACAATAGAGTAAAGATTCATTCTTCAAACTTAGACTAATATACATACAATAGTTTCTTCACCTTTTCATGAATGTCATGTATCAGTATTTGATTGTATATAGCAATGAGTTTCTGAGACCAAGGTTAGAACAGTTAAGCTCCATATCTTATGAGAATCTAGCCAAAAGCCTCATATGAATGATTATTGAGTGATGACACAAGGATGTCCGGATAGAAAGATAATACGTCCACTTGCTTGATCATCACGCCATATCCTAAGAGAGAATTTAGGCCCTTTTTGGATCGATATAGCCAAATAAACGTTAAAAACCCAAAAAGATAATTTTTCCTCTAGTTACCCCCTTGAGCCTTCACCAATTTCTAAAAGCCTTTTTATTTATTCACCATCAATCCCTTAACTATTACTAAGTACAATAAAAGGCTTACCCAGCTGACGAGAATTGGATGATCTAAAAAAAAAAAAAAAAGAAGGCCTTGTACAAAAACAGAATATTTAGAAGCTTGAAAAGAAAGAAAAGATTTAAAAAATTGAAATCTCCCAAAAATTCAAAATTAAAAGGAGTCGAATTCAAAAGAAACAAAAGCAAAGTTAGAACTCCCAAAATTCAAAATCATATAGAGTCACAAAGCCAAAGGGCTAAAGAATGAATCACAATTTCGAAAGCAAATAACAAAACAAGGTTCTTCTCTAGTTACAAACATCTTGAAGACCCAATTTCTTAACTTATCAGAGTATGGTTTTGCTTCCCTTTATTTCTAAACCACTACCTTAGTGGTAGGAAATTAACCGGCCTAAATAATCAGGCTAATTAAACACTATTTTACTTATACTAATACTCGCAAGCGCACGAGGTCTATTGTAATACGTGTGCAAGAACGAGGTCGATCCCACAGGGACTGCTACTTATAACAACTGAGTACTAACTTATTATTTATCCTAATGCGAACAATGGTGTTTAAGATAAAGTTGGAATTAACTACTCACTAAACTATTTAAACTATGAAAATTATAAACTAAATAATTGGGTTTTATCAAATGGGAAGAGAATTCTAGGACTGTTGAATCCACCTTAGACCCCAGTTTGTATTTATAGAATCAATTTCAATATTCCAGATTTTATACAAGTAGCATTATCGATGAGAATCAATTGCTTTCTCGATGATATGATCGTGATAACTCTTAACTAAACATGTATATTCTAAAAGTTTAGCACTAATGATCAAACTCAAAAGATTACTCGTCTTTTTACGGCACGAGTAATATATAAACTTGATACAAACAGTTAAAACAGGCTTAATCAATAGCAACGAATATCGAACTATATTGCATGTGTGACAAACTATATGAAAGATAAATTCTTGCTATCAAATTGCAAACTTAGAAAAATAGAACGATATTAAACCAACTGGAAATCATCAAAATTAATCCCAATATACAAACAGTAATCTAAAGTTTCATCAGAGTCCTAGACAGAGTTTAGTTACACATAATGATTGAAATAAAATTAAATTGAAGTGTAGAAAAGCTCATGTCGATAGCAAGTTCGGCTTCTGCGCGTCTCCAATCGATCCTCCCTTTCTTACTTCCTATTCTCTGGTTTGGTTATGGAGGCTATTGTGTTCTGTGTTCCCCTCTTCCTCTCCGTTTCTCTGGTCTATATAGAGGTTTTATTCGGGCCGTCTTTGATTTAAAATGGAATTAGAAAACTTCTGATTCGGTCACAAGAGTTTCCATTTTCAATCCATTTGAGTGGAAATCGGTCTTTTGTTTCTTGTTGGGTCATGAACCATCGAAATAAAGAATAATCGATAGTGATTAGGTGGTCTTGGATGTATGGGGTGAATGGTAGATGGTTTGGCTTGATTGGTTGGGGTGTTTGATTTGATCACCGGAATTAAAGGGGTTTTGGAGTCTGTTCGCGATGGTGAAGGAAGGAGTCTTAAGGACTGATCCGGTGGTCTGGTAGCTAGCCATT
Organism: Coptis chinensis; assembly: GCF_015680905.1. Classification (NCBI taxonomy): domain Eukaryota; kingdom Viridiplantae; phylum Streptophyta; class Magnoliopsida; order Ranunculales; family Ranunculaceae; genus Coptis; species Coptis chinensis. The sequence goes on from NC_141456.1 coordinate 89,666,167, forward strand.
ATGGTGGGAACGGGCTTTAGTGTATATGGGCTTTGGTATGGATATGGGTTGGTGCTAAGAAATGGGTTTTGCACGTTTTGTAAACAACTCTGCTTTTGCATTTCACCACTCATGTTTTGCACGTTTATCTTTAGATGATTAAACTACTGTATATATATTATTCTGAGTTCAAAGGAGCTTTTCTTTATTTCCTTGCTAATGAGATGTATAAACGTATGAGAATAAATAAGGAAACGAGACCCTTTGTACTAAATAGAGGAAGTTTGTGAGTACCTTCTCTGAAAAATCTCTCACGAGGCTTAAGCTTGTCCACTAGGGAAGTCCTAGTGGTTTAAGACCTTGTTGCATATGGTCAATGCAACCGCACTCCGTGAAACGAGACTAGTATAATAAATCACACATTTCTGATCTTAGTTTTTTTCTCTCATCTTTTTTTGCTATTTGCGGGTAGTTGATCAGTCCCCAAATGTGCGTTTTATTATCTTTATAATGCTTCAAATATACTCTTCTTATGCTTAATGAACAAAAAACTTATAGCTTTTTCTACTATTTGCATAATACAAGCCATTTAGGACGCATATTCCTAATACGTGCATTTTAGCACAAAAAGGGTGATTATTTACACTGCTTGGGAAGATTCTAGCTTAGGAGCAAAAGTGCCAAAAAGTCAAAGTCAAAAGTCAAAGTCAAAGACTCAATGACTCAAGGCTGAAAGCTACGGACTCAGGGACCTAAAGCCAAAATCAAAACTTTTATTGTATGGGCTTAGGTCAAAAGCTCACAAAGTTGTTTCTAAAAAGAATGACATAATTATAAATGGTGTCCTATATAAACCAAAGTTGTAGAGAAAGAACATTACCCTAGAGCTAATCTTTGGTCAATAGGAGTAGATTAAATTTTTTAATTTAAATTGTTATTTACTTGTTTTCCATTTTTATGTTCTTCAAGTTTTAGTATTTTCAATACAAGTTCTTAATCTTTTCAATACAAGTTCTTAGTCATTTCAATACAAGTTTTTCATCCTCTCTTATATACAAGTTTTCTCTACTTATCTCATCTTTGATTAAATCCTACAAACTCAAGTCATACTCATTTGACAAGTTCAAATGAGTATAACTTTGTGAGCAATATAACCATCCAATCCATTTTCATACAAGTTTCTCCATTAAAATGTGTTTAAGATCGAGTTCAAACTGCTCTAGATAAGAACTAGTGTTTCCACCATTTGAACTTAAGAACCATAAGAAAGATTAGAAAATAGTAGAGAGTGTAGTTTCCATCCATCAAACCCATCCTCTAAACAAAAGAGTCTAAGATGAACATGACAACCCTTAACACCATTATATTAGTAAAGCCATTACTCCCAACCCACTACCTTCTACCCAATTCGTCGTCGATTCTTCCATATCCAAAATTTTTTTAACTCACCCACTACCTCCAAACCTCACCAAAAGCAACGCCTCTTCCGACTAAACACTTTCTTCCTCACTGACAGACTCTTCTTCTCCTACATAAGTATCATCAGAACTATCACTATCACTATTTACATCACATCCAAAAATCCAACCATACCTATCAACCATCCTAACAATACCTACATATAATTACAACCAAAATAACCTTTCTTTTACCACAGATTACAAAATCTAACATTCCCTCCACAAAAGTTGCAAAGAAGCAAGACTCAAATAAAAATATCAAGAGCATAAAGAAAAATTCACCTCGTCCTTCATAGATTACGATGCTAGGATCCCTCCACTAATGACGTTCAGCGTAATCTTCTCTACAAATACTCCAGGAGCCCTCTTCAGCTTCTAACATATAGAAACGAAGCTTTGTTTTACCAACTCTTCTCACTTATATACTACACCAAGAAAATACCCAACCGTCAGATAATAAACCACCATAGCCTCATCAACGCTCCATAACACACTACTTTTCGCTTAAACGCTTTTGAGCACCAACTTTTCATATCATAATCCAAATCAACGGCTCACAAACCATCCATCCAACTGCCCCCCATTATTACTGTGTATGCAATACTTAACCAACGCTTTGCTCGCCACGTACACACCTCGAGCTCCACAACCGTCTCTTCAAACCAAAAGCAATCATAACCGCAGCAGTTATTACTCCAGCCGATCACCATTACTCCATGTAACTGACACATCACGTGCCTTCATTTTTTCAGGTTTCTCGTCAACACGCCCTTTCCAACGACGTGCTAACGAGAGAGGACTCTGTAAGGGACATCCCACTAGACACGTGATGTGCACAAGGCCCACATGCAACAACTCCTTCAGCATAGCTCGACCTCAAACACACGGATACCCGTCACACTCGAAATTGACTCTAGGCACTCGCCATACTCAAATACTCGCATACATATCAGCACCAGCAACTCGTCACTCGGCTCCACCTCATGACATCATCACCTACCATTGCCATCATTACTACCATTATCTTTAAGCCTCCTTCCCGTCGTAATACATGAACCATCACAGCCATTCACCATCATTACGGAGTACTCACCATCGTTACACCCTATGCCAGCTCAGACAAGCCTGAACACCTACGGCTACTACTTTCGTGTCTCTTAAGGAAGCATGACACTCATCTCGAATGCACGTTTGTACTCATCAGTACATGTGTCGCATCCGATGTACATTTTCAATGCCTATAAAAACAACCCTCAAGAACTACGTGTGGCTTGATTCCAGTCTGATTTATTGATCTCAATCTAAATTATTAACTCAAACTTTACTACCACTTCCAATTCACAGACTGGATATGTAGGCATCTCATTCTCATGAAGAGCAGCCACTCCCATTAACAACCACTATCCCCTTCTTTCACTTTAACTTAAGAGTTAAATCTTAATTTGGAGTAATGTCCCGATAGTCTTTTAAAGCAAATTTAGACATTTACAGTTAGTTTTACGAATTCTGGTTTGTTCTCAGGCCTCAGCAAAAGCTATATTTAACATTTTAAGCCAAGTCCATTCCCCCCTCCACAACAAGACGAACTACGCTTTTAGCAAAACATTCGTGATTATTGTTATTGTTCATATCATTAAAAGTTATTGTACAGTAGAGTACCACTTCATGCAAAACCTCTTTCCTGGATGGTCATATATATATAGGACTATATAGGGTAAGGTCAACGTACAACTGCATAACATACCATAATATAGATAAACTGATGTAACTGACACGTGCTCCTCCCCTCCTCACTTTCTTGACAAAGTGAGCTGTAGAGAGATTCCGTGGGTGGACTTCAAGCTGTAACACGGCTACTCTTCTACTTATAAGTAGCTGCACAACTTCACTTCATTTCCTCAGTAGAACAAGCTTCAGTAAGCAACCATGGCTGCACTTGTTCTCCCATCTCTCTTTTGTTTATTCTTCTTCTTCTTTTTGTTTGTGTTACATCGAATATTCCGAAAGCTGTCCTCTTCCTCGTTTCCGAGTTCTCTTCGGAAATTGCCATTGCCTCCAGGGTCCTTAGGTTGGCCTTATATTGGAGAAACCTTTCAACTCTACTCACAAAACCCAAATGTCTTCTTTGCTTCCAAACAAAAGAGGTACTGTACCCTTCTATCTTTTTGTATGCTCTTGTGCTAATTCCATGTGTGAACATTTGTCTGTTGAATTGTTGTTAATATACACACACATACAGGTATGGTTCTATATTCAAGACGCATGTATTGGGGTGCCCTTGTGTTATGATCTCAAGTCCTGAGGCTGCGAAGTTCGTGTTGGTGACTCAATCCCATCTCTTCAAGCCTACATTTCCCGCAAGTAAAGAAAGGATGTTGGGTCCAGAAGCCCTCTTCTTTCACCAAGGAGACTATCACAACAAACTCAGGAAGCTCGTCCTCAGAGCATTCATGCCCGACGCAATCAAGAATATCGTTCCCCAGGTTGAGAAATTGGCTCTCGGTTCTCTTCGCTCCTGGGACACTGCTCAGTTCATCAACACTTTCCAAGAAATGAAGACGGTGCGTGATTAAGTGTATTAGTATTCTCAATCTCTCTCTCTCTCTCTTTCTCTCTCTCTATTGAGAGTTACAAGCTCACAGTGGGAGTTTGAATTCATCTGATTATTGTTTTCGTTGTACGTGCGCTGCAGTACGCGTTTAATGTGGCAGTACTTTCAATACTTGGCAAGGATGAGATTCTGTACAGAGAAGAGCTCAGGAGTTGTTATTATGTACTGGAGAAGGGGTACAATTCCATGCCCATCAATCTTCCAGGGACACTCTTCAACAAATCCATGAAAGCAAGGAAAGAGCTGGCTCAGATTCTTGCCAGGATCCTCTGTTCAAGGAGGCAGAGGAAGGAAGAATGCTATGACTTGCTTGCATCTTTCATGGGTGATAGTGAAGCTCTCACTGATGAGCAGATCACTGATAATATCATAGGAGTCATCTTTGCCGCTCGGGATACCACAGCAAGTGTATTGACCTGGATCCTCAAGTACCTTGGGGAGAATCCCAGCATTCTACAAGCTGTCACCGTAAGGATTCTGGTCACACCCAATAAAGCAAACCAGTAGCATCATCTCAGTCACGAACTGTCAAACTGCTTATACTAATCAAACTTTTGTTTTGTTTGTTTGTGACTGACTTGACAGGAAGAGCAAGAGTTTATACTTAAAAAAAAGTGCGGTGAAGAGAAATTACTGAATTGGTCGGATACAAAGAAAATGCCAATTACCTCAAGGGTGATTCAAGAGACACTAAGGGTTGCTTCAATTCTATCTTTCACTTTCAGAGAAGCTGTGGAAGATGTTGAATATCAAGGTTTGTAACGCTATTGCATTCTAATGCCCATGTATTAGTTTTTCGTCTTCGCAAAATGAAAGAAAAAGAAAAATGACTAACTGCGTATAAAATATCGAATCCAATCATAAATGCCCATGTCTTATTAATTTCTGTGGTTAGTTTCTGATCATATTCTTCTATGTAATAACCTCTTCAGGGTACCTTATACCAAAAGGATGGAAAGTGTTACCCCTCTTTAGGAACATTCACCACAGCCCTGACATCTTTCCAGATCCCGAGAAGTTTGATCCTTCAAGATTTGAGGTAAAAGCAATTTATTGTGTCTTACCTTTTTGTATTTTCTTGCGACCGCAATCAGCACAGAGAGCTCAAAGTGCTGAAATTCATATCTCCCAAACAACCAACAGGTAGCTCCAAAGCCAAATACATACATGCCATTTGGAAATGGGACCCACGCTTGTCCTGGGAATGAGTTAGCCAAGCTGGAGATTTTGGTACTACTCCATCATCTGACCACAAAGTACAGGTACTATTCAGTTCCCAAATTAACGAACTTTTTCTTTGCCTTGTTTTACTACTTTTTACTATATATTCACTGAAGACAGTCTAATCTGATAACATTCTCCCCTTGTTTTCTCATCTTGATCCACAGGTGGTCTATGGTGGGGACACAGACTGGTATTCAGTATGGTCCATTTGCTCTTCCCCAAAATGGGTTACCAATCAGATTATCTCTCAAAACAACAAGTCCAGCGCCAGCCAAATAAGATATTAGGAAGGTGTTGAGTGCTCAGTGTATCATTCGTGTGTGTAAAACGCCATTCAAGATGGGGGAGTGGGAGGAAATATAAGAAACCCATATCCTCCAGCTAGCCGAGTATAATATATACATTGACCTGGAGCTAACAAGTTTTGGTCAAAACATCCCAAGGGAAACTAAAACCAATTTCCCATAGCATAGGCGCATAGCTATAGAGAAAATACAGATTTCCTTTTTTCTTTTGGGTTAACCAATATTACCCCCACTAGATGAGCCAATTAGAATTTCCTCTTAAAAAAAAAAAAAAAAAAAAATTGGATTGACTTTTTTTTGTGTATATTTGGGTGGGGAATCCTAATTGCCTTGTCTAGTGGTCTTATAGGGTAACACTAATTCACCCTTTTCTTTTTAACTTCTATTTTCCTTCCCTTCTTTTTTGTATTATTTGTTGCATAATGAGCCACAAGGGTCAAGGGGACTTGTGTAAATAACACTTGTTTTCTTGTGCAAGTAATTAAAAGAACACTTTGTGCATTTGAGATCCAGAGCTATGTATTATGGATGTCATGCTTACTATTCAGGTACATAGCAGTCCTCAGACCATGATCTGATGCTGATCATGACTGAACTTAAACGTTCTCTATCCACGCTTTGAACACGAAGTAATGGGCCCAAAGGACAGACATGTAGACTAGAACAAAAGAGCACAAAGGTGAAAGGTTTATCAGATTTTACTTATAATATGGACCTGAAATTAGTGTAGTAGTAACTGTTTAACCTTATAGTTTATAATTATTTAGTACCACTAACTTTCATTTATTTTTCTAAATGGTTTCCGAATTTTTTTTCTCACCTATCAGTACCACAAACTTCTAATTTTTTACGATTTGGTACTTCATACATTTATTTGACCAAAACGTCCTTATGTCTTTAATTTCTAAATTGTCACTCCATCAATTAAGTTATTATAGTCATCTAGCTCATCTTAATAGAATAAATCTGTGAATCCGATGGTGATTATATATATTCTTCATCCACCACTCCACATTTTCGATTAAAAAAAATTGGTTGGTAGTGGCAGGGGTGGAGGCAATGTTCTAAAAACGCTAGGCGGTAGTCGGGCGGTGGGAGAGCGCCTAGCACCTAGGCTTTCTAAGCAGTGCTTAGACGTGCTTAGACGGCCGGGCTAGGCGCTAAGCGGTTTTTGTTCCTAATATATATAGTAATGCACACATATACTACAAGAAATTAAGAAAATCATTTACCATAACTCAAAAAATAAACACAGATAAAGATACTTATTACAAAAATGCTTAATAGTTAAGAAATATTGACTTCATATAAAAACATACTCTTTGTTATAATGGCATATAATTTACATTAGACTTAAGTCTTTTAAACTTATTCAAATCTTAAGCCTACATGGGCCTTTATTTTTCGACATTTAATCATTCAAAAAAAAGAAAAGAAAAAAAAACTTGACTAGACCGCCTAGACCCACCTAGTTGGTTCACCGATTTTTTAAACGACTAGGGCCTAGGCGAGTCGGTTGGGCACCGCCTAGCACCTAGAAACCGCCTAGGCGGCCACCTAGACCGATTTTTAGAACAGTGGGTGGAGGTGGTGGCAAAAGTAGATAAAGAAGATACACTTAGGGGCCCATTTGTTTTTGCCTCGAAGGTCTTATAACCCCTAAGATGTGGACCAGTTCTTATAACATCAAGCCTCTTATAACCTCCAATTCTATAAATCTTATAATTTGGAAAATGACTTAAACACTCTTGTCCATATACCCCTAGCCCATTTCTCTCTTCTTCCCTTTTCACTATCTTCTTCTCCAAATAACTCCATTGCCCTAGCTGCCACCGCCATCATCACCACCACCACCAAGCTATTAAGACCGCTACCGCCGCCACCACTAACACCACCACCACCACCGCCACTACCACCACCCACTACAAAAAAAAAGTCTTAACGAGTCACTTTTAAAGTGTCTTAAAAAGTGGTTTGTGTCACTTTTCTGTTTATTATGAAAGCGTCTTATCTGCCGGCGTCACTAAAAGTTCGCAAAAGTGTCTCAAGAAATGCATTTGTTGTGTCAGTTTCTATTATCAAAGTGACACAAAAAGGTGATTACTTGTGTCACTTTAATCCCAAAAGTGACCCAGAAATACCTTAAAAGCGTCACTAGAAGATGACTTTGTTGTGTCACTTTTCAAAAGCATTGATCAAGAAATTGTTTTCGGGCCAAAAGTGACACAAAGTAGTCATCAGTTGTGACGGTTTTCATAGAAGCGAGATACCATCCATTATTTTTTTTTTTAAATAAAAATGCAATATATACATTACTAATAACCTGCTGCAGTACGGATACACTTGCAAATGAGATTGATTATAAATCGATCTACAATATTATCATCCCTAAACCTCTGCCTTTACAAAAGATGCAAAACATATAGGTAGCAACATTCAATAAGAACTATTTCATTAATTGGAAATTAACCACCATTCACATTAAGGAACGTACTTACTCGTCCACACACTATATCAAACAAACTATTCAAAACATAGTCAATTTGAATCCATCCATAACCTAGATCCCATTAAACTTCGAATTCGTAACAAAAGCGTCACGACATAATCCAAAACCTTCACAAAAGCATCCGAAAAAAGACAAGCTATACATCGTAAACAATTTCCAAAAATCCCTAACAAACCAAAATTAACTTAACCTAATTAATATTAGATAATCCACTTAGCACAAGGCATTCCATCTCCGTTTAAGTTCTTCATTCACCTACAAAATAATAACAATTTGACTATGTATCAATAATATAATCAAGTAAGAAGGAGAGTTTAACCAACAATATCAAGGGTATAGTAGTTCATGTTAAAGAGAAAACATTTTGTCACTAGAGAAAGATCAATTGAAACACTAGCAGTTCACATATCATACGATCATAGTAGCAAGCAAACTAGGAGCAATCAATTCACTAATATGATGACATGTACAAATTCATAGGGGATGCCGTCCTCCAACAAAACACATTCCAAACAACTAGCAAAGCACAAACTTGAAGGATGTTGAACAGATTTAAAACATGCACGTCACATAAAAAAAAAACATTTTCACAAGTCATACTTCAACTGACTTGAAAGAGAAAAATGGAAACTCCCCTGCCATGAAAAATAGGAATTATATATTCTATATTTCGACAAGCTGGTAGAAATATAGTCAAACATAGCTAGTGTCTTATTACACCTCTAAACTAAACCTATCACAAAAAAACATTCTCAAACTCTAGTAGCCATTATACATATTACATTGTGAACAATAACCTGGGTAATGTGTGTGACCAATGTGACTTAGCATGAACTTCACACTGAACATGTACGGAAGCTCTGTTGAAACTTCACTAAAATAGGAAACTGCAAAACTAGTATTCCTATCACCATCTACAACTAACACTCGACAAGCATTAATGTACTAAAAACTATGCAAGTTAATTGCAAATGATATGTGATGAAGTGAGAAATGAATCATCAACTACAAAACTCCACCTACCCAAGTGCATGATGCAGACAAAAACACATGAATCAATTCACATTGATGATAGTATGATGAAGAAACAGGTAGTCACTAGGCATAAAAACTGAAATGCACATTAAATTAACTGTGTCGCCACCAAGCCTTACTATGAAATCTTCTCAACTATACAAATTGAAATCCTAGGTATACCTTTATAAAGGAAGAAATCCTTGGATGAAGTTGATAAACTCGAGTTGGATCTTATCTATTTCTTTGGTTTTGTATGTCTTTATGCTAGCCAACTCCATAACCTGTTTCGAGAAAAAGTAAGTTAGTGTAGTCATTAGTGTAAGAAAACTAGCTAGGGAACCTAATATTTATTAGTGTATGGTTGCGCTGCCACAGATGGCAAAATTCAGAAATCAGTGTTAGCATTGCTTCTTCTTGTAGACTATGCAAGTCAATTGATGAATCTTTAAAGCATCTTCTATGGCAATGTCACTTCTCGATCTGTTAATCTATGGACTTGGTATGTGGCAATAATTTTCAATATTCAGCAACGAAGTGCTGCTCCTTAACTCTTGTAATGTCTCCATAGTTGAAGCAAGCACCACAACTCAAATCATGTTATTGGATACCACCGGAACCAAACATTATCAAACTAAATACCGATGGATCTTAGAACCTAATGTAATCTATGAGCATGTATTTGGGCGGTTTCTTAGGCAAATTAAACTTCCATCCCATTCTTTTGTTTTTCTCCTTCTTAATAGAAGTTTTACATACTGAGCAAAAAAATTATATTTATTTATGTGTATAACCATTTTTTTCACCTTTGCGTTTGAGCTTATTGACCGCATCGGCAAAAAAGTGCCGCGATAAAACTCATCACATAATAACCACATACAATTCCATCTCCTTGTTGTGGGCACTGTGGACAAATGTCATAGAAATGTCATATAGACAAATGGTAAAAGTAACAAACCTTGCATCTTCATTGCATAAATAGCATGCTTACCGTCACATACTCCCAATCTGGGTTCGGGTTTAACCTTCTCTTTCCACAAGATAAGTTTGATGTTTTAATTGCTCTAAAAATCACAAGAAATTATCATCAAGGAAAATAAAATATATATACAAAGAGGAAAAAAAAATAAGATCGAGAAAGAGATACTTTACGTGTTCAACTCAAATTTTAAAGTTGGATCTGGCCTCTTTCCTAACGAATCCAACCAATAGACTTGCATTTCTGTTAAGTCAATGACGATCAAAACCCAATGCCCTCTACAACCAATCCAGTGAAAAAACAAATTACATTAATATATTTTATTATTTGTACCAAATTCAAATAATGTATAACAAATAAATATGTAGAGCACTTACCCTGGGTTGTAAGGAATTACAAGAGCTCTGTCGCCATGTTCCTTTGCCAAGGACTGGATGTATCGACTCTTATCATCTTCCTTTGTATGACGATTAAAACCTGCTGGATTTCCGAACGCGTACTTTGCTCGACCAATGCAATAGGTTGCATACAAGTATCTGATGTATGTGATGATGCAACCGCATTTAATTCTCTCTTGTAACAAACATCTAACAACTCACCCCTTGAGACTCTTATAGCATCAATCTCATCCGCAAACAAAGTTCCAATCATTGGAATAGTTATAACCACATTCTTTCCCATCCGTTTTTTCACAGATTTTGCAAAACTTGAACACTGACTATTATTACCGACATAATCAAGTGAATCATCCTCTTCCTATAAAGATGAAGTTAATAAAATAAAGTAAGAGAATGCTCATTATATTGCAAGACTACATGAATGTAAAAATATTATTATTTCTACAAGGTACCTTATCATCCTCGAGTATAACAAATTCCTTAGGCCAAGCTACAAATGAATTGATAGCATCTTTAACATAAATTAGCCCAGCATTGTCATTTGGAATGGGGAGAGGAGCATCATGACATATAGCTGTATTGATAGAGACACACACATTTGACTCCCCTAAAGGCACATTGTGAAGAGATTCTTCTGTCCCATTCCTTGGACGAAGATTACCTTCAGCAACAATGTTATCTATAGACTTCAATGCTAACTTACAACGTTGGGTCTATAACACACAAGAAAATGAAAGCTTATAAGGGATTTGTTAGTTACATAGGTTATTTACCACTTAAGTTGGATTATTGACAAACATATACCTTTCCATCTTTAGATTTAAGTGTTGAAGATGTGAGAATGCCTTTCCATTTATCAACTATCTTTGCCTTTTGGTTTCGAGCTACCACAATCCGTTTCTTTGCATTTGGTTTTGAAGATACCACAGTCTATTTTAAAGTCAATGAAAAAAGAGTGTTATCAACGAACGTATAAAATTGGGAACACCAAATAAGGAATAGAAAATTGCTACCTGTTTTCCACATGATCTATGTGCTTCAGAAGTCAGTATTACGCGCTCTCCGTTATCACTCTTAGCACTATTAGACGCCACATTTTCCGATGGTCGTGGCATGCCCATTCCTTGTTGCCTAAGAAGCTCAATTATGGTTTCATTCAGTGGTGAGCCACTCAATGATGCTTGTTTAAGCAACTCTATTACTGCTACTTTCAGTGTTTGATTCTCTTCTTCCAACTTCTGAGTATGTTTCCTTGATCCACGTCTAGGAAGATTGAAGTATGTAGTTGGAGTGTAGTACATACTAGCCCCCCTAACGCGACCACTTTGTTCCGGAGTTCCCAAGGCCATTGTAAGTATATCATTGCTTCCTTCTGTAATCAAAGTTCCTTCTTCTTTCTTTTTTTTTCAGCTCATCCTTTGAGACAATTAACAATAAAAGGTTGAAAAAGAATTACTCCAAGAGAGGTAGCCCCTACTGTTGGGTGATTATTTTGTGATTCTTACTCGATCATGTTAATCACTACTTACAATATAAGCAAAGAAAATGATATAGAGCCTTGATATATATGCCTGTATACAGAATTATGGTCCTAAACGTTAAATCGAAACTTACTATCTTTCCAGATATCTCCCTCAAAGAATCATTTGCATATTCTCCGTTTTTATCTTGTCGAGCTAACAGCCAAAACTGAGATCTGTCAATTTCTTCAATGGGTATCCCTGCTGCTTTCTATGTTTAATCAAAACCAAATAATTAGATAATAATAAACTAGTTACTGCATACATATATTTTAATAAAAATGATATAAGAAACTAATAAAAATTTACTACCAGCTTATCTTCAAGGCCAGCATAACCTGACTTTCCTAGTCGATGGTTGTATACGTTCTTCATCCTTCTTGCTAGTTGAACCTTACTAAACTCCTAATGGTTCCATAAGAAAAAGTATTAGTTAGTCATATATTATTATATTGGCCAACAAATCCTATTGAAAACAGGTACAACAGATGATGCATTTGCTCAATTCATTAGGCATAAGCACTTCATTACTTCAGGTGACTTTATCAATTATCATGTATAAATTTTCTGCTCAAGGGCAGTTGTTGACTCTTTTCCTCACTGAAAATTTGAAGATGGGGCACTCGAACGTGTGGATTAATTCTCATCCTACGACCAACGGTCCCGGTTCTCGCAAGTATGGTCTCATGTGCTATAGCTTACAATGAAATCATTTGAGACGCAAAAAAAAAATGCATGCTCTACATGTGAATCACTAGAAGTCCTGTTCTAATGTCTTATAAGCGTGTATACCATAAAATCAATTTTTGATGGATTGAAAAATAACTCACCACATTCAATTCTAAAAAGATAGGTTTCATATTATAAGGATTCACTCCATGAACTAACCTGCCTAAATCTAATGAGGAACAAAAAACTCGTCGAAAATAGGCCCTCTCGCCCTAGATTACAATTTCTTTTGATGTTTAAGAGGAGTGCAGCAAACAGTCTCCTCTTTTGATTATTTAATAATATATAAGCTCACTTGGGAAAAAAAAAAAAAAAAAAAAAAAAAAGCCGGTAGAACACATATACCTGGAATTCTGCTGATAACCTCATCCGCACAAACTTTTCCCAATCTGGTTGCTTGATATCAGGATACATTTCAAGTTCTTTTACTAGCTCTTCAGGTTCATCTATGAAAGGTCTAATAAACTCCCTTGTCAAATAATTCTTAAACTTCCTCCATATTTTACCACATTGTTTTAGAGCTGCCTTCCTAAATTTCGGATCTATAATGAACCTTGCCTACAAATAAAATGTCGTCAAACTTTGACTTACAAGTAAGAGAACACAAAACATTTTAAACTATAAAGAGATCGAGGAAAGTTTAAGCATTAATTACCATAAAGCCCTCCCATACATCAGCTTTTATTCTCTTATCCACTTTTGGCCAAGTTGGCCATTCAAATAAGCGGAACATTAGCTTTCACTTGAGTGCTTGCTTAACTAGCAAAGTCGCTTCACCTTTGTATTTATTGGCACACCGTGTTCATCTAACTCAACTTCAACTTTCACACCGCTCCAACCCTTATTTAAATCATGTTTAACTGTTTGGCCTCTAACGTTAGGCTCAACGTCATTTGCAAATTTCTTCATTTTATGTCTCCTCTTTCTTTTCTTAGGTGATTGAATATCCCTTTCGATCCATGGAAAACTTTACAAAGACGCACACATTAGTACATAATGTTAGTAAGAATGATATTTCCAACAAATAATAAAAAGAAAAACATGACTTAAACTTACCTATCATCAACAAACCAATGAAAATGAGTATGCAAGCAAAACAATGAGTATATATGTAACCAATGAAAACCAAAGAAAAACTAATCGAGTATGGAAAAATGAGTATGTAGAACCATCGATATATGAAAATGATAACATAATTAAGTAATTAATTAGTCAAGCAAAAGTCAAAGCTTTTGTTACAATGGAGTACTAGTAAACAATGAAACTCAAGATTTATTGTTGTCAACCCAAATCCCCTCCTCACAATCTACTCGCATGTAAGTCGACCGAGACTCATCGGTTCCATCAAAAGATTCGATATTTGGCAATTCTTCGACACAAGTGTTTTCTTCTATGTTGCCCTCAATAAGGTCTTCATCGTCGTCATGATACATCTTTAGAGGAGATTCTTCAACAATAGACCAATCGGGATCTAGTTGATCGCCTACATAGAAAACCGGCTTTGCTTGAGATGCTAAAATAAAGGAATCGGATTTATGGCCAACTCTATTAAGATCAACCAAGGTGAAACCCATATCATCTATCTTGATGCCATTCTTACTATCAACCCAATCACACTTGAACACTGAAATCTTGAAATTAGTATAGTCTAGCGACCATATTTCATCAATTACACCGTAAAACCCCATCTTTGGAAAATACGGGTTTTGATCCTTTGAACTTGAAACTTGGGGGTTGTCGCCATCAAACTCACTCCACTGTTTTGATTAACTTCGTGAAGCATCACGCTCTCTTGTGCAAAAACGCTGACCTTTAATTACATACGTACAATATTTCAAAACACGTGGCAATGGTCCCTTAGAAATCCACCTCAAAACTTCTGACACATTGTTATTAGCCATGCCTCGCTCATGTAAAACCTATATTGTTTAAGAAGGTTAGTCAAATTTCTTTGAGGCATACAATACATAAAAGTCATTCAGGTAATCATATACCCTTCTTTTGAGCCAATCATTAAACGAGCGATTATGCTCTTCCTGTAACCATGTTGACTTTCTAGCCTTGCGGGGATTGTGTTCCTTTAGGTAGTTCATGTGCTCCCTATCATATATCAATACGAAATCACATTGTTAGCTATCAATATATTATTTGTTTAATTAAAGAACTAAAAGTCCTTACTCAATATAAGGTTGAACAACTCCTGTGTTTTGTAAGACATAGTGATGTGCCTGCTCCAAGGCTTTGCTATCAGGTGCAATGAGTTCACCACCTGATGGATGCTTTCCATTTTCTACCAAATCAGTGGTAATAATTTCCAATGAGCTAGGAACTCCTACTGCATCTAGCCTAGGTAAGAATTCACTCATAAATTCAATTGCTTCTTCAGCGATATAGTTTTCAGCTATACAAGCTTCCGGTCTAGTTGGGTTTCGGACATAACTCTTTAACACCCTCATGTACCTAAACAATTACAAAAGAATTAAGTGATAAATTGTGCATAAGTTTTATTCATAGTAGCAATGACCAGATAAGGAATCAATGTACCTCTCAAATGCGTACATCCATCGGAAGAAAACAGGACCACCAACTTCAACCTCTCTTACAAGATGAACTGGTAAGTGAACCATGATATCGAAAAACGATGGTGGGAAATACTTTTCCAACAAACATAATGTGATCACGATATCATTCTGAATTTCAGGCAGTCTTTTCACATCTACTACTTTCGCGCAAAGATCTTTGAAGAATCGACACAACCTAATAATTGCATTTCTCACATGACTTGGCAAGACGGTCGTATTGCCCGCGGGGAAGTAGTTGCTTTGATCAACATGTGACAGTCATGTGACTTCAACCCATGCAATTTCAGATCTTGCATTGAAACAAGGGGCTTGAAATTTGAAGAGTATCCTTCGGGGACTTTCAACTCGTGCAAGGTTTTGCATACTCTAGTTTTTTCAGCTTTAGATAATATGTAACACGCCGGAGGTAAGTATGTTTGCTTCTCACCAACCTTTGGGGCCAACTCCATCCTTAAACCCATCTCCTGCAGGTCAAGACGACTCTTAAGGTGGTCCTTTGTCTTATTTGGAATGTTGAGTAGAGTACCAATCACACTGTCGCATACATTCTTCTCGATGTGCATGACGTCGAAGTTATGTGGGAGAGGCGAGTACTCCCAATACGGAAGATAAAAAAAGATGGATTTCTTGTTCCAGCATTTTGTAACACCATTATCACCTTTATCGACTTCTTGTGTTGACTTCTTTTTCCCCCACGAGGCTTTGATCCCTTCAACTTTGCTTCGTACTTGCTGACCATTTAGTCGTTTAGGTGCCTCCCTTAACTCCTTCTCACCGTTAAAGGCTTTTTGTTGCTTCCGATATGGATGATGCCGAGATAAAAATCTTCTAGTGGATGTGCAGACATTTTTTCCACAATGTTTCAGCCTATACGAAGATGTGTCTTCAGCACAAACTGGACAAGCAAAGTAGCCTTTAACAATATACCCAGAAAGATTACCATAGGCTGGAAGATCATTGATCGTCCATAGCAATACAGCTCTTAGTAAAAATGACTCCTGCTTGTAGGCATCAAAAACCTCTACCCCTAAATTCCATAAAGTAATTAAATCATCAATTAAGGGAGCTAAGTAAACGTCAATGTCTTTTCCAGGCTGTTTTGGACCTGATATCAGCATTGTCAACATCATGAACTTTCTCTTCATGCAAAGCCAAGGAGGGAGGTTGTAAGTTACCAACATCACAGGCCATAAACTGTACTTACTGCTAAGATTATTATATGGGTTGACTCCGTCCGCTGAAAGTGCAAGGCGGAGATTTCTCGATTCAGCACCAAACTCAGGCCACCTCTTGTCTACCAACTTCCAAGCTTGAGAGTCTGCTGGATAACGCAGTTTTTCATCCACCAATCGCTCATTGGCATGCCATGTCAATAACTTCGCTGTTTCCGCAGACTGAAACATCTTTTTAAATCTTGCAATAGGTGGAAAGTACCACAAAACTTTAGCCGGAACACCTTTAGTTTGGTCGGTCCCTTTTTTATTCTCCTTGTACCTTGATACTCCACAAATTGGGCAAGTAGTTCTATTCTTATTCTCATCACCCCTGTAAAGTATACAGTCATTGGGACAAGTATGGATTTTTTCATATTTCATCCCATAAATTGACAACGTCTTTCTAACTGCGTGCATGCTAGAAGGCATCAAATTACCTTCTGGAAGCATCTCTCTTAAGGCTTTCAACAAATTTGTAAAACTTGTGTCAGTCCAACCACCTTTCGCTTTCAAATTAAACAACGTTACAATAGCAGATAACTTCGTAATCTTTGTACAACCTTCATACAAAGGAGTCTCAGCATCTTCAAGAAGTTCTTGAAATTTCTTAGGATTAGCCTTATATTGTTTATCTACAGCCTCTACCATTTCCTTCATGTTTGTAACATCGAGGGGGATTTCATCGAGGGGGGTTTCTGTATTGTAGGGTCGATGGGTGTTCTCATGTGTATGAACACTTGAAAAATCATAAGCGAGATGCCTTACCCCATGATATCTCCACAGAACATAAGTTTTGTCGATACCATGTCTAAAAAGATGATTTCTGACTTCCTTCTTAGTTAACTCATGGAGATTCCCACAGTTTTTGCATGGGCAGCGTATATAACTTTCTTCATCCTTTGCAAAACTAAGAAGACTTTTAACCCCTTCAATGTATTCATTCGAATTTCTAAGCTTAGACATCCAAGACTTGTCCATTCCAAATTAACAAAGATCTTGAAATCCTAAAACATCAAAATTTTCAGAAAAGTCACAAACATACAATTCTTCTTAGCCATGACATGTAATAAGCACTCACATAACATCTTCATCTAACATAGGACAAATAGAAAATAGCAAAAGGGACAAAAAGATATACTCAAGGTCGACAACTAAAGACAAAGAATGTCCTGCCTATATACAATATACATAGATTAAAACAAAATTCCAAGGAAAACAACAACAACACTTCAAACAAGAATGAACCATCTCACCTTGTTTCTTCGCTTTTCGATTCAGATCTATTCGATTAAAGAGAAGAAATAATGGCGGGAGTTTCACCTCTTGCAAAATATAAGCTAGTGTTTTTAGGTGATCACCAGTAGGGAAAACTAGCATCATCACTTCGTTTCATGTATGACAAATTTGATACCACTTATCGGGCTACAATTGGAATTGATTTTCTTTCAAAGACAATGTACCGGAAGACCGAAACAGCTTTAGTTTGCAGCTTTGGGATACAAAGAGGCGGAGAGGTTTAGGAGTTTAATTCCAAGCTACATTAGAGATTCTTCTTTTGCCGTAATTGTTTATGATGTTGCAAACCGGCAATCATTTTTAAACACTTCCAAGTGGATTGAGGAAGTACGCACAGAATGAGGTAGTGATGTCATTATAGTCCTTGTTAGGAACAAAACGGACCTTGTTGACAAGAGGCAAGTGTCTATAGAGGAAGGAGATACTAAGTCTCGCGATGATGGTGTTATGTTCATAGAAACCAATGCTAAAGCAGGTTTCAATATCAAACCATTATTTCGTAAGATTGCTTTACGCTTTACTCGATGGAGACCCTCTCTTCTACAAAACAAGAAGATATGGTTGATGTTAACTTGAAGTCATCAGAATTCATCCCGACATGAGCAACAAGGAGGAGGTTGCCGTGCTAGACACGCGTGCCAAGTAGGATTGAGTGGAACAACGTGAGTGCACAAGACTTAACCAGAATCATTTGAAGGCTAATGTAAAAGGTAGTTGATCGTAGCATGAAATTGGAATTAAAAATGGATTGTTGAGGCACTTGGAGGAATAGTGGATTAGAGGTTTACTATTCTTCAGGTTGTGAAATGAGATTTCTCATTGTTGACAACCTCATTGTGGTCAGTTATTCTTTTCCTGTTGTATTATGGATGCTTCCTGCTTTGTTGCTGGTTCCTCTTATATGTCTAATTGCCATTTTTTTCAGAACTATTTGTATTTACAGCAGCTACGTAACGATTGCATAATTATATAATAGTTTTATAAAAAAAAAGAATGAACCATCTCAAATTCAGTTTCACTAATTCAATGAAGTTCGACAAGAAATTTAGCACAAACAAATAAAGCATCAACGCAGCTAACATTATAAAGCATCAAACCACAATCTTGGTTACTGACGCGTACGGTTTACAAGATACCACACACCGATTATATGTTATATTAGAGATTAATAATGCTTCAAAGTTTCTAGAGAGTGTGAATTAAAGTAAAGAAGAAAAAAAAAAATCAGCCCAAGATGTGTAAACAAAAAGGTAACAATAAAATTAAACTAATAAAAGTCCGACCTTTTAATGGGTTAAATATTGTCGATAAAAAGAAAGAACCGAGAAAACCACCAAACCGCAAAGCATAAACATCGATGGGTTAAACTTGGTATGAGAAAAGAAGAAGTTTTGTTTTCAACAATTTAAAGCCTAAAAAAAGAACAAAATTTATGGATACCTTGTTGCTGATAGTTGGTGAGTGTGAGAGATAGAAAAAGGGAAGCTTTTGAGAAGAGAGTGATAGAGTATGAGCGATAAAGGGAAGAGAGTGAGAGTGTGAGGGTGTGAGGGCTCTTTTGTTAGTTGTACGTCTGAGCCCAATAGAAGTTTTAAGTTGGGCGGTTCTTTTCGCGAGAATCAAAATTTTCCCTTCCAAGCACCCGCCCAAATTCTTGTGTCACTTATTTTTTTCTGTTTGCCAAAAGAAAATTCTTGTGTCACTTTTGTTTAGCGGGGGAAAATTTTCATCAATATTTAGTCTCGATTATTTTAGAAGTGACACATAATTTTTTTTTTGTGTGTCACGTTATAGAAAAGTGACACAACATCTGTAAAACTGACACAAAATACCTCCTCCGCTTCTACTTCCGATCTAAAGGGACACATTAGGCCATATTGTGTCACTTTATGGTAAAAGTGACAAAAAGACTCAAATTAAAAGCGAGACTAAAAGTCCTTTTTTTTGTAGTGACCATTGATATTAGCTTTTCCTTACGTTAGAGATTGAAATCTCTAATTTGGTACAAAAGCAACTCAAAGTTCCTTTCTCACGATTTTCGTTTTCGTAAAGCTAAAGTAAGGATTCGAACCAACTAAAATCTAGGACAACTACAAATTAGTTATTACTCTTAGGAAACTAATGAGTAAGGTTATACTACTAATGCTAGGTTTTCTTTCCTACACAAACATTAAGAAAAACATTAAAGGTTGAAATCATGCATTTAATACAAAAATACAAATTCCTAAGAAAAGGTGGAGAGCTAATCCTCCTCATGTGAAACTATCATTTAGTTGTTGATTTGAAAAGGTTTATTGATTCTTCCTAGACTCATAGACAAGCCCCTAATGGAAGAAAACTTGATCCCTAGCATGCATGGCTCACTTAAGAGCTCATACATGCTAGAAAGCGGAACCAAGCAATGACTTCTCTCTAAGCTCATTGCTTTGATTCCCAACTAGACACTACACCAACTATCATTTTGGGATAGGATGTAGAGCTAGTTGTTCTTCCTAACAACCTACCAAACCAACAACAATTATTTTTCCCTCACATGAGTTGGATTAACTCCCCAAAAGGGAAGTTAGCTCATGATCCTTGGGACAAAGAAATTACAACTAGAAAAACAAAAAGAGAGAGAAAGAGGAAGAAGATAAACAATCAAACTCACTTGCTTTTTATTTTTTAGAAGAAAACAAGTGTTTCTTCCATTAAAACTATTACAAGCTTTTCTTATAAAAACTAAAAACTAACTAACTCCTTTTTTTTTTCACTAAGGAACTAAAATAATACCATGTAAGGAAAATAAGTCAAGGGAGTAAATGGAGTGTCCCCCACCCTTGTCTAATTTCTTCTCCATTTGAGAGAAATCTCAATTCCTCCCACGTGAATCATCAAACCACATTAATTCATTTTTATCCACCACATTAAAACAAAGTGACACCTTGCCTTTTTTTCACTATTAACACCTAATCTAATTTATTATATGCAAGGTGTCAACTTTGCACCAATAATTTGTTATTTTTGTCTTGACATGCTCCATGATTGATGACTCATCCAATCTTGTGGCCCCGCATAGTGGGTCCATGTGCAGTCTAGTGGCGGTCCGGTATTTGGGCAGTTTTACAACTTCCCGCCTATGAGTAGAGTTCATCGCCCTGATTGTCTGAGCAGCTCTCTTGTCGCATTCGGAGTCCTAGTTCGAGAGGTAGGAGCTTTGGAAGTTTGATACTTCTGTGTGGATTTGGAAGAATTCATATATACGCCGTTCCTCGTGCTTTATCGCAGGTTTAACCAATATTTCCATGTTTACTGCAAATACCTGCAAAAGTATGAAAACATATTTATTTCATGATTATTAAACACATAATTAACCAAATTTATATGTCTCAATGGGGTTTCATAATACACTTTTGGGTGCTTATCACACTACCCCCAAACAACATTTTGCTTGTCCTCAAGCAAAGAAGAGACACTAAAATAGATAAGTGGCAAAAATGTGTAGTCCTAAACTAATTCTCTTTTCGCAGAGTGCGGTTGCATTGACCATATGCAACAAGGCCTTAAACCACTAGGAATTCCCTAGTGGACGAGTTATAGCCTCGTGAGAGTTTTCCAGAAAAGATACTCACAAACTTTATTTATACTACAACGACTTCGAAGGATGTAAACTCGTTTCCTAAATTAATCTCGGATATCCATACATCTCCTTAGCGGGAACGAGGATTGATTTCTTTGAAACTCAAGTTAATATGTATTCAATAATTAAAACATCTACATATGATTATTCATGCAGTGAACTTTTCATTGAAATATACTAGCAGGGTTGTTTCTGGATCCCTTGGAGAGTGTACCTAAATGGGTTCTCACAGGTATGTGTCGAAACACAATTCCACTCAAAATTTTACCACTCAGGTTTTGTTAACTCCAGTGTGCAGTGGGCACACGCGTTTCCTCACATCTCAATGACGATCAAATGAGGAGCCAATGTCGATCAATCACGTCTACTACTTATTATCACACCACCCTACTCCTAATTGAGCTAGAGGTCTTTATTAGGTATTGTGGGGCTTAGGTGGATAGTGTACAAGAAAATGGAAATGGATAATCAAAATTTACGAGTATGAGAAAATAGGGTCTTCATATATTTACACTAGAGAAATCCTTGTTTTCTTTCCTTCTTCTAACTGAGTTTTATAACCTTGTTCTTAAGCCTCTAATGGATTTTTATTATTATATCTTTTTTTTTTTTAGATGGCTTAAAAACATGATTCTATTTTTTCTTTCCCCAAGCAAATAACCCGACTTTTATTTGGGACAAGTCTTTCTCTTTATTCTTTCCACATTTCATCCTAGCTATTTCTCATACTCATCACTTAGGTAGGTTCTTTTATTTGGGTTAATAAATGGGTAAGGAATTTTTGGTGAAAGTGAAAGGTTTGATGAACGGTTCAATGGAGTGACTAAGCGGTAAAATTTGTAAAGTAAGAATGTTTAGCTATGTCGATCCAAAGAAGGCCTAAATTCTCGCCTAGGGTTGGTGGTGATCAAGTAAGTAGTAGACACGTGATTTCTCTAATCGAAAAAACTACTCCTCCTCAGGTCATCACACACAAATCACTCATGTTAAGGTTTTGGTTAGATTCTCACAGGATTTATAGTTTAAGTAACTAACCGTTGGTTCCAGAAACTTACTGCTATGTACAATCGATGATACTCAGTACATGAATATTCATGAAAAGATGTATAAAATATTGCATACGTATTATCTAAAGTTTCTTAAAAACAAATCCTAATTCGGATACTAATGTGAGATTTCTAGACAATTTTCATCATTGAAAAGGAAACAAGACTTTGTCACTAAGTACAATTATTAATATGAAAATAAAAACTATATACAGGCTACAAGATGCCTAATTTTTGCTACAGGTTTAAAGCACCCCCAAACAGAATGATGCTTAGTCCTCGAAGGATCAATAAATAAAGAGAGAAAGTACCTGAGAGCCATGAGCAAAATTAGGGCTAGATTGCTGGAACAGAGAGGTTGGAGATCATAATATATTATTCAGAAAGAACACTAAAATGTTCAATAGCACACTAAACATAGCACATGATACATAGCACACGAAATAATGAAAAGCAATAGCATACGAAACATGACAACCAATAGCACACCAAACATGAGGTTTATCTAGATATATGTACAATGGCAAGTGCAAGTTTACCATCCAGCAGGATGTGAAGGTCTGGCGTCCTCTTTAAGGAAATGCATTTCCTTAGCATTGTGCCAATAGATAATAGTCTGCCAAATTTCTGCCCATTCTTTGTCTCCTGATTCCCTCAAATTGGTCTTCATCTTTTCGTCCTTTGGGTAACATCGAACATGCCTCAGGTATCGAGCGGGACGCTTCCATTGACGAAACCTCAATGAGCGAATGATTATGTTTGCTGGGCACATGGAATCCACTTTGACCCAGTCATGAAAAGTAGCTGCAAACTATGGGAAATGTGTCTTCATGATCCGGCAAGCGGTGACTGGTAAAAGTATATACTGATCCTGAAAAGTGCGAGCTCGTTTCAGGTTGGAGACAACACAACCTAAAATGTTAAATAATGCATGACCCTGAGCTAGTGCACTGAATACGATGCAAGCAGCCTCATTGGCAGTAGAAAAATGCCAATCTCCCATAATGTTCAGGAGTACAAATAACATTGCAGTCCTCATGTTCATGGTCATGCTTGCTAATGGAATGGTGATGTTAGCCATGGCACATGGCCATCTCCTTCTCGTTTGATCTCAAGACCATCACCATAAGAGTCGCGAAACGCTTGCCACTGAAAGGAACGGTAAGAATTATGATAGATGTAATGCCAAGATGCAGCAGGTTCGTGGTATGGAAGGTCCAAAGTTAGGGCAAGTTGTTGTTCAGAAAAGATATGAGGTGTGTCACCAACTCGGATTGTGAACCCGTCTAAGTAGAAACCATGCGCATGGTTGAATGCTTTGTGTGTCTTCCATATTAGCATAAAAGTATGCAGCCAAACTCGGAGAATAAGTTTGGTCGTTGAAGAATTAGAGAAGACCACCCAATGTTTGTGATGTAATCATGGAAGAGATGGCCATAGGCATTGAATCCATCATAGATCGAAAGGATTGCTTTCGGAATGAATTTGGGAGATACCATGGATGATGAAGATGCAATGTTTGATGAAGATGCCATGGTGGATGAAGTAAAGAAATGGATAACGATATCGGCAACTGGATGGAAAAATGAGTATGTAAGAAAATAGACCCTCCTGTAGCACATGTTAAAATTATATTAGTCACAACGGAAATGATGACAATCCTACTAAGCATTGCATACAAAGGAAGACAAAATACATCGTACGACGGAAAAACGTAATAACATATATGATTGTATACTTATTGACTTAGTAATATCATGGATTCTTATGTTGATCTTGGAGATGCATATTTTGCACCGCATCGTTTTAGGTCTTCTATTTGTTGGCCGAAATGCATCCTCAATGTCCCCTTAGGCAGAGAGTACGTTTGATTTTCCATTAGGAGAGCGTGATTTTGCAAGGATCGAGAATGATTTTCCAAGATCTCCTCCTGTTCAACATCATGCGTTGCTTGACGATCTTGGAAATCCCGAAGAGTTGTGATGATGATATTCTCGACGAAGTGTAGTTCCCTCAAACCTTGATGAAGAAGTTTAATGCCTTCCATGGGATTAATAATGTTCAGCATGGCATTTTCATCAAATAAATGGTCATAATTTGAGCTTGGGTCGTTCTGCTCATCTATCAGAGTATCAGGGGTCCAAAAACCAACGGAGTAGTCTGTTTGGAGTACTTTTATATGTGCTCTTTGAAGGGGTGTCTCTGGAGAAATTATTGGATAACCCCAATGCATCATAATCTGGGTTACTAAAGTGGGTAGGGGTGCTGACCTTCTTGTTTTCTTGGTGATTACGTTCCAGAGGTGTTGGATTAGACAAAAGTTATCTCTTTGAGTTTGCAAAATCCAAAGTAGGTGAAGTTGAGGCTTTGTGACTTCTGATTGGTGTGATGTACCTACCACATTATGTCCCAACCAGTGGAGCACAACACGTTGATTCTGTTTCAAAGAGCGTTGAAGAACAATGTGATGTGTATTTCTGACTTCGTCATGAGATACGGTAGCTCGTAGTAAAGTTTTTGCGGAATCAAATGATGACTCTTGAAAAAGGGACTCCTGGGTGTTTATTGGGATTTGAAGTATGTCGGAGATCATTTCCTTAGTCAATTCCAATCGTTGTCCATAGGCATTGAAGTAGAATTTTCCATCTTCAGATCCGCTAAATTGGTAGAACATCAAAACCAATTCTGAATAACCAAATCTTTGAATGATATAGAAGAGGCGTCCATCCGTGACGTATGATTTTGGTGTCAAAATAAGGAGAAAACCGGCTATCTTCGAAAGTTTTCAGGTAGTCTTTCTCTGCCGTTATTTTTCTTGGTTGATCCATTACTGAGGGAAGGATAGTGAAAATTGTTTGAATAAGAATGGCTGAAAAAGAAGAGATTTATAGCCAATCTATGAGTCTGTACCAATCTGGAATCTAAGTGTAGTTAATGACCCATGTGATTATGAACAGCATCAATGGGGATCCATAGTAAGTATTTGTCATGTCAGATATCCAAATACAATTAATGAGGTGGTTGAATGTTAGACAATACGGAGGAAAGTTTCACAGGGTAGTTAGACTTACATGTAATTTCAGAAATGATGATCATAACTCAGTAATAGAATATGGATAGAATAATCGAGTTTATGTGTGACA
Organism: Coptis chinensis; assembly: GCF_015680905.1. Classification (NCBI taxonomy): domain Eukaryota; kingdom Viridiplantae; phylum Streptophyta; class Magnoliopsida; order Ranunculales; family Ranunculaceae; genus Coptis; species Coptis chinensis. The sequence goes on from NC_141456.1 coordinate 89,691,795, forward strand.
AAGTGTTATCGTGCCTTGTAGCGTCTTGGCGATTTTCTCTGAACACCATGTGTATCCATTAATTATTTTGGTGAGTTTTGGATGGCCTTTCTTTGTTATGGTTTGTTTATTTATTTACTTATTTATTATTATTTTATTATTATTTTATTTTATTTTATTTATTTTTATTTTATTTTATTATTTTTATTTTATTTTTATTTCACTTTTTTTTAGAGAGGAAAAGACAACTAATATACACAAATATTTAATACGGAACTTCTCCATTTAATACGTAACACGTACAAATGTGTGAGAATTATTTAACACACCATACTAATATACAAAACAAAAGACAAAGAGATGGTTACATAGATCTAGATGTTCTGGATCATGTTATGCATGAGTGACAGCATAACAATGATAAACACTGTTATCACGAATATTGTGATAACCCATTCGCGTTGCATTTTCCCATCGCTCTATTGGATTCATTATGTTCAAGAAATTGAGGATTTGTGAAGAGGAATTTGTGAAGAATGAGAGAAAGGGGTTGAGTGAAAGTGGAAAAGGAGAGTTGTATTTATAAGTAGATTTCTGACTGTTGGGCATCTGACCGTTTGGCATCTGACCGTTTGGCATCTGACCGTTTGGATCAGGCCGTTGGTGTCTGATCGTTGGGCTTTGAGAGTAGGCCCATGCATCAAGGAATATATGAGGAAGTACACTACGTGCATAACATAAATAATTTCTCATTCAAACCGTCTGGAAATACAAAATTATGATAAATCAACTGATATATAATTTTTTTTAATCACTAGAAAAATAAAAAAATGCAATGCATAAGGGAAATAAATGACATAGTCATTGCTAAGCCAAGGAAAATAAACAGCTACTGGGAATCCTCCGGGTTAGCAGAAGATGAACCCCGGTTTTCTCGTCTTCGCCACGGACGAACTTCAGCCGAAATGACCGGTCCGAATGTGGCCTATAGATCATAGAAAGTAACCGATCTTGAATTGCTGCTGATTTGCCATCATCATTCTCTGGAAACGGCCTTGGCGATTTCTCATTTCTTGCTGGAAGTCATTCTAGGAAGTAAGCATCTCTTCCTGGCGAAGAAACATCCTGCAAGATACTAGTATTCATGTGCCTCAAGGCTTCCATAGTAGTATTGATTCGGGCGATGGTATCTTCATTAAAACAAATGGTGTGGTGAAGGAGGAGGAGGAGGTATGCGTTATCATGCTCAATGTCATCTCTAGCTATTGGGTCCCGGTGGTCTAAAACACAAGTCTCAAAAATTCCAAAATTCTCGAAAGACCTTGTTTCAATGAAAGGAGTAGCGGATCGAACCCTAAGTTAAGCATATAAAGTAACAAGTACGCCAAGAGGAGCTGACCCGTTTGACGCTGTCGTAAGAATATGGCCCAGAAATGGACCATACAGAAAGTGTTCTTCCTCTCTGTAGGATCCACAAGCAGGTGCAAGAAAGTCTTGTTCACGCCGCGTCTTTTGAAGGTCCAATGACGTTATGCGCCCGCCATTGAGTGACGGCTAATTGGTTACGCCCCCGGCGAATCTTTGGTACACGCAGATTCGAGCGATTGTTGTACTCTCCCTCGAGAAGCATGTCAAACATCAAATCCCTCGTGGTCGGATACTCGACAATAACGAGGGTCGGACTATCGAGTTTATTGGAATCTGTCGGCGGCATTCAAATCAACTCCAGCGTGAGTTCACGCTCCAACCTATCCGGCCATCCGAAATTGCCACCCCGAAAACCTCCATTGTTGTAAAATTTCAACACTAAATCTTCGAGATCTTCGAGCTGGAATTCGGTGCAATAGATATTCCCACTCTCTACTAGCAATTTCTTCATCGAAAAATGGGTGAAACATCCCGGAATTGTACAGATTTCCGAAATTTCGCTCAACTGTGATTCTCCTTCGTGCTGCCATAGCACGGTGTAGATGATCTTTTGAGGGTGGAAATAGCTAGGATTGGTGGAGGAGATGGTGCTGGAAGAAAGGGGTTTCAGTTTGGAAGACTTTGGCCCACGTGCGCGGGTCGAATTCACTACTGTCGAGTCGCGTGCGCGGGGGGTGTGTGGGGGAGACCAAGATCCGGATTTTAAGGGGGAAGAAATGAGAGGGGTGGACGCGTGGGTGCCTTGCGCGTGGGTTTTGTATATGGATCTGTGATTTTGGGTCGAGTCAAATATTTGGCCCAAGCCCAAATGAAGTCCAAAAATTCCCCCTATGTCCCGAAATGTTCCGAAATTTCAAACGTGGAAATTCGATTCTTTTTAACTCCAAATTGAACGGATGAGATATCAAAACGATCGGCATTAAAAATGCCATCCACTAGAATATGACAAAATCACATTCAACATTTTTTTTTTTTTGTGTTTATTTATGTACACATTTATATACAAATGTACAAGTTGAGAGGAACGTGTCAACAACACCGGAAGTCCAAATAAAACAACACATCACAACAACTTAACTCAGGAAACTTTCATGTCGGCTCTGGGCGAACCCAATCCAGCCAGGTGGCCTAACCTTTATGTTTTGGGGGCCTAGGGTTCAGGACGGTACCATCCCTGACCAATGTGCAATGGTTGATAAATGTAAAATGAATAGTTTACCTACGAAATGAACGATGAATTCAAAACGTAAGTAAACTAAAACTGCACTTTTACTCTCGATTATCAAAGCTTCTACTCTCGATGCGAATTGCACTAAGTGGAGTAGGAAGTTCGTTCCACTCCTAGTTCCCTAGCATGGATTGTTTTCTAAGTCTAAGAAATCAGTCTTAAGTCTAATGAGAGCTTTACGAAATGTTATGCTAACAAGACGCGTTAATTTAAATAACAAGATATAATAAATAACAAGATAAAATATAAACTAAAGTTAATCTACGAAAGCTACGGAAATACGATTGTTTGAATCTAGATAAAGAAATAGAGGGGAATTAAATCCACCTCGAATCCAACTTAATAACCTAGTATAGATTGTCGTATCTCGATTCTTACATTTTCATGGCAAGAATTTCGAGTCTAATCCCTAGTGTTCATGGCATTTCTACCAAGTACTAACTAGCATATGAAGTCGCCCACCCATTCTCATGGCGAAACACGACCTTCTAGAGTGGAATAGATTCTACAACGATTCTATACTAAACAACTAAGTTTTCATCAAGGCTTCATCAACCCCTCTAATGGAGGTTTTAGCCTTGAGTCATCAAAACATCATTTCCCATATTATTATAACTAAACATAATATCAAGATTCGAAATTTACTTAATCTAAACTAAACAATGATTAAATTCTAACTAACAACTAAGAAATGGTAACCAACAATAATTAAAACTAGATCTATAAATTGAAATACCACAATTCGAAATTGCTAAAATAACTATTTTTATTTATCTAATCAATCAAGAATAATGATTCAAAGACTTAATCTAAAACAAGAATTGAAAATGGAACTAAAACTTAATTTAATTAATGAAACAGATCTAGATTTATCTATATTATTTTAGGTCTAACTAGCTACCATTAACAAAGAGCTAAGCTTTGGTTTTTATATGTTCCCATCCAAAAATCGTGCATGGGCTTGGAGTCATGTTTTGGGCCAGAGGATCAGGCCCAAAACTCAATTCTTTCAGTCCAAAAAGGCCTCTTCAGCTGCAGTTGGCTTCAGCAGACTTTTCGTCCACTTATACTCCTCTGATTGGGTCAAGGCTTGGTCCATTGGAAAGCTCTTTCCGAGCCGGTCGGTTTGACATAAGGTAGGCCCAATTCCAAGGTCTGAGTCCAAAGATATGGTCTTCGAAGTTCTGCCGCCTTTGTGCAATTTAGCTTCGTGGACTTTGACTTTTCATCTTTTGACCAGGCTTTACAAAGGCTTTGTCTTCTTGAATCTTGGCCTTTAATCACCGAACTCCTTAGTAACCAACCATTGCTCCTTTATCTCATCAAAGTGGCACATTCCTGCACATAATTGACTTTGAAGCCCCAAATACATAAAAACACGTGAATCGGATTAACTCTTACTTATTACTCACATAATTGGTCTAAAAGTATGACTGCTAAGGGGTTAAAACTACAGTTTTGGGCTCTTATCAACCACCCCAAACAGCATTTTGCTTGTCCTCAAGCAAATATGAGAAATTAGCATAAGTGACCAAAAATGGAGTTCTATCTACTCGCCTCACTGAAAGTGCGATTTGCATTGACCATATGCAACAAGGCCTTAAACCACTAGGAATTCCCTAGTGGACGAAGTTATAGCCTCGTGAGAGTTTTCCAGGTGAAGGTACTCACAAACTTCATCTATACTACAACGACTAAGAAATAAAACTATTGTTTTCTCCTTCATGTCTCAACTATCTATACATCTCACTAGCAAATACATAAGAATAACCCAAATAAACCCTAAGCTAATATATGCATAATAATCAATCATCTAAAATAAACATATAACAATGAGTAATACTATGAAATGTAATAGCAGGTCCGCTTTCTCTCAAAACTCGAATAGCGCCCTTAAGTAGGTCCTCACATAAATGTCAAGACAAAACCACTCTGATTTTTCCACTCAAGTTTCACATTCCCAAAGGTGCAATGGGCACACTTTACCTTACAATCTCAATGACAACAAGGAAGCCGGAGTCGATCAAACACATCTGCCACTTACTATCACACTAACCTATTCCTAATTGAGCTAGAGTCTCTTTATTAGGTATCATGGGGATTAGGAGATGGTTTAAGAAGGAAGGAAATGGATATTCAAAAGGACAAGTCCGAGATAATAGAGTCTTCATATTATGTAACTTAGAGAAAACCTTGTTATTTCCTTTTTTGCTTCTATACTTTGTTTCCATCCTTAGCCATATTTTTCTTTTTCTTTTCTTTGGCTTTTGACTCCCTTTTTTATTCTATTTTTGGAGTTTTATTTATTTATATATATATATATATTTTTTTTTTTTTTGGATGGAAACTTCTTTTCTTTTCCTCAAGCAACTAACTAATTTTTGTTTACACAGTGTTTTTCTTCTTCTTTCTTCACTCATTCTATTCTCGACTTATTCTAAATTGGGTAGGTTGATTTATTCTTTTTTTTTTTTTGTTTTTGTTTTTGTAACAGGTAAAAGGAATTGTGGTTTATGGAAGGCTAAAGAAAGGCTCGAGGGGCTGACTAGCGGAAAATAATTCATAGGTTTGAATTTCTGCTATATCGATCCAAAGAGGGCCTAAATTCTCGCTTTTAGATATGGCATAGTGATCAAGCAAGTGGACGGTGATTTCTCTATCCGATTTTACTTCTCCCTTGTGTCATTTCTCAAATGTTTCGCCATATAAGGCTTTTAGGCTATATTCTCACAGATTTGTAGAATAAGTACTCTAGCCTAGATTTCAAAACTTATCGCTAACAATCATAGATACTCATGTAATAAATTTATAGATAGATGCAAAGATTATTACCTACATATTAACCTAAGTTTCTAACAATTATTCCGATGCAAAAGCTATGTGAGACTTCTAAATTGTTAAGAGCATAGAGAAAGAAAACAATACCAATATTCCTAAGTGTATAGCATACTTTTTATTTATATTTTTGAAATTTTGAAATTTTAACTAGAAAACAAGTGCATATTATACATATCTATATCCTAACAGATGTCTTTAATTACACGTGTTTCTATGCCCCCAAACAAGAAGCATGCTTTGTCCTCAAAGCATTTAAATAAAGAGGGTAGGAAAAATACCATTGAAGCGCGTGAAATTCGTGAACATCCGCAAAACAAGGTTAAAACATACAAATATAGTAATAAAAAAAACCGACGAAACTCTATAAGAGGTCCACCCATTATGGGGTTAATGTAATGAAATTGCTTGGGACATAAGCGCACACTAACTTAACTAAAACTTACCCGCACCCCAAAGATTTACTCGCCATCCTCCTCTTCTATATGAGGTTCTTTCACATCCCCGCCATGCCATAATAACTTGCCACGCCCCGCCGTATCATCAACTAGTGCTAACCTCTAGTGTTACTTGGTCTGATGGGGTGTAAGGGGCAACCAAATGTGGTTGCACCGCCATCCCGCCAAGTCATGGCTCGAATGATCTTACCATTATCGATTAGTGGGTCTCATGATTTCGACCCTTTCCCAACTGCGGTAATCGGTACGAATATGGGTAGGCAAATCGATAATGCGGCAAACCAAGACAGGCATAAGAAGGTACTTATGCCTCAAGGTATGGCCTCGCTTCAAGTAGTAAACTAAAACTCGAATGTCATACCGACGACGCCCCTCGCCTAAAGCAAGGAAAACGCCACCAGCCGGTATTATTGGCGTATAAATTGCCGTTCTCCTAGAATGTTCATCATGATGAACAACATGGTTGTGCCTACATTCAGCGATAGGCTACTCAGTATGGCGATGTTATATTGGTCTTGGTCCATGATATTTAAACACCCTCCCCATAATACTCATGGAAATAGGCATATTCATATAGGTATGAGTTATCCGTCATATATCCCCACGCGTGCATAGGGTCGTAATGGCAACCCCAAAACCAAAGCTATCAATTGCTTATCAATTCCATAGTCGCGCTATCAAATAGCAAGGGAAAATTTTTGTTCTCCTTCTTGGGTACAAAAAAAAGTAATATTATTATAGAAGAATTCAGTTAGCTTAGGTGAAAAAGAATCGCCATCACTCACCGTAAGATGCCGCCATCCTAATCGCACGATCCGGCCATGAACGATGCTCCATAGGTATCGGTTCCCATCAAGTCTTCAAATGACTGCTCAGAATCACTATAGGAGGTGTCATCTCAAAACTACTCAGAGAACAGCTGCGAAAACCTGGAAGAAACCTCGAAAATCGGAATTTCCCCGCGGCTTACGGAGGAGGCGCTGGCCAGATAGGGCGCGAAGTCGCTCGTAGGTTTTGGAATTACAGTGTTTGGCGCTGGTCGCTCTTTGCTTGAGGCGCGCAGCGCTTCGGAGATTTTTTCGATTTACATGTTTGTTGTAGGGCGAAGTCGCTGCTTTGCGGGCGCTGCTCTGAAAAAAAAATTTATGGCAAGCAGATAGGGCGCAGCGCTGCTTCACGGAAGGCGCTGGCGCAAGTGCGTAAACCGAGTTTACAAGAAAAACAAGAAGAAAAAGCTTGGAGTGAAAGGTGAGAGATGATTTTGGGTGTAGTAGTATGGGTTGTGAGTGTAGAATGATGGAAGTTTAAATAGGTTCTGGGTTTCCAAAACGAATCGGCAAGTTGCCAAATTGTTTTAAGGCAATTTCCGAAATAGAAAACCGCCAAAACCCGAAAACGAAACTAACCATAGTTTTGATTTCCTAACAACCCCGGTATCTTTTAAACTTGGTTTAGAATAGTAACTTCTAAACTCTCCTACATATCATGCTACCACTACAAAAAAAAAATAGATATGCCGATATCGGCCTAATTTTCAACTTTGACTCCAAGACAACCTTACGAAAAGATGATCAAAATAAATTATATTAAAATAATATGAAATCCAAGCAATCTAAAACAAACAACTTAATATTTAAATCTAACTACTGAAATAAAATTCCACTAACAAAACAATAAAAACAATGAAATAACAGACACAACCGATGGTGAACACCTAGGCGCAGGAAGAAGATGGTCCCCGAGATGGAGATCGGTTCTGTGGTGAAGAATGGCTTGAGCCATCCGGCTCAAGGGCGACGACGCCATGCCTCTCGACTCAAATGAGACGGACTCATCCACGAAAGTGGCATGCGTCAGAGCATCTCTATCCCGAACAAGCGTGTGGCTTCCATCTCATCTTTGAGTATCGCATAATCGGGCTTGGTGATTCCGGTGGATAATCCCCAAGTTAGACAAGATATCTTCCTCGACCCCTTTCGAAAGCATTCAACTCTCGCCCGAAAGTTCGCTTTGCTTATTTTGAAGTACAATTTGTCTATGTCGGATATCTTCACAGATACGATAACCGCATCGCAAAACAGTTTTGCAAAGATTATCATTCGCTCTAAATTAGAAGTATGACTATCGAAATTATCCTCAACCAACCATGTCATATCTTCCCTTCATTATCCGACTCAACTTCATTCTCTCTGCAGACAACGCCAAGTCTCTTGATGCATTCCTTATAAATACTTGCATTAGAATGCAATTTGATCTTAATAGGAGCAGATTTAGCTTAATGTTCTAAATGAGAGCATAATCTTAGTGATCAATACGGAAGAGGCCATGCTCTTTCCCACTCCTCTAATCACATTCAAAATTAAATCGAGGATGCAGAAATTACACTCATTCGCTTGCAAAATCCAGAGAACGCGTATTAATCAAGTCCGATGTCGCCGACTTTGTCTTTCCCGAGGATCGTTCCTACCAATCCACCGAAGCTACAACAGTTGATTGGTTCTCGTGGTCGCCCCGGCTTAACGAATGAGATATCGTGATTGTATTCACCCTCTATGACCGTGATCTTTCATCAAAGCAGAACTCCAAGATAATCGATTCCCGAATGGTCGATCTAGGTTGGTTACAGCGCGATTCCTAATAGCTCACCAACAACCGCCTCTGCATTTCTCCTCCTCGCTCCTCGCTATCCTAATGAAAATCCTATTTCCTCCAATTCTCGCTTTTATAAAACTGTTCTACCAAATCATAGTGATAGAACTCCTCCTGTTTAATACCACAAGATGTTCCAACCCTCCTAATCATATCGGCGTAATATGGTGCGAAGTGGTCGGCCTCAAACGCTGCGGTTCGGCAACATTCTTCGTCAGAAATTTCATTGAAGTTTGAACCGATTTGGGGTTTGTAGATGGTGGTGGATGCAAGTTTGATGAAAACCAACTAAACACAACGGTGGTGGTTATGGTAGGTACGGTGGCAGGTTTGAAGACTTGAATTGGTGGGTGTTTTCTTGGTGGAAACGGTTGAGATTGTGTTGGTGTTTCACAAAAAGGCATGGGTGGTCTTTCTATTTTGATGTATTCTATTTTTATTTTTATTTATTTATTTATTTTTTATTTTTGGTTGCTAGGGTTTAATTTAAATTAGTGAAAGGCGGTTTGAGAAGATGAAGTCGCGATTATGTTTTGAGGATGATGCTGGCGCTAGAGGTGCGGGCGAGTTGGGCCCAAGCCCACTCGATTTTTCGACTTTCGTCGATTTTAAAAAAGAACTTCAAACTAAATTTCCCCTTCGCTATCGGTCCGATTTTTGCGAATGAGATATGGAAATGATCAGAGAGAATTTCCAATCCAATGATCCATAAACTACTCTATTCCAATCATGGGTGACATATAAGATAGTGGAAAACGCCTCGAAGTGCGTGCATGACGTAAGTTATGCGAACGAATGAACACTAAATTAGATGACGCCAACCCCAATGAACTATACTAATGGACCTAAGCAACACAAATAGAAAGTTCGAGCAATCCGATGGAAAGACTGATTTCCACTCCCAAACAAATTTTTAAACACAAAATTTGTTTTAACATGGGTCGCTTAAAAGTCGATTCCCAAGACTTGTTGGATTGCTAGTTCTCTCGGGGTTTAGATATATATCTATATCTAAAAAATGAAAACAATTATTATTATTATTATTTTTTTTTTTTTTTTTTTTTTTTGGAAAACAATAAGCAAATAAAGACATAATTCACACCATAGAGAAACATGACTCAAAAAATCCGAAAAACATGCAAGAGTGGAAAACGTGAACTATGTGAACCGTGGACTTAGGATCCGTACTTACAGCCACACACTCCATAGGGAGGGCCCGTTACCTTAATGGTGCACTTACCATTAAATGGAAGTGAAAGGAAGTACACCAATGACAAGGGTCATTCCTCATATATAGGGTCCTCGTAAAAGGACTTCCTCTATATCGTGACGGTTCGTGAAAATGTTTTAATCGCTGACCGCTAACTTGAAAGGTACTCGCTGTCCTTGGGATTTACCAAGGTAATTGCCCCGTAAGGGGTGACTTCAAGAACCAAAAAAGGCCCGCACTAACGGGTTTTTAGTTTCCCCGGGAAAAATATGTAGACGGAGTTGTAAAGCAAAACCTTTTGTCCGACCACAAACTCTTTTATGCTAAGATATGCTTATCATGAACACGCTTCATGTTGGCTTTATAATCCTTCATGAGATCGTAAGAATCGCCACGGATTTCTTCAAGCTCATTTAATTGTAACTTCGCTTGACACCCGCCTCATCAATATTGAAGTTAAGGCTTTTTATAGCCCACGAGCACGGTGCTCTAATTCAACGGGCAAATGACATGGTTTCCCAAATACAAGTCTAAAGGGAGACATACCTATAGGAGTTTTGAAAGCAGTTCTATATGCCCATAAGGCATCCGATAGACGCTTTGACTAGTCTTTTCCTATCGTGGTTTATCGTTGTTTCTAAAATCTTTTTTTGATTTCCTATTAGAAACTTCTACTTGTCCGCTAGTTTGTGGATGATAAGGAGTTGCTACTTTGTGTGTAACTCCATACTTTTTTTCACTAGGGATGCAACAACTCTGTTGCAAAATGTGTTCCACCATCACTAATGATGGCTTTAGGAATGCCAAACCGATTTAAAATATATTCTTTAATAAAAAATACAACGGTCTTATGGTCATTGCTACGGCAAAGCTAGGGCCTCTATCCATTTAGACACGTAGTCCACGGCAACTAGAATATAAATATAACCGTGGGAAACAGGGAAAGGGCCCATGAAATCAATACCCCAAACATCAAAAATTTCTACTATCAAGATTGGATTTAATGGCATCATATTACGCCGTGGATTCGCCCAAGTTGTTGGCAACGAATACACGCCTTGCAATGCACTTGGGCATCCTTAAAAGGGTAGGCCAATAAAATCCACATTGAAGAACTTTAGCGGCTGTTTTCATTCCACTAAAGTGGCCACCACACTTTTGTCATGGCGTAACGATAGAACTTCATTATATTCCCACCGGGAATGCAACGACGAATAATCTGATCCGCACAATACTTAAAAAGGTAGGGCTCATCCCAAGAGTATAATCTTGACTCGCCAAGAACTTCTTACGCTCATTTCTTGACCAATTATAAGGCATAACATCAGCCGCTAAATAATTTACGATGTCCGCGATACCATGGTGATGAAAAAATAGCATACGATGCTCATCGTGAAAAGAGTCCGTATGGACTCGTAATCACTACTATCGCCATTTGTAAGTCTAGATAAGTGGTCGGCAACTACGCTTTCGACCCTCTTTGTCCTTTATTTCTAATGTGAACTCTTGCGTGAGAAGAATCCATCGGATTAATCTCTTAGCATCCTTCTTTGCAAGAAGGTACCTAAGGGGTCGCATGGTCCGTGTAAACTAAAGTTTTAGAACCAACCAAATAAGGATCTAAACTTATCTAAAGCATAAATGACAGCTAAGAATTCTTTTTCAGTAGTTGTATAATTCCGTTGAGCGCCGCTTTAATGTTTTACTAGCATAATAAATAACAAATGGACTTATTATCTAGTTTCGTCCCAAGACAAAGACTAACCGTGATAGTCACTAGCATCACACATGAGTTCGAAAGGTTTAGACCAATCAGAGGTCAGATAATAGGTGCAGTGGTTAGGGCGGCTTTTAAGGTTTCAAAAGCCCTGTTTACAGCTAAAATTAAAATCAAAGATTGCATCCTTCAAAAGCAGGTTAGTTAAAGGCCTAGCTATTTTTTGAAAATCTTTAATGAAACGCCTATAAAACCCCGCATGGCCTAGAAAGGCTCTAATCTCACGGACCGTCGGGTTTAGGTAGGGTCGCTATCTTATCTAGTTTGGCTTTATCTACTTCGATGCCATCACTAGATACAATATGACCTAGTACTATGCCCTTTTAACCATGAAATGACACTTTTCCCAATTTAAAACGAGGCTCTTTTCTTCACACCGTCAAGACCTTAGACAGGTTAGACAAGCATTCTCAGAAAGGAGTCTCCATAGATAGAAAAATCATCCATGAACACTTCCATAAAGCCTACCATGTCACTAAATATATGAAGCATACATCACCGGAAGGTACCGTGGGCATTACAAAGGCCAAAAGGCATTCGCTTATAGGCATATGTTCCAAAGGGACATGTGAAGGTTGTCTTTTCTTGGTCATCAATATCAATAATAATCTGAAAATAGCCGTAGTAGCCATCCGTAAAACAATAAAAGGCATGACCAGCCTAGACGCTCTAGCATCCGATCTATAAATGGTAAGGGAAAGTGATCCTTTCGTGTCATAGCATTTAAACGCCTCAGAATCAATACAGATTCTCCATTTCATAGGACCTTGAGTGACAACATAGTCACCCTTCCCATTACGCACCATGGTAACTCCCCGATTTCTTAGGAACTACATGAATGGGACTTACCCATTCTCTATCGAGATTGGGTATATAATACCCGATCGAAAGTAATCGCAAGACTTCTTCCCTAACCACCTCTTTCATGGCGTGGTTCAAGCTTATACGAGGGTTCGCGAGAAGTCTTCGCTATCCTCCAAATGGATACGATGAGTGCAAACATTAGGGTCAATTCCCTTAATGTCGGCTAGGGACCAACCAATCGCAGACCGATGTTCCCTAATCACCCTTATTAAAACATGTCTCTTCATCCTTAGTTAACAGAGAAGATATAATTATCGGGTGACTACCATCCGGATCAAGTTGAATATATTTTAACCCGGGAAGAGGTTTAAGACCGGGTGTGGACGGAATGTCCGCTGATGTTTCATAAGTGTCCTTATCTTATGTAATGAAGACTTGCTTAGGTAGCAAATCTTCGTGAATCGCGATATATGGAGCAACCGACGGTCTACAATTGGTGTGGACTCCAGATGGTGTTGACTTCCTATAAGTAGGAGTCATTTACAAAATCTGAAGTTCCAAAAGAAAGGAATTTGTACATATTGTTTTCGTGAAACGTGTTGTTAAAATAATCTTGAGCTAAACTCTCGATCATGCTAACCTCCCCATCTACGCATCGAATCCGTAAACGCTTCATCATTTTAAAACATTTACCTCGACGTAAAGATGGCCAAAAGATAAGGACATCTTTCCATCGCGACAATTTATAAGCCGCATTGGCAGCGCCAAGAAGCGGGCGCCCTAAGATGATCGGTACAGAGTCATTAGCTTACTTCCTCAGATCGAGGATAACAAAATCAGCAGGATAGTAGAAATCCTCGAACCTTAACAAGCACGCTTTCCACTACACCTTTAGGATACTTAATTGATCCGTCCGCTAATTGCAACGCTATTTTTTTGTAGGTTGCATTTCCCGTAGACCTATTTGTTTATACAAGTAATACGGAGTAAGTTAACACTCACCCCCAGTGTAATAAAGGCGGTCGTCCGGTGGGAATCTCCTAAGGTGCATTTTACAAAGAGGGATCTAATTGTGGTCCTTGTACTTAACAATTCCATTATTTTCGGATAAAGTCGGGAACCGCTCAGCTTAAAAGGCGCCTTTAGGTATGTTGGTCTTATGCCTAGTAGTGCACAACTCTTTAAGAAACTTAGCGTGGTTAGGTAGCTTTTAATAGCTTCGAAAAAGGAAGGTTTATCGTTAGATTCTTGAAAACGCTCCTAATTTCCTCAAAGTTTGTATCCCCGGGTTAGCATGGCCAATTTTTGAGGGAACGGTGGTTTCGCTTATATTTCGCGATATGGCTCTACTTGCCGTGGTAACCTTGGCTTTCGGTTTCTTTGGTTGTGATTTAACCGGTACCTCTACCGTGGTAGGCTCCTCGGCTTCTATTGCGGTATCTAGTTCGATATCCGTGTAGGAGTAATCGATAGGGTAACTATAGGCGTAGTTACTTTGTTATCAACCACTCTTCCGAACGGAGAGTGGTGATGGCATTTAGGTCACCTACAATTGTAGTTTCCGTGACTAGAATTACCGCTTACCTCAAAGGTCGGGTTTGCTGCTTTTAGGGTTTGGTATCGCTTTGTCCCGAAACACGCCTTTTGGTCATTTCGCTTGGGCTAACCGTTGTATGCCCCGATTTATGGATTGTAAAATCTGTTGGTTTGATTGAGTCATTGTCCGAAAAGTTGTTGGGTAACTTGTATAAAGGCGCCGATACGATCCGGTTGTGTAGGTGTAGTAGTCACGGGTGGTGCGACCGAACTATCTCTCGCTGATTATTTATGGGTGGGTTGTGATAGTTATTATTATTAACCTAACGATACCTTTATTGGTATTATAATTATTATAATTATTCTCGACCTTGTGCTTGACCTTGTCGTGGTTGGCGCTTTGGTTGTTATAATTATTATAATTCCCTTGACCTTGTCCTTGTCCTTGTCCTTGTCCTTGTCCTTGCCTAGGTGGAGCTTGGTTATAATTGTTTGCTTGCCTAACGCTTTGATTATTGTACCCTCGGAGGTGTTACTTGTTGATTATTTCTCCAACCGAAGTTGGGATGTTGTCTCCAAGGGCGCTAGGAATAGGATAGTTATTAATAGAGTAAACATTATCTTGTTCTCGTGGTTGTTGTTCATAAGCTAGAGGACAATAATCGCCGGTGGTGCTCGACTCAAACAGAAATTACATGGGTTGGAGTTTACATTCATGACGGGATAGGCTTTTGTTGAGCGTAAATAGCCTCTACTTTTTAGTTAGAGATTCAAGTAAATTTTTAAGTTCTCGATCGGTTTTCTTCTCAAACATACCGCCCTTGACTATTGAAGAAGAACTAGCCGAAAGGGGGATATCATCACTACCCCCAATTATTATTCCGCTTAGTTTGGTCTTCTAAAATTTGTAAGCCTCCGGTGCTCCTTTACTTAGGAAACTACCCCATTCATTATGTCAAGGACTTCTTTATGGTGGTGTAGAAGACCTTTGAAAAGGCACGAACTAACGGTCTTTAGCTAAGTTATGATGTGGACACTCTATAAGGAGAACGGTGAAATGATTCCATGCCTCGAAAAATGATTCATGAGGATTCCATGGAAAAATGAATCTTGGAAAGCATCTCATCCGTCTTTAGGGGTGGGTAAAAATGTTCCATAAACAAACAACAAGTTTATCCCACGAAGTCCACGTAATTAGGCGCTTTGGGCAGCTTAACCAAGACGCCTTTATCGGCTAATGTGAAAGGGAATACCCTCGCTTTAATTTGTTCCGCACCTACCGTAGGATGATGGAATGTTGTAAGGACTTGTTCAATCCTACGATGTAGCCGATAAGGTTTTTCATGGTCTAACCCATGAAAAAACGGGTAACAAATTAAATATGTTTGGGGATTCAAAAATCCCCCATCGGTCCGCTAGAACGATGCAAGATTTAGGGCTATCGCCAAGGCTTTGTAAAAGCCGGAGAGAGGAGTCTCTTTCTTCACCCATTATGTCGTATGGTGTGTGTGATAGTAGCTAGAGGTGTCGTGGGTGGTGTACTAGATAGACTTGTTTGTTGCCGCGTGTAATTACGCTTTGTTGTTTTGTTCGACCGCACCTTAATCTCATGCAAGACTAAGTTGAGCTTAACTAAACATGCAACACTCCAAACAATTCTGATATACTAGTAGAAAACCTCTAACCGAAATGCGAGGTATGGAAGAAAGTAATACCGATAGCGTCCTTGCTTCGCTTTATGAATAGCGCTTGTTGTGTACGTGTTCGGTGTATATAAGAGATTAGAACACCAAAAACTTGACAACTCGGTTCGAATCAAACTTGTGGAAATTCGAAAATTTCAAATAAAGCTGCGCTGGCTCCGCCCAAGCGAAGTCGCTTCGCCAGTAAAGTCGAAGTTCCAGTGTTTGAGCTGGTCGCTTTGGTATGCATGCTGGCGCCACTCAATGGTAGATGAAATTCCAAGAACTTAGCTGGTCGCGCTTCCTTTATGCTGGCGCGCCCGTGGTATTTTCGAAATTTGTCAAAGCTGAAATGGGCAACCACAGTATGAAACAAACAAGGGTGGGTGGGTTTAATGGGACTTAAAAATGACTACTTCTATTATGAAAACAATGCTAAAGTGCAACTAAGATGGCAGCGGAGCCATTTGATAAATGAAATGTGAATAGTTTACCTACGAAATGAACGATGAATTCAAAACGTAAGTAAACTAAAACTGATCTTTTAATCTCAATTATCAAAGCTTCTACTCGATCTTGCGAATTGCACTAAGTGGAGTAGGAAGTTCGCTCCACTCCTAGTTCTCTAGCATGGATTGTTTTCTAAGTCTAAGAAATCAGTCTTAAGTCTAATGAGAGCTTTACTTAAATGTTATGCTAACAAGACGCCAAGCGTTAATTTAAATAACAAGATATAATAAATAACAAGATAAAATATAAACTAAAGTTAATCTACTAAAAAGCTACGGAAATACGATTGTTTGAATCTAGATAAAGAAATAGAGGGAATTAAATCCACCTCGAATCCAACTTAATAACCTAGTATAGATTGTCGATCTCGATTCTTACGCTTTTCACGCAAGAATTTCGAAGTCTAATCCCTAGTGTTCATGACATTTCTACCAAGTACTAACTAGCATATGAAGTCGCCCACCCATTCTCATGGCTAAACACGACCTTCTAGAGTGGAATAGATTCTACAAACCATTCTATACTAAACAACTAAGTTTTCATCAAGGCTTCATCAACCCCTCTAATGGAGGTTTTAGCCTTGAGTCATCAAAACATCATTTCCCATATTATTATAACTAAACATAATATCAAGATTCAAATTTACTTAATCTAAACTAAACAATGATTAAATTCTAACTAACAACTAAGAAATGGTAACCAACAATAATTAAAACTAGATCTATAAATTGAAATACCACAATTCGAAATTGCTAAAATAACTATTTTTATTTATCTAATCAATCAAGAATAATGATTCAAAGACTTAATCTAAAACAAGAATTGAAAATGGAACTAAAACTTAATTTAATTAATGAAAACAGATCTAGATTTATCTATATTATTTTAGGTCTAGCTAGCTACCATTAACAAAGAGCTAAGCTTTGGTATGTTCCGATCCAAAAATCGTGCATGGGCTTGGAGTCATGTTTTGGGCCAGAGGATCAGGCCCAAAACTCAATTCTTTCAGTCCAAAAAGGCCTCTTCAGCTGCAGTTGGCTTCAGCAGACTTTTCGTCCACTTCTACTCCTCTTATTGGTTCACGGCTTGGTCCATTGGAAAGCTCTTTCCGAGCCGGTCGTTTTGACATAAGGTAGGCCCAATTCCAAGGTCTGAGTCCAAAGATATGGTCTTCGGAAGTTCTCTTTGCCTTTGTGCAATCAATTCTTTACGCAAGCGTGGACTTTGACTTTTCATCTTTTGACCAGGCTTTACAAAGGCTTTGTCTTCTTGAATCTTGGCCTTTAATCACCGAACTCCTTAGTAACCAACCATTGCTTCTTTATCTCATCAAAGTGGCACATTCCTCGCATTATAATTGACTTTGAAGCCCGAAATACATAAAACACGTGAATCGCGATTAACTCTTACTTATTACTCACATAATTGGTCTAAAAGTATGACTGCTAAGGGGTTAAAACTACAGTTTTGGGCTCTTATCAGCGGGCATAGCAAGTCCAAGAACAAATGCTAGCAAGAACCTGGTAATTTCCATTGGTTCATCATCAATGTTGATGGAGAACACTTGGTCTCCATCCGGTCTCTCAAAGAAAATGCGCTTATCGTAAAAAATAAGATGCTAGTGTTGGAGAATAAAGTTCAAAGAGGTCTTACCATAAGCGGTTCCCAGCCTCACGATGTGATCACCTCACCTAAACCATGCACCATAAGTAGTGCTTTGGAACAAATCTTCGAAAGACTGTTCCGGTATTAATGTAGGAGATGTCATCTCAAAATTATGCTCTGGAATAGCTGCGAATGACCCGGGAACAACTCGCAGAAAACTGGAATTTTTCTGGTCCACGAAAGTCAGGGCGCAGGTCGTTTCCACTTGCAGGTGTTCGGGGTTTTGACTTACGTTGTGTTTTGGGTGCAGGTGCGCTCTGTGCAAAATTTAAGAAATATGAGTAGGGCGCGAGTGCGCTCCGATGTTCTGATGGTTGAAAAATTAGACGAAACGTTGGAAACGTGGGAGTGAAAGGTGAGTGATGGAAGTTAGGTGTAGTGTGGGTTGTGAGTGTAGAATGAATGAAGTTTATATAGGTTTTAAGTTGCTAAAACGAATCGAGAAGTTGCCAAAAAAGCTTTTACGACAGTTTTCGGAAATACTAAAATTTCCAAACCCGAAAACAGAAACAACTCATATTCTTTATTCTAAAACAACCCTAGTATCTTTTAGGTTGAATTTAGGATAGAACCTACCTATTTTATCGAGATTTCATCCTACCATGATATTTTTTCATAGATATGCCTAATCGGCAATATTCTCACCCTGACTCCGAAATAACTTCTAAAAAAAAATGGGGGTCATATAAAAATCATGTTGGACTAAATAATACCACCCCCAAACAATTTTGGAAAGTGGGATCAACATTAAACAACCACGCACGATGAAAATAATGACATTATATTAATATTGGCATTAAATGCCCTTTCACTACAAAATTCAAATTACGCAATTAAAACTTACATTAAAATAACTAACAATAATAAAACTACAAATAAAAATCATCAAGCTATACTATCCCTAAACACGTCGGTACTGGTAGCGGAGGGCACATGCTCAGGAGATAGCTCCTGAGCTCCCGATGGGCAAAGACCATTCGCCTTTTCGGCGACGACGCCGTGCCTCGATGATGTATCCTCGAAAAGAGAATCCCCGCGGAGGGGGAAGCATGCAAGCATATCGGCTCAGAACTGGCGCTGAGATTCCAGCTCAGCCCTCATCTATTCCCACTGCTCATCCTCTCGCTGGGTACGAATCTCGAAGTTATGGTGCATAGTAGCCTGTCGAGTCCGGAGGTCTTCGCAGATAGTATTGAGTGAATGCATGCCACGATGAATCACAGCCATGCGTTCTGCCTCTGAACTACACCTCTCCAAAGCATCAGCATCAAAACAAGTCAAGTCCTCCTCATCCTCTGAGTCATTCTCATTTCCACTATCCTCCTCGTCCTCTACCCTATCCTCAGACAACCTCCAAACTCATTGGACACAATCCTTATAAATACGAGGATTTCGGTGTAGGGTGAGGTAAATCCTATCAGACGTCGGAGTCGCTCTCAACTTCAGCATGATCATGGATATCAAAACAGGGAGAGGTGCAATAGACTTTCCCCCTCCCCTAATCATGCTAAGCAAAAACTTCAAAATGCAAAACTCGTACTTCTGCTCCTGGAGTATCCATAGAATGTGGAGGAAGTTCAAACCGATGTCGCTGACCTTCTCCTTCCCTAGGACGTTCCGACCAATCCACTGAGCTGCAGCCAGCTGGTTGGTTCTGAGGGATGCCTGGCGAACACAATGCGATCTTGTATTGTAGCTCCCATTCGTAATAGTCGCGTTCATCAAAGGCTCTATCCCATTATATTGGGACTCCTATAACGTGGCATCCAGATGGATTCTAGGCGGAATGCCTAGAATCTCAGCCAATAACCCAGTAGTTACTTCTTTCCTCTTCTTCGCCACCGTAACAAAAATTCTACTCCCATCCAACTCCCTCGTGTTGTAAAACCGTCGGACTAACTCTTCGTGGTAGAAGGCGTTGGTGGAGTACCACAGGCTATTCCAATCTCTACTAACCGCTTTCATCAAACGTGAAAAAAGTGGTGGTCGCCAAGAAAATGCTTGTCTCGGCAAAATTCGGCGTTGTTGAGCCATTGGAGTGTTTGGAATGTAGTGGGGAAGCAATGAGGGACAACCTCACAAAAACGATGGTGGTGGTGGTGTGGTGGCAGCAATTTGAATTTCTTTATTTTTCGGTGGTTTTGGTGATTTAACTTGGTGGAGGTGGTGGTGGAAAGATTTTAGAGAAGATTTGAAGTTGATTTAAACCGTGGGCTGGGTTTAATTAGGTTCCTTTTAATTTATGGTTTTAGGTTTTGAATTTTTTGTTTTGTTTGTTAATGGAGGTTTGAGAAGATGAAGTCACGACTGTTGGTGGGAGATAAGGCGGCGAGTTTGTAGCCCAAGTTGGGCCCAAGCCCAATTTTCGATATTTCGACTTTTGTCGATTTTTAAATAAACTTCAAACTAAATTTGCCGCCGTTAATGGTCTGATTTTTGCGAATGAGATATGAAAATGATCAGGAGAGAATTTCCAATCCAATGATCCATAAAACACTCTATTCTGACCATGGATGACATATAAGATAGTAGAAAATGCCTCAAAGTGCGTGCATGACGTAAGTTATGCGAACGAATTAACTCTAAATTCATAGATAATGTCAACCCGAATCAGAATACAATTAAACGGCCTAAGCAACTCTAATGGGACCTAAAACATTCTAGGATGTAAACATGAAGACCCTACCCCCAAACATATTTTTTATAACAAAGTTTAGAAAATTTGTTTTTTTTTTTTTTTTTTTTTTTTTAAGTGGGTCTTTTAAAGTCAGATTCCCGTGACTTCCTAGATTACTATGTTTATATTTAATATTTTTTTTTTAATTTTATAAGGAAAAACAATAAGCAATAAGGACATAATTCACCCCATAGAGAAACATGGCTCAAAAATCTGAGAAAACATGCAAGAGTGGAAAACGTGAATTATGTTAAACGTAGACTTAGGATCTGGTACTTACAGCCACACACTCTATAGGGAGGACCCGATTACCTTAATGGTGCACTTACCAATATATGGAAATGAAAGGAAATGCACTGAACACAAAAAATTGAGTCATTTATAGTCAGATACTCGAGACTTTATCTAAACATATGTATGAACATTCAGTTTATCATATATCAACAACCGAAATAGTTGTGGATCATTCCATAAATAAATATCACAGAAAACATATCCAAACATAATCAAGCACCAAGATTTCCTATGACGCAACCTAGTGAACTGAAAGCGAAGTCGGATAGACCTATAACGTAACCTAGCATGCACCTTCTTTTTCATCTTTGAACGAGAGGGTGCCCTAGTGAATAAGTGTGGAAAAGTGAATGGTTGTGGAAGATATGGTGGATATGGATAAGTTGCAGAAGGAAAGCATGTAAACAATGAGGATATGGGTTTAGCACAAAACTCATTCATAGTGTAGGTAGGGACTGTCTCAAGTCTGAAAATGAAGGTGTCAAATGGTTTGTCCTTCCTCAAGTATTTGTTTACTAGGTAGATTTAAAAAATTATGAAGCACGTGAGAAACAAAAGGATCGAAAGCAAACTCGAGATTCTTTTGAAAGGGTGGAAGGAGGGAGTCGAGGTGGATGTTGTGCAAAGTAGTTCTTGATAGAGTGAATCATCACCGCTCTAAGAAACTCATCAAATTCCTCATCTAGATTGGTCATATCCACATTACTATGGTAGTCCTCTATATCTTTGAGAAAGTCATCTATCTCGGCCCTCATCCATAATATGTGTATCGACTAGTGTAGGGATGAAAATATTAGAGTCTGAACTTCCAAAGGAAAGAAATTTAGGCATATGATTATCGTGAACGTGTTGTTGAAATAATCTCGGCCGAAGCTCGATCATGCTAACCTCTCCATCCATAGACAAATCGGGTAAATGTGTCTGTGTTTTAAAAACATTTACTTCAACAGCAAGATGGCCAAAAGACATGGACATCGAACCATCGCGGAAATTAATGAGCGCATTGGCAGTTGCTAGGAAAGGAAGCCCTAAGATGATCGGACAAAGTCGTTAGCTTAACGTCAGACGAGGATGACAAAATCACCGGATAGTAGAAATCCTGAACTTTTACCAAAGACATTTTTCGACCACACCCTTAGGATACTTAATAGACCGATCAACTAATTGCAACGTCATTTTAGTGGGTTGCATCTCGTCTAGACATATTTGTATATACAAATAAAACGGGAGTAAGTTAGCACTAGCCCCCAGGTCTAATAATGCGGTCGTCGTATAGAAATCTCCTAAGGTGCATTGTACAGTAGGACGACCAGGGTCCTTGTACTTAACAATTCCATTATGTTAAGATAGAGTTGGGAATTGTTCTGTTAAAAAGGCGTCTTTTGGTATATTGGTCTTACGCCTAGTAGTACACAACTCCTTAAGAAACTTAGCATGGTGTGGTAGCTTTTTAATAGCTTCGAGGAAGGGAAGGTTTATAGTTAGATTCTTGAAAACGTTCCTAATCTCCTCATAATTTGTATCACCTGGATGTTTAACCTTGGCTTTCTGTTTCTTAGGTTGTGTTGTAACTGGTACCTCTACAGTGGTAGGCTCTTCAGTTTCTATTTCGGTATCTAGTAAAATAGCAGGTGTAGGGGCTGCTGGTGGGGTAACTATAGCATAGTTACTTTGTTATCAACCACTCTGCCAGAACGGAGAGTGGTGATGGCATTTAGCTCACCTACATTTTCATATTCATCACTAGTATTATCGGTTACCTCAAAGGCTGTGTTTGTTGTTTTAGGATTAGGTATTGCGTGACCTGGAAACACACCTTTGGGTTGGGCTTTATCTTGGGTCAACTGTTGGCTTAAATTGTTAAAGGATTGTAGAAGCTGTTGGTTAGATTGAGCCATGGTTTGGAAAAGTTTTTGGCTCACTTGTATGAAGGTGTCAAGACAATCCGGTTGTGTGGGTGTAGTAGTCACGGTGGTGTGGATCGAACTATCTCGCCGTGAAATTATTTATGGGCAGATTTTGATAGTTATTACTTACCGGAACGATACCTCTATTAGCATTATAATTATTATAACTACCTTGACCTTGTGCTTGACCTTGTCGAGGTTGCACTTGGTTGTTATAATTATTATAATTACCCTGACCCTATCCTTGTCGTGGTGGAGCTTGGTTATAACCGCGGCGTTGGCCTAACATATTGATTATTGTACCACGGAGGTGTGGCGTGTTGGTTATTTCTCCAACCGGTTTGGGATTTTGTCTCCAAGGGCTTAGGTTCACTATTAATGGAACAAGCCTGTTCATAGGCTATAGGACGCTGGAAGTCGGGATGCTCAGGACTCCAACAGAAACTACATGGATTTGAATTTACATTCATGACGGGGATAGGCTTTTGTTGAACAGAAATGGCCTATACCTTTTTAGTGAGTGATTCGATTAGAGTTTTAAGCTCGGGATCGTGTTTAATTTCAAACATACCGCCGGCCTTAACTGTATTAGAAGAACTAGCGGAGCGGTGGATATCGTCAGTACCCCCCCAGTTGTTATTTCACTTAGTTTGATCCTCTAAAAATTTATAAGCCTCCGAGGCTCCTTTACTTAAGAAACTACCCCCATTCATTATGTCAAGGACTTCTTTATAGTGGTGTAGAAGTCCTTTGAAAAAGGCACGAACTAACGTGTCTTTCGCTAGGTTATGATGTGGACACTCTATAAGGAGATCGGTGAAACAATTCCAAGCCTCAGAAAATGATTCATGAGGATTTTGTCGAAAAGAAATGAATCTTGGAAAGCATCTCATCCGTCTTTAGGGGGGGTAAAATGTTCCATAAACAAATTTGAACAAGTTTAGCCCACGAGTCCACGTAATTAGGTGCTTTGGGTAGTTAACTAGACACCGCCTTTATCGGCTAAGGTGAAAAGGAATACCCTCGGTTTAATTTGTTCCGCACCAACCGTAGGATGCTGGAATGTTGTTAGGACTTGTTCAATCCTATGCATGTGTTGATAAGGTTTTTCATGGTCTAAACCATGAAAAACGGGTAACAAATTAAAATATTTGGGGATTCGAAATCCCCAATCGGTCCGCTAGAATGATGCAAGATTTGGGGCTATCGCCAAGGCTTTGTAGAAGTCGAGAGAGGAGTCTCTCCTTCTTCGCATTATATCGTGGTGTGTGTGAAATAGTAGCTAGAGGTGTAGTGGGTGGTATACTAGATTGACTTGTTTGTTGACGCGTTGTCGGTAATTACATTCGGTGTTTTGTTCGACCGCACCTTAATCTCATACAAGGCTAAGACCAAACTTAGCTAAACACGCCAACACTCAACAATCTCGATATACTAGTATAAACCTCTAACAGAGATGCGAGGTGTGGAAAAAAGAATACCTGATTAGGCCCTTGCTTCGCTTTATGAATAGCGCCTTGTTTACGCTGTTCGGTGTATATAACAAGTTAGAACACCGAAAAACTTGAAAAATCGGGTTCGAATCAAACCTCGTGGAAATCCGTAAAATTCAGCTTCAGTATGCGCTCCCCTTTGGGTGCAAAAGGCCAACTTCGTGTAAACTTCGAAGTTACAGTTTTTTGAGCTGGTCACGCCAACTTCCAAGAACTTCCGGTATAAGTCACGCCTTTGGGCGCGCCTGCAGCAGTTTTTATTTTTTTTTTTTTTTTTCGAGAAAGTTTAATGCTGAAAAAGACAACGACCATTAGAATTGAACAAGGGTGGGTGGGTGAAATGGGACTTTAAGAAGAGTACTTATACTACGAAAACAATGCGAAAGTGAAACTAAGATGGTAGCGGCGCCATTTGATAAACATAAAAAGATAAAGTTTACCTACGAAATGAACGATAAAACTCAAAACGTAAGTGAACTAAAACTTAATTACGTGCCTAAATTTATCAAAGATTGTTCTACTCTCGATCTATTGAACAGATATAGTGGAGTAGGAAGTTCGTTCCACTCCTAGTCCTTCCAAGATGCTTTGTGTTTTCTAGTCTAATTACTCTACTCTAAGTCTAATGAGAGATTTACGAAATGATAATTAGACTACGATGCAACTACCCACAAGATGCAACTAGTCGACTATTTAAACAACTATGGGAATACTACGTTGATTCTATGATAAGGAGTTAGAGGGGGATTGATTCCACCTTAGCTCAACTTAATCCACTAACGACGAATCGTCGTAATCCGAATTGAACTGCCAGCAGAATAACTGGTTATTCCTAATCCCTAATTACACATGGCATTTCTACCAATTCATAACTAGCATGTGAACGATTACACCCATTCTCATGGTGAACTAGTCATTTCTAGAGTGGAAAGGAAATTACGACTATTCAACATTAACACGAATCAAGCCTTCATCAAGGCTTCGCAACCCCCTCTAATGGAGGTTTAGCCGAGAATCATCACGCTATCATTCCCAATCAAATTCGAACAAGACATGATATAAAGATTGAAATTTGCTTAATTTAAACTTCAATAGCAACTACTCATGCAAGAATTATTTCAATCTAATTAAGACAACTATTGAATCTAAGAATTAAACTAATTAAGTAAAGGAAATGAACTAGATTATCAAGAACACTAATTTATTAATCTAAATAAAAATCAATACAATAATGTAATACTGAATTTAAAACAAGAATAAAAACTAATTAATTTAATCTAAAACTGGATCTAGAACTAAGGTTTAATGGATACTTTCTATTCTAAACTCATTTATTTTCTAACCTAACTATCTATATCTACAAAGAATCAAACTTTTGTTTTTATACTTTCAGATCCAAAAATCGTGCATAGGCTTGGAGCCATGTTTTGGGCCGGAAAATCGGGCCCAAAACCCAATTCTTTTAGTCCGAAAAGGGCTCTTCAGCTGGATTTGGCTTCAACAGACTTTTTGTCCACTTATGCTCCTCTGATTGGGTCAAAGTTTAAACCATTGGAAAACTCTTTCCGAGCCGGTCGTTTTGACATAAGGTAGGCCCAATTCCGAGGTCTGAGTCCAAAGATACGGCCTTCGGAAGTTCTCACGACTTTGTGTCAAGTCATTTAGGCGTCGACTTTTCAGCTTTTGACCGGGCTTTACAAGGCTTTGTCTTCTTGAATCTTGGCCTTTAATCACGGAACTCCTTAGCAACCGACCTTTGCTCCTTTATCTCGCTAAAGTGGCACATTTCTGCACATCATGGACTTTGAAGCCTGAAATGCATAAAAAACACGTAATCAGTATTAACTCTTAATTATTACTCACATAATTGGTCTAAAAGTATGATGGTTAAGGGGTTAAAACTACTGTTTTGGGCTCTTATCAATCACCAACGTTCGGAGCTCTCTGGAGAAAGCCCAAAACAGAGCCACTAATGCTGCCACTTGGAAAGTGAAGTTCTTGGAACTGCGCGCCCATTTCACTACCCTGCAAGCAAAACATGACCAAGTCCAAGGGGAACTTAACCATAGGAACACCGAGATGAGGACCATTGGGCAAGCCATTGCCCATGCAAATGAGTTCATGTCATGCTATGAGAGGGCTCTAAAAGAGAAATATCTTCTCTCTGATAAGAAGGTCGATGATCTCTTGGCGGAGACCTCTGAGTTCTATTCTCAAGTGGTGCAGGAGCTGAAGAAGAGGTCAGCTGAAAATGTCGCTTTGCTCTGTGAGTACTTGATGTTTCTCGAGAATCCTTCGATACTGCCAAACAAGTTAAGTTTGAGGAGGCTATTGAAGCTACTGGATATGTCTCTCAATTGGATGCTCAGGGTCGAGTGACCAACCCTTTCATCTTGTTTCCTGATCTACACACCAGTATCTCAGCTATCCAAGAAGAACTTATGCCTTATGCTTCCTCATCCTCTAAAGAAGAAACCGATGATGACATGCCTCCCGTTCAACTTCCTTTTCTGCCAGTTCCAGTTTTAGGTGAGTGTTTTGTTCAGCCTTCAACCGTTCTAGTTAATCCAACTATATAGTCTATTTTTGAGAGTGAAACGCAAGTTCCTGACGATGGTACAACAGCAAGCACTGATGGTGAACCGAAGTTTGATTCTACCCCTACTTCATAAGCTTTTCAGTTGATGATTCACATAAACAATTATTCTATGGATCTGTAATATTGAGCTATGTAGCTCACATACAATTTACTTATTGAGCTCTGAAGCTCTTCTATTTTATGCACGCATACTATTTACTTACTGAGCTTTGTAGCTCTTCTAGTTTATGTATACATTATAAGCACTTTATGTTATATGACATGTGTTACTTTGCGTACTCTGCCCCTGATGCCCCCAAAGTTCATTTGGAACAACAATAGGTGATCCTAGTAGACTAAACAGATTAAAATGAGGCATGACCAGAATCTGATCAGGATATCATGGGAGCCATTCAAATTAACTGTAATTAGGAGTTCGATTGCAATAGAGTCATATGTCTTTGCGAAAGTAACTTGGTGCCATGAGCATGACACTGTATTTAATAATGATAGGTCTTATTTATTTTTAAAAAATAAATAGGCTATTGCCAAAACAGCAGTGGGGGAGTCTTCCTCAGCGCCACCATGCTGATGCTGTTCCAGGCCCATGATTTGCGTGCTAGGATCTGGATCCAACCCAGATCTTCCCAGCAACTCCTATTTTAATGTTTTGAGAGCGCTAGGAACTTGCATATAGTTCAGGCTCTTAAGAACACTATCTCTTGTTCCAAGTCAAACTGGCATTCAGTTTACTGAATAGTTCGTGTGGTCAGATTCCCTAACGGCTTAACCCATCGAGGATATTCGCAGTTTGAAAGAACTGCCATATAGTTCAACTTTCCCATACTCAGTATCACTGGTTCTAAAGCAAATTGGCATACAATATTCTTGAACAGATAGTGAGAAGATAGTTCCCTAAAGGCTTAGTCCATTGTGGATCATAAATAAAGAATTAATGTAAGGAATAAATTCGATGGCAATGTGGAGCACTTTATTGATGAATTGGAGAGGAGTGAACAATGCATAGAAAAACATAGAATAACAATTTATTGATAGTACTTGCGAAGGTGTTGCGCATTCCATGGTTTGGCAAGAACGTCCCTTTCAATAGTGCGGATATAATAAAAACCAATTCGACCAACCTTGTCGATGATGTAAGGTCCTTCCCAGTTGGGCCCAAGCTTGATGTTGGGCTCTGGGATCTTGTGCAAAACTAGATCTCTAGATTTGAAAGATTGAATCCGGACTCTCTTGTCGTATGATCTCTTCAGAATCTGCTGGTTAGCAGCTAAGCAAAGTGCAGCACCTTCTCATTTTTCATCTAGGAGATCCATTTCTCTACATAACAACTCCTCATTGTCCAGAGTGTGCACAACATCTGACTTCTGAGTGGGAGCTGCTAGTTCTGGAGGTATGACAGCCTCCGTTCCGTAGGTCAGTGAAAATGGTGATTCACCAGTTGACCGTCTGGGTGTAGTTCGATATGCCCATAGGACCTTAGGAGTTCCTCAACCCATAAACCTTTTGGGTCATCTAATTTACACTTCATGTTATCCAAGATGACCCTGTTAGAGGCTTTAGCTTGGTCATTGCCTTACGGGTACCTTAGAGTTGAGAACAGATACGTAATGTAAAACTCCTCACAGAGTTCAGCAACTAATCCTCCAGCGAACTGTTCGCCATTATCTAAGATGATAACTTTGGGTATGCCGAACCTACAAACAATGTTATTCTAAATGAACTTTCTGACGTCATGTTCTCAAATGAAGACAAGAGGAACTGCTTCTATCCACTTGGTGAAGTAATCTGTCGCAACTAGTAGGAATCGAACATTGCCAGGAG
This sequence comes from Coptis chinensis, assembly GCF_015680905.1. Lineage (NCBI taxonomy): Eukaryota > Viridiplantae > Streptophyta > Magnoliopsida > Ranunculales > Ranunculaceae > Coptis > Coptis chinensis. Next base: position 89,720,347 of record NC_141456.1, read on the forward strand.
CAGCTAGTAGAGGTCCGACGATATCAGTTCCCCACTGTGTAAATGGCCATGGACTGGCCAAGGGGTGCAGTTCTGTTGCTAGAGCATGGATTAGCAGAGCATATCGTTGATATTTTTTACATTTGCAGGCAAAACCTATGCATCCTGATAAGTGGTAAAAATGATAGTTTACCTACGAAATGAACGATGAAACTCAAAACGTAAGTAAACTAAAACTTATTACGAGTCTATATTTATCAAGTTTCCTACTCTCAATACTATCGAAATAGAGTGGAGTAACAAATTCGTTCCACTCCTAGTTCTCTAGCATGGAATGATTTCATAGTTAACTAATCGGTCTTAAGTCTAATGAGAGGTTTATGAGGGGAATTCTATACTACGAGGTGAATTCAATTAACAAGTTACGAATAACGAAATGATAAAATGCTAAGGGTTTGAATCTAGATAAAGAATTAAAGGGAATTGAATCCACCTTAACTCGACTTAATCCTACTAACAAAGACTCGTCGTGATCCAAATTGAATGCTTGCATATCAAAATAGTAATTATAATCCCTAATTATACATGGCATTACTACCAATTCATAACTAGCATGTGAGCGATTAAACCCATTCTCATGGTGAATTAATCGTTTCTAGAGTGGAATAATTATCACGACGATTTCTAAGTTTAACAAAGATCAAGCGTCATCAAGGCTTCTTCAACCCCTCTAATGGAGGTTTAGCCTTGATTCATACCACTATCATTTCCCATTGATTTAAAACTACACATCATATAAAAATTCTATTCTTATGCAATTTATCTAAACAATGATTGAAATCTCAGGTAATAACTAGGAAATGAATAACAAGTAAAAAAGGAATTTAGATCTAAACAATTGTAAATGACAAAAATCAAAATTGACAAACTAACTATTTTATTTATCAAACTAATTAAGAACAATGATTCTAAGAGTTTAATCTCAAACAAGAATTGAATTTAAACAAAACTTAATTTAATTAATGAAAACTAGATCTAGAATTATCTATAGTTTTAGGTCTAACTAGCTACCATTAACAAAGAGCTAAACTTTTGTTTTTATATGTTCAGATCCAAAAATCATGCATGGGCTTGGAGCCATGTTTTGTCCACTTCTGCTCCTCTGATTTTCAGTCCAAAAAGGCCTCTTCAGCTGCAGTTGACTTTGACAGACTTTTTGTCCACTTCTGCTCCTCTGATTGGGCCATGTCTTGGACCATTGGAAAGCTCTTTTCGAGCCAGTTGTTTTGACATAAGGTAGACCCAATTCCGAGGTCTGAGTCCAAAGATACAGCCTTCGGAAGTTCTGCTGACTTATGTGCTGTTTCTGCCCGCGTTGACTTTGACTTTTCAGCTTTGACTGGGCTTTAGAAAGGCTTTGTCTTCTTGAATCTTGGCCTTTAATCACAGAACTCCTTAGCAACCAACCATTGCTCCTTTATCTCATCGAAGTGGCATATTTCTGCACATAATTGACTTTGAAGCCTGGAACGCATAAAAACACGTGATCAGTATTAACTCTTAATTATTACTCACATAATTGGTCTAAAAGTATGATCATTATGGGTTAAAACTACAGTTTTGGGCTCTTATCAAACCACCCCCAAACAGCATTTTGCTTGTCCTCAAGCAAATATGAGAAATTAGAATAAGTGACCAAAAAATGGAGTTCTAACTACTCTCGTTTCGCTCAGTGCGATTGCATTGACCATATGCAACAAGGCCTTAAACCACTAGGAATTTCCTAGTGGACGAGTTATAGCCTCGTGAGAGTTTTCCAATGAAGATACTCACAAACTTCATCTTTACTACAACGACTAAGAAATAAAACTATTGTTTCCTCATTCATGTCTCAACTATCTATACATCTCACTAGCAAATGAATAAGAATAACCAAGTCAAAACCCTAAACTAATATATGCATAATAATCAATCATCTATGATACAAATATATATACTATGAGTAATACTATGAAATGCCTAGCAGGTTCGTTTCTGAAAACTCGGAATAACGTCCTTAAGTAGGTCCTCACATAAATGTTAAGACAAAACCACTCGATTTTTCTCAAGTTTATTTACTCCATTAATGCGGTGGGCACACTTTACCTTACAATCTCAATGACAATAAGGAAGCCGGAGTCGATCAAACACATCTGCCACTTACTATCACACTAACCTATTCCTAATTGAGTTAGAGGTCTTTATTAGGTGTTGCGGGGATTAGGAGATGGTTTAAGAAGGAAGGAAATGGATATTCAAAAGGACAAGTCTGAGATAATAGAGTCTTCATATTATGTAACTTAGAGAAAACCTTGTTATTTTCTTTTGCTTCTATACTTTGTTTTCATCCTTAGCCAAATTTTTCTTTTTCTTTTCTTTGGCTTTTGACTCCCTTTATTCTATTTTTGGAGTTTTTATTTATTTCTATTTTTTTTCTTTTCCTTGGATGGAAACTTCTTTTCTTTTCTTTTTTCTGAAGCAACTAACTAATTTTTGTTTACACATGTTTTTCTCTTCTTCTTTCTTCACTTATTCTATTCTCAGACTTATTCTAGATTGGGTAAGTTGAATTTTTTATTTTGTTTTGTTTTTGTAACAGGGTAAAGGAATTGTGGTTTATGGAAGGCTAAAGAAAGGCTCAGAGGGGCGACTAGCGGAAAATAATTCATAGGTTTGAATTTCTGGCTATATCGATCCAAAGAGGGCCTAAATTCTCGCTTAGGATATGACATAGTGATCAAGCAAGTGGACGTGTGATTTCTCTATCCGGATTTTACTTCTCCTTTGTGTCATTTCTCAAATGTTTCGGCTCATATAAGGCTTTAGGCAATTTTCTCCCAGATTTGTAGAATAAGTACTCTAGCCTAGATTTCAAAAACTTACTGCTAACAATCATAGATACTCATGTAATATATTTATAGATAGATGCAAAGATTATTACCTACATATTAACCTAAGTTTCTAACAATTATTCTGATGCAAAAGCTACGTGAGACTTCTAGATTGTTAAGAGCATAGAGAAAGAAAACAATACCAATATTCCTAAGTGTATAGCATAAACTTATTTATTTATATTTTTGAAATTTTTAACTTGAAAACAAATGCATATTATACATATCTATATCCTAACAGATGCCTTAATTACACATGTTTCTATGCCCCCCCCCCAAACACAAGTTAAGCACACGTGTTTCTATTTGATAATCATAAAAATGATAGTTTACCTACGAAATGAACGATGAAACTCAAAACGTAAGTAAACTAAAACTTAAATAGGAGCCTATATTTATCAAGTTTTCTACTCTCAATTCTATCGAAATAGAGTGGAGTAACAAATTCGTTCCACTCCTAGTTCTCTAGCATGGAATGTTTTCTAGTCAACTAATCGGTCTGAAGTCTAATGAGAGGTTTACGAGGGGAATTCTATACTACGAGGTGAATTCCATTAACAAGTTACGAATAACGAAATGATAAAATGCTAAGGGTTTGAATCTAGATAAAGAATTAAAGGGAATTGAATCTACTTTAACTCGACTTAATCCTACTAACAAAGACTCGTCGTGATCCAAATTGAATGCTTCGCATATCAAAATAGTAATTATAATCCCTAATTATACATGGCATTTCTACCAATTCATAACTAGCATGTGAGCGATTAAACCCATTCTCATGGTGAATTAATCATTTCTAGAGTGGAATAATTATCACGACGATTTCTAAGTTTAACAAAGATCAAGCGTCATCAAGGCTTCTTCAACCCCTCTAATGGAGGTTTAGCCTTGATTCATACCACTATCATTTCCCATTGATTTAAAACTACACATCATATAAAAATTCTATTCTTATGTAATTTATCTAAACAATGATTGAAATCTCAGGTAATAACTAGGAAATGAATAACAAGTAAAAAAGGAATTTAGATCTAAACAATTGTAAATGACAAAAATCAAAATTGACAAACTAACTATTTTATTTATCAAACTAATTAAGAACAATGATTCTAAGAGTTTAATCTAAAACAAGAATTGAATTTAAACTAAACTTAATTTAATTAATGAAAACTAGATCTAGAATTATCTATAGTTTTAGGTCTAACTAGCTACCATTAACAAAGAGCTAAACTTTTGTTTTTATATGTTCAGATCCAAAAATCGTGCATGGGCTTGGAGCCATGTTTTGGGCCAGAGATTCAGGCCCAAAACCCAATACTTTCAGTCCAAAAATGCCTCTTCAGCTGCAGTTGACTTCGACAGACTTTTCGTCCACTTCTGCTCCTCTAATTGGGCCAAGGCTTGGACTATTGGAAAGCTTTTTCCGAGCCGGTTGTTTTGACATAAGGTAGACCCAATTGCAAGGTTTGAGTCCAAAGATATGGCCTTCGGAAGTTCTGCTAACTTGTGTGATGTTTCTGCCCCCGTTGACTTCGACTTTTCAGCTTTGACCGGGCTTTAGAAAGGCTTTGTCTTCTTGAATCTTGGCCTTTAATCACAGAACTCCTTAGCAACCAACCATTGCTCCTTTATCTCATCGAAGTGGCACATTTCTGCACATAATTGACTTTGAAGCCTGAAATGCATAAAAACACGTAATCAATATTAACTCTTAATTATTACTCACATAATTGGTCTAAAAGTATGACTGTTACAAGGTTAAAACTACAGTTTTGGGCTCTTATCACATCCTTTTGCATATAAGGACAAAAGTATCCTTTCCTTAGAATCTTGAGAGCTAGTGTTCAGCCCCCAACATGATTGCCACAAATTCCTTCATGAACTTCTTGCATAGCTTGTTAAGACATTTGAGGTGAGGTCCCAAAAGGACTTCTTGTACGGATCGTCTCCAACGAGGGTGAATATTTGTATCTTTGCAAGTAGACACCTGGCTACATTTTTATCCTCGGGGAGTGTTCTGTCTTTGAGGTAGGACTTACATGGATCCATCCAACTTGGCATAATGGCTAGAACAACACAAACTGTTGTAACTAGGAACTGAATGCTAGATCTCTCTTAACCTCATACCCTCCATCAACTTGGAACATAACTAGCTGTGAGTCACTAAAAACTATGAGGTGTGTTAGTCCCAGGTCGAGGGAAATTATGAGACCAACAAGTGTTGCCTCATACTCTGCCTCATTGTTAGAAGCATTCTAACCTAATCGGATAGATTTCTCCAGCCGCATATTGTTGAGAGCAACTAACACAGCTCCAACTCCTGCACCTCTATCATTTGAAGATCCATCCACAAACAGCCGCCATCCGGAGCTCGACTCCCATGGGTCTGGATTGGAGTTTGGAGACTCAGCCAGGATGCCATCGTCGGAACTGGGGGTGGTTGAATCGTACCCTGTGTAGGTCATTGGGAAATTTTCCAAGAATTCTACTAGTGCCTGACCCTTCTCTAAGATTCTGGGGACATAAATAATATTGTATTCTGACAGTTGCACAGACCATTTAGCTAGCCTTCCTGACCTATTCGGTCATTCCATAACTGATCTCAATTGGTACTCTGTGATCACTCTGATAGTGTGGGACTGGAAGTACGGTCGTAATTTCTCTGCGGCAAAAACAAGTGCTAAAGCGACTCTTTCAAGTTTAGGGTACATTGTTTCTACTGGTAGGAGCGTCCGGCTCAAGAAATAGATAGGTTTTTCAACCTTCTTTTCATCCACACGTATTAGTACAGAACTGATGTCGTAGTCAGATGAACAAAGATAAAGACCTAAGACTTCTCCCTCAATAGGCTTTGAAAGGATTGGTCGTGCCCCCAGGTATGTTTTGAGTTTATCGAATGCCTTTTGGCAATCTTCTGTCCATGAGAAGGAGGTGTTCTTTCACAGTAACTGAAATAGGGGTTTGCACTTATCTGAACTCTTGGAAATGAACCTACTCAAAGCTGCTAACCTGCCTATAACATTTTGCACCTCTTTCATGTTTTTAGGTAAGGGCATTTCTAAGAGCGCTCAGATCTGATCTAGGTTCGCCTCAATCCCTCTCTTAGTAACTAGGTACCCTAAAAACTTTCCTGATGATACAGCGAAAGCACATTTTGTAGGGTTGACCTTCATGCGATATTTTTGAAGAACGTCAAATGCACGTTTCAAGTGGGAGAGATGATATCCCCATTTTAGACTCTTGATCAGGAGATCGTCCACATACACCTCCACAATGTTGCCTATTAATCCTTCAAATATCTTGTTTACCAAACGCTGGTATGTGTCTCCTGCATTTTTCAATCCGAATGGCATGACCTAATAGCAATACAGGCCATCCTTGGTTGTGAAATTGGCATGCTTGTGGTCCTCTTCATGTAAAGGGATCTGGTTATAGCCTGACGACCCATCTGTGAAGGATAACTAATAAGAGCCCAAAACTGTAGTTTTAACCCCTTAACAATCGTACTTTTATACCAATTATGTGAATAATAAGTAAGAGTTAATACTGATTATGTGTTTTTATGCATTTCAGGCTTCAAAGTCCATTCTGTGCAGAAATGTGCCACTTTAGCGAGATAAAGGAGCAAATGTCGGTTGCTAAGGAGTTCTGTGAATAAAGGCCAAGATTCAAGGAGACAAAGCCTTTGTAAAGCCCGGTCAAAAGCTGAAGAGTCAACACGGGCAGAAACAGTGCACAAGTCAGCAGCATTTCCGAAGACCATATCTTTGGACTCAGACCTCGGAATTGGGCCTACTTTATGTCAAAACGACCGGCTCGGAAAGAGCTTTCCAATGGTCCAACCATTGACCCAATCAGAGGAGCAAAAGTGGATGAAAAATCTATTAAAGCCAAATCTAACTGAATAGCCCTTTTCGGACTGAAAGAATTGGGTTTTGGGCCCGATTTTCCGGCCCAAAATATGGCTCCAAGCCCATGCACGATTTTTGGATCTGAAAGTATAAAAACAAAAGCTTGACTCTTTGTAAAATATAGATAGTTAGGTTAGAAAATAAAAGTAGCTTAGAATAGAAAGTTGCCACTATAATAGCTTCTAGATCTAGTTTTAATTGTTTTTAATTAAGTTTAGTTTCATTTGTATTCCTTGTTTTAGATTAAACCTTTAAAATATTGTTATTCATTTGATTAGATTAATAAAATAGTTTATTATTATTCAATTCGTTTTCTGTCATTACATTTATAGATCCAGTTTAAATTCTTGTTGATATCATTTCTAAATTATTAATTAGATTTTAATTATTGTTTAATTTAGATTAGTAAATTTCAATTCTTTATAGTATGTTTAGTTTTAATTTAATCGGAAATGATTGCGTAATGATTCTCGGCTAAACCTCCATTAGAGGGGGTTGAGAAGCCTTGATGAAAGCTTGATTGGTGTTAGCATAGGATAGTCGTAATTTCTATTCCACTCTAGAAACGATTAGTTCACCATGAGAATGGGTTTAATCATTCACATCCTAGTTATGAATTGGTAGAAATGCCATGTGTAATTAGGGATTAGGAAGAACCAATTGTTCTCGCAGTAGCGATTTTTAATTCGATTACGATTAATTTATTCGCCGCTAGTAAGCTAAGTTGAGTTAAGGTGGAATCAATCCCCCCCTAATTCCTTATCATAGAATCGACGTAGTATTTCCATAGCTGTTTATTTAGTTGATTAGTTGCATATTGTGGGCAGTTGCATCATAGTCTAGTTTATAATTCGTAAATCTCTCACTAGACTTTAGTTAAGATTATTTATACGTAGAGAACATTACCATGCGGAAGAACTAGGAGTGGAACGAATCATCTACTCCACTATATCTCAATAGGATTGAGAGTAGAAATCTTTGATAAATTAGGCACGTTAACAAATCGTTTAGTTTTACTTACGTTTAGAGTTTCATCGCTTTATTCATTAGTAAAACTATTCTTTTTACGTTTATCAAATGGCGCCGCTACCATCTTAGTTTCACTTTCGCATTGTTTTCGTAGTATAAGTACTCTTCTTAAAGTCCCATTTCACCCACCCACCCTTGTTCGATTCTAACTGTGGGTGTCTTTTTCAGCATTAAACTTCCTCGCAAAAATTGCACAGAGTACACCTGCGGCTTCCGGAGCGACCGACGCTTAAAAAATCTTGGAAGTTGAGCTACCGTTGCCAAACAGACGACCCGCGACTCAAACATCTTGTAACTTGAACTTACACGGCGCTGCGCCACCTTTGATTTTTGCTGGATTTCCATAGGTTTGTTTCGAACTTCAATTTTTCAAGTTTTTTAGTGTTCTAACTTGTTATATACACTGAACACGCGTAAACAAGACGTTATTCATAAACGAAGCAAGGACGCAATCAGGTATTCCTTTCTTCCACACCTGGCATCTTCTGTTAGAGGTTTATACTAGAATATCAGGATTGTTTGGAGGTTGTCGTGTTTAGTTAACTTTGGTCTTAACCTTGTATGAGATTAAGGTCTTGTTGAACAGAAACACCTAACGCAATTACACGGCAACATCAACAAGCACGCCTATCTAGTATACCACTCATTGCACCTCTAGCTACTATTCCACATACTCTACCTGACACAATGCCCGACGAAGGAGAGACTCCTCTCTCGGACTTTTATAAAGCCTTGAGCGATAGCCCCAAATCTTGCATCGTTCTTGCAGACCCAGTGGGGGATTTCCGAATCCCTCCAAATATTTTTAATTTGTTACCCGTTTTCTATGGTTTAGACCATGAAAAACCTTATCAGTACATGCGTAGAATTGAACAAGTTCTTACAACATTCCACCATCCTACGGTGAGTGCTGAACAAATTAAACTCAGGGTATTTCCCTTCACTTTAGCCGATAAGGCGGCTTTGGTTAACTGCCCTGCCCTAATTGCGTGGACTCGTGGGCTAAACTTGTTCAGCTGTATATGGAACATTTTTACCCACCCCTAAAGACAGATGAGATGCTTTCAAAGATTCATTTCTTTTGACAAAATCCTCATGAATCATTTTCAGAGGCTTGGAATCGTTTCACCGATCTCCTTATAGAGTGTCCACATCATAACCTAGCGAAAGACACGTTAGTTCGTGTCTTTTTCAAAGGACTTCTACACCACCATAAAGAAGTCCTTGACATAATGGATGGGTGTAGTTTCCTAAATAAAAGAGCCTCGGAGGCTTATAAATTTTTAGAGGATCAAACTAAGTGAAATAACAACAGGGGGGGTAGTGACGATATCCACCGCTCCGCTAGTTCTTCTAATATAGTTAAGGCCGCCGGTATGTTTGAGATGAAACACGATCCCCAGCTTAAAACTCTAATCGAATCACTCACTAAAAAAGTAGAGGCCATTTCTGTACAACAAAAGCCTATCCCCGTCATGAATGTAAATTCCAATCCATGTAGTTTCTGTTGGTGTCCTGAGCATCCCGACTCCCACTGTCCTATAGCCTATGAACATGCTTGTTCCATTAATAGTGAACCTAACGCCCCTTGGAGACAAAATCCCAACTTCGGTTGGAGAAATAACCAACAAGTCACACCTCCAGGGTACAATAATCAATATGTTAGGCCAACGCCCAGTTATAACCAAGCTCCACTACGACAAGGACTGGGTCAGGGTAATTATAATAATTATAACAACCAAGTGCAACCTCAACAATGTCAAGCACAAGGTCAAGGTAGTTGTAATAATTATAATCCTAATAGAGGTATCGTTCCGATAAATAATAACTATCACAATCCGCCCATAAATAATCAACGCGACATAGTTCCAGTCACACCACCCGTGACCACTACACCCACCCAACCAGATCATCTTGACACCTTCATACAGGTGAGCCAACAACTCTTCCAAACCATGGCTCAATCTAACTAACAGCTTCTACAATCCGTTAATAATTTAAGCCAACAATTGGCCCAAGATAAAGCCCAACCCAAAGGTGTGTTTCCAGGTCACGCGATACCTAATCCTAAAATAACAAACATGGCCTTTGAGGTAACCGGTAATACTAGTAATGAAAATGAAAACGTAGGTGAGCTAAATGCCATCACCACTCTCCATTCTGGCAGAGTGGTTGATAACAAAGTAACAATGCCTATAGTTACCCCATCAGTAGCCCCTACACATGCTACTTTACTAGATACCGAAATAGAAACTGAAGAGCCTACCACTGTAGAGGTACCAGTTACAACACAACCTAAGAAACAGAAAGCCAAGGTTAAACATCCAGGTGATACATATGCTAAATATAGAGAGAAACCACCGTTTCCACAAAAATTAGCCATGTTAACTAGGGATACAAATTATAAGGAGATTAGGGAAATTTTCAATAATCTAACTATAAACCTTCCCTCCCTCGAAGCTATTAAAAAGCTACCACAATATGCTAAGTTTCTTAAGGAGTTGTGTACTACTAGGCGTAAGACCAATATAACAAAAGACGCCTTTTTAACAGAACAATTCCCAACTCTATCTAAACATAACGGAATTGTTAAGTACAAGGACCCTGGTCGTCCTACTGTACATTGCACCTTAGGAGATTCCTATACGACGACCGCGTTATTAGACCTGGGGGCTAGTGTTAACTTACTCCCGTTTTATTTGTATAGACAAATAGGTCTTGAGGAGATGCAACCCACCAAAATGACGTTGCAATTAGCTGATCGGTCTATTAAGTATCTTAAAGGTGTGGTTGAAAACGTGCTGGTAAAGGTTCAGGATTTCTACTATCTGGCTGATTTCGTCATCCTCGATACAAAAGTTGCTAACGACTCTGTCCCGATCATCTTAGGGCGTCCTTTCCTGGAAACTGCCAATGCACTCATAAATTGCCGTGATGGTTCGATGTCCATGTCTTTTGGCCATCTTTCTGTTGAAGTAAATGTTTTTAAAACAAAGACCGCGCCACCGATTAGATACTATGGATGGAGAGGTTTGCATGATCAAGAACTTCGCTCGAGATTATTTCAACAACACGTTCCCTGATAATCAGATGCCCAAATTTCTTTCCTTTGAAGGTTCAGACTCCAACGTTTTCATCCCTACACTAGTCGATACACATATTATGAATGATGACGAGATAGATGACTTTCTCAAAGATATAAAGGAATACCATAGTACTGTGGATATGACCAAGCTAGATGAGGAATTCGATGAGTTTCTTAGAGCAGGTGATGAGTCACCCTATCAAGAACTACTTTGCACAACATCCGCCTTTACTCCCCTCCTTCCACCCTTTCAAAGGAATCTCGAGTTTGCACTCGATCCTTTTGTTTCTCCTATGCTTCATAATTTTTTAAATCCTCCTAGCAAACAAATACTTCAGAAGGACAAACCATTTGACACCTTCATTTTTAGAATTGAGACAGTCCCTACCTACACCATGAATGAGTTTTGTGCTAAACCCACATCCTCAGTTGTTCCATGCTTTCCTTCTACAACTTATCCATATCCACCATATCTTCCACAACCATTCACTTTTCCACACTTATTCACTAGGACACCCTCTCATTCAAAGATGAAAAAGAAGGTGCATGCTAGGTTACGATATAGGTCTATCCAACTTCGTTTTCATTTCACTAGGTTGCGTCATAGGAAATCTTGGTGCTTGATTGTGTTTGGGTATGTTGTTTGTGATACTTATTTATGGAATGATCCACAACTATTTCGGTTGTTGATATATGATAAACTGCATGTTCATACATATGTTTAGATAAAGTCTCGAGTATCTGACTATAAACGACTCAGTTTTTATGTTTGGTGCATTTCCTTTTATTTTCAGATATTGGTGAGTGCACCATTAAGGTAACCGGGCCCTCCCTATGGAGTGTGTGGCTGTAAGTACCGGATCCTAAGTCCACATTTAACATAATTCACGTTTTCCACTCTTGCATGTTTTCTCGGATTTTTGAGTCATGTTTCTCTATGGGGTGAATTATGTCCTTATTGCTTATTGTTTTTCCTTATAAAAGTAAAAAAATATTAAATAATAAACATAGTAATCTAGAAAGTCTCGGGAATCTGACTTTAAAAGACCCACTTTTAAAAAAAAAACAAATTTTCTAAACTCTGTTGTAAAAAATTTGTTTGGGGGTGGGGTGTTCGTGTTTCCGTCCTAGAATGGTTTATGTCCCATTAGAGTTGCTTAGGCCGTTTAATTGTATTCTGATTCGGGTTGACATAATCTATGAATTTAGAGTTCATTTGTTCGCATAACTTATGTCATGCACGCACTTAGAGACGTTTTCCACTATCTTATATGTAATCCACGGTCGGAATAGAGTGTTTTATGGATCATTGGATTGGAAATTCTCTCCTGATCATTTCCATATCTCATTCGCAAAAATCGGCCAGGTAACGAAGCGGCAATGTTAGTTTGAAGTCGCGCTAAAAATCGACTAAAATTCGAAAAATTCGAATTGGGCTTGGGCCCAACTTCACAAGACCGGCAGCAAGCCTGCGCCCCTATGTTTCCACCAACAATCGTGCGTTTTCATCTTCCAAACCGCCATTGACAAACTTCCAAGCTTCAAACCCTAACTAACAATAAAATTAAAAAGAAACCTAACTACACCCACGCCAAACATCCAAATCAATTTCAAATCTTCTCAAAAACCTTTCCACCACCACCTCCATCAATTTACAAAACCAAAAACCACCGAAAAATCCAAATCTTGGAGCTGCCGCGCCACCACACCACCACCACCATCGTTTTTTTAGTGAGGTTGTCCCTCATTGCTTCCCCCTACTTTATTCAAACCCCCTAACCTTATCAAAACTTCCAATGGCTCAACAACGCTGGATTTTTCCAGAGCAAGCATTTATTGGCGACCACTTCGCGCCGTTTTACGATGACAAAATGATTAGTAGAGATTAGAATAGCTTGTGGTACTGGACCGACGCCTTTTACCACGAAGAGTTAGTCCGACGGTTTTACAACACGAGGGAGTTAGAGGGAAATCGAATATTTGTTACGGTGGCAAAGAGGAGGAAGGAAGTAACTACTGGGTTGTTGGCTGAGATTCTAGGCATTCCGCCTAGAATCCATCTTGATGCCACGTTACAGGAGTCCCAATATACTGGGGTCGAGCAGTTGATGAACGCGACTGTTACCGAAGGGAACTACAATGTGAGCTCGCATTGTGTTCGCCGCCAGCATCCTCGAACCAACCAACCGGTCAGTAGCTCGATGGATTGGTAGGAATGTCATAGGGAAGGAGAAGGTCAGCGATATCGGTCTGAACTGCCTTCACATTTTATGGATACTCCAGGAGCAGAAGTATGAGTTCTATATCTTGGAGTTTTTGCTTAACATGATTAGGGGAGTAGGGAAGTCTATTGCACCTCTCCCTATTTTGATAACCAAGATCATGCTGAAGTTGAGAGCGACTCCGACGTCTGATAGGATTTGCCTTACCATACACCAAAATCCTTGGATTTATAAGGAGTGTATCCAACAAGTTTGGAGGTTGCCTGAGGATAGGGTAGTCAACGAGGAGGAGGACGTCAGAAATGAGAATGACTCGAGGACAAGGAAGACTTGACATGTTTTGATGCTGATGCCTTGGAGAGGGGTTGGCCAGATGCAGAACGAATGGCTGTGATTCATCGTGGCATGCGTTCACTCAATACTATCTGCGAAGACCTCCAGACTCGACAGGCTACTATCCAACATAACTTCGAGATTTGTACCCAGCGAGAGGATGAGCGGTGGGAATAGATGAGGGCTGAGCTAGAAGCTCAGCGCCAGTTCCGAGCCGATATGCTTGCACGCTTTCCACCTCATGGGGATTCTCTTTTTGAGGATACATCATCGAGGCACGAGCGTCGTCGCCGAAAGACGAATGGTGATGGCCCATCGGGAGCTCAGGAGCCATCTCCTGAGCGTGTGCCCTCCACTACCAGTACCGACGTGTTTAGGGATAGTATAGCTTGATGATTTTTATTTGTAGTTTTATTATTGTTAGTTATTTTAATGTCAGTTTTAATTCGGTAATTTGAATTTGTAGTGAAATGTACTTTGAATGAAAAATTTAATATAATGCGGTTATTTTCATTGTGCGTGGTTGTTTAATATTGATCCCACCTTCCCAAATTGTTTGGGGGTGGTATTATCTATTCCAGCATGATTTTTATATGACCCTCGTTTTTAGAAGTTATTTCGGAGTTAGGGTGAGAATATTGCCGATCTGGGCATATCTATGAATAAATATTGGTTAGGATGAAAGCTCGATAAGTTAAGTAGTTTTATCCTAAATTCAACCTAAAAGATACTATGGTTGTTTTAGAATCAAGAATATGAGTTGTTTCCGTTTCGGGTTTGAAAATTTTAGTATTTCCGGAAATTGCCGTAAAAACTTGTTGGCAACTTCCCGATTCGTTTTAGCAACTTAAAACCTATAAAAACTTCATTCATTATACACTCACAACCCACACTACACCTAACTTTCATCTCTCACCTTTCACTCCCACGTTTCTCGTTGTTCTTCACCATTTTCACAAATCAGCACCTCGGAGCGCACCTGCGCCTCAGTGGAGCGCACCTGCTCCCTAAGCCATTTTCAGAAATTTTACACTGAGCGCACCTACGCCTAAGAGGAGCGCACCTGCGCCCAAAACACTATAAATCCAAAAGCACCCGAGCGCTGCTTCAGGCTTTGAAGCCGAAGCACTACGACCTCCGTAGACCATAAATTTCCAGTCTTCTGCGGGTTGTTCCCGGATCAGTTGCAGCTGTTCCAGAGGGTCGTTTTGAGATGACATCTCCTACAATAATACTGGAACAGTCTTTCAAAAATTTGTTCCAAAGCACTACTTATGGTGCTTGGTTTCGCGAGGTGATCACATACGTAGGCTGGGAACCGCTTATGGTAAGACCTGATGAACTTTATTCTCCAGCACTTGCATCTTATTTTTATGATAACTATATTTTCTTTGAGAGACTAGATAGAGAACAAGTGTTCTCCATCAACATTAATAATGAACCAATGGAAATTACCAGGTTCTTGCTAGCATTTGTTCTTGGACTTGCTATGCCCGCTGAAATACAAGACCCATGGTGCTATTGGGTAGATAATATGCATGTCTACACTTATGAGTTTTTGCATGAGTCGTATGGGGCAGGCATTTTCCGTATCGAGGACCAAGGGGAATATAACGTCGCCTTTGGTAGCCTGTCCATGAACATAGGAACTGTTATGTTTTGGATCATGCTAAACATTTTAGGGGAATGGCGTTTTTCTTCTGTGAATGATGCCACTTGCAACGCGTCTTCCTTGCTTTAGCCCAGGGACGTATGTCCCATGACCTTCCCAGAACCTTGATGTCTAGTTTAGCATGAGGCATAAGTACCTTCTTATGCCTGTTCTAATTTCCCGTATTATGCTATGTTTATTTCCTATTTTTTGTACACGTTTCACGGACTGGGTTGGGGTCGACATTGTGAGACCTACCAATTCTATTATTCGATATTTCCGTGCAATGACTTGGCAAGGGTGGAGGATATAACCTCATCAGGTTGCACCTTACACCCCATCCGACTAAGTGGCGCTTAACAGGTTATCATCCGTAGATGATAAATGGCAGCAAGCTTGGCAAATTAAAATGGCATGGCAAGATCCAAAGGAACCTCACTTCTTTATAGAAGAAGAGGATGAGGAGGATGAAGAATAAAAGCGGGAGATAAGGCCAGTTTTTAATTCCAGTTAGTGTCTGCTTATGTCCCAAGCAATTTTATTCTGTTAACCCCATAATGGGTGGAACTCTTATAGAGTTGTGTCAGTTTTTTTTATTTCCTATATTAGTATGTTCTAACCTTATTTTGCAGATGTTCTAGAATTTCACGCGTTTCCATGGTATTTTTCCTACCCTATTTATTTAAATGCTTTGAGGACAAAGCATGCTTCTTGTTTGGGGGGACATAGAAACACGTGTAATTAAGGCATCTGTTAGGATATAGATATGTATAATATGTATTTGTTTTCAAGTTAAAATTTTCAAAAATATAAATAAATAAGTTTATGCTATACACTTAGGAATATTGGTATTGTTTTCTTTCTCTATGCTCTTAACAATCTAGAAGTCTCACGTAGCTTTTGCATCAGAATAATTGTTTGAAACTTAGGTTAATATGTAGGTAATAATCTTTGTATCTATCTATAAATATATTACATGAGTATCTATGATTGTTAGCAATGAAGTTTCAAATCTAGGCTAGAGTACTTATTCTACAAATCCTGTGAGAATATTGCCTAAAGCCTTATATGAAGCTAAACATTTGAGAAATGACACAAGGGAGAAGTAAAATCCGGATAGAGAAATCACACGTCCACTTGCTTGATCGCTATGCCATATCCTAAGCGAGAATTTAGGCCCTTTTGGATCGATATAGCCAGAAATTCAAACCTATGAATTATTTTCCGCTAGTTAAGCCCCTCGAGCCTTTCTTTAGCCTTCCATAAACCACAATTCCTTTACCCTATTATAAAAACAAAACAAAATAAAAAATTCAACTTACCCAATCTAGAATAAGTCTGAGAATAGAATGAGTGAAGAAAGAAGAAGAGAAAAACCTGTGTAAACAAAAATTAGTTAGTTGCTTCAGAAAAAGAAATGAAGTTTCCATCCAAGGAAAAGAAAAAGAAAAATAAAAATAAAAACTCCAAAAATAGAATAAAAGGGAGTCAAAAGCCAAAGAAAAGAAAAAGAAAAATATGGCTAGGGATGGAAACAAAGTATAGAAGCAAAAGAAGATAACAAGGTTTTCTCTAAGTTACATAATATGAAGACGCTATTATCTCTGACTTGTCCTTTTGAATATCCATTTCCTTCCTTCTTAAACCATCTCCTAATCCCCGCAACACCTAATAAAGACCTCTAGCTCAATTAGGAATAGGTTAGTGTGATAGTAAGTGGCAGATGTGTTTGATCGACTCCGAACTTCCTTGTGTGTCATTGAGATTGTAAAGGTAAAGTGTGCCCATCACAAGACCGGAGTAGCAAAACTTGAGTGGAAAAATCAGAGTGTTGTATCTTGACTATTATTGTGAGAACCTACTTAAGGACGCTATTCCGAGTTTCAGAAACGAACCTGCTAGGCATTTCATAGTATTACTCATAGTATATATATTTGTATCATAGATGATTGATTATTATGCATATATTAGCTTAGGTTTTTCGACTTGGTTATTCTTATTCATTTACTAGTGAGATGTATAGAAAGTTGAGATATGAATAAGGAAACAATAGTTTTGTTTTTTAGTCGTTGTAGTATAGATGAAGTTTGTGAGTACCTTCACTGGAAAACTTTCACGAGGCTAGAACTCGTCCACTAGGGAATTCCTAGTAGTTTAAGGCCTTATTGCATATGGTAAATGCAATCGCACTCAGCGAAACGAGAGTAGTTAGAACTCCATTTTTGGTCACTTATTCTAATTTCTCATATTTGCTTGAGGACAAGCAAAATGCAGTTTGGGGGTGGTTTGATAAGAGCCCAAAACTATAGTTTTAACCCCTTAACAATCGTACTTTTAGACCAATTATGTGAATAATAAGTAAGAGTTAATCTTGATTCGTGTTTTTATGCATTTCAGCTTCAAAGTCCATTATGTGCAGAAATGTGCCACTTTAGCGAGATAAAGGAGCAAAGGTCGGTTGCTAAGGAGTTCTGTGAATAAAGGCTAAGATTCAAGGAGACAAAGCCTTTGTAAAGCCCGGTCAAAAGCTAAAAAGTCAACACGGGCGTAAACTTGAAACCAAGTCAAGTCGAGAATTTCGAAGACCATATATTTGGACTCAGACATCGGAATTGGGCCTACCTTATGTCAAAACGACCGGCTCGGAAAGAGCTTTTCAATGGTCCAACCATTAAGCCAATCAGAGGAGCAAAAGTGGATGAAAAATCTATTAAAGACAAATCCAGCTGAAGAACCCTTTTCGGACTGAAAGAATTGGGTTTTGGGCCCGATTTTCAGGCCCAAAACATGGCTCCAAGCCCATGCACGATTTTTGGATCTGAAAGTTAAAAACAAAAAGCTTGACTCTTTGTAAAATATAGATAGTTAGGTTAGAAAATAAAAGTAGCTTAGAATAGAAAGTAGCCATTAGAATAGCTTCTAGATCTAGTTTTAATTGTTTTTAATTAAGTTTAGTTTCATTTTCATTCCTTGTTTTAGATTAAACCTTTAAAATATTGTTATTCATTTAATTAGATTAATAAAATAGTTTATTATTATTTAATTCATTTTCTGTCATTACATTTATAGATCCAGTTTAAATTCTTGTTGATATCATTTCTAAATTATTAATTAGATTTTAATTATTGTTTAATTTAGATTAGTAAATTTCAATTCTTTATAGTATGTTTAGTTTTAATTTAATCGAAAATGATTGCGTAATGATTCTCGGCTAAACGTCCATTAGAGGGGTTGAGAAGCCTTGATGAAAGCTTGATTGGTGTTAGCGTAGGATAGTTGTAATTTCTATTCCACTCTAGAAACGATTAGTTCACCATGAGAATGGGTTTAATCATTCACATCCTAGTTATGAATTGGTAGAAATGCCATGTGTAATTAGGGATTAGGAAGAACCAATTGTTCTCGCGTGAGCGATTCAATTCGGATTTTACGATTAAATGCTTTGTAAGCTAACTTGAGTTAAGGTGGAATCAATCCCCCCCTAATTCCTTATCATAGAATCGACGTAGTATTTCCATAGCTGTTTATTTAGTTGATTAGTTGCATATTGTGGGCAGTTGCATCGTAGTCTAGTTTATAATTCTTAAATCTCTCACTAGACTTTAGTTAAGATTATTTATACGTATAGAACATTACCATGCGGAAGAACTAGGAGTGGAACGAATCATCTACTCCACTATATCTCAATAGGATTGAGAGTAGAAATCTTTGATAAATTAGGCACGTTAACAAATCGTTTAGTTTTACTTATGTTTAGAGTTTCATCGCTTTATTCATTAGTAAAACTATTCTTTTTACGTTTATCAATAACAATTCATGCCCAGCCATCGTGCCCAGCAACTTCAGATGTCTATTCATGGCAGAGAGTAGTTGCCTTTCGAACATGCACGATTCAGATCTGTGAAGTCAGTACAGATTCTCTATGCCCATTCTTCTTTTTTACCGGGACAATATTAGAAATCTAGGTGGGGAAATTGATTTCCCTGACAAAATTAGCTGCCTTTAGTTTTTCAACTTCAGCTTTTACCGCCCTGGATCTGTCAGCACCTATCCTTATTGGTTTCTGCTTGACTATAATGCAACTACATCACTGTGGACATTGAGTTGGTGGGCATGCCACATAGGGGTCAATTCCTGGCATTTATTCGAATGACCAAGCAAACACATCTCTATGCTCACGGAGGAATTGTATCAAGGTTTGGCGCTCTTCAGAACTCAACAAGGTGCCGATGAAAGTGGTTTTTGGCGAGCTACCACCTACAATTTCCACTTCCTTTAATGGCTCCAGTGAGGGTGGATCTTCCCTCTCTTGTGGGACCAGGTCCGAAAGAGGTGGATCCAATTATAATTACTATTTAGCGGGTTGCCCCACCTCTATTGGTTCAAAAGGGAGTGGGAACTGCTTCGTCACCAGCGCGTAGCATGCTTTGCCAGCCACCTGATCCCCTCTGATCGTCTCAATTGTCTTGTTATGCGGGAACTTCAAACATTGGTGATAGGTGCTAGAAACAGCTCGGAGTCTGTGCAGCCTGGTCCTGCCCAAGATCATATGATAGGGTGTGTTAGCTTTTACTATGAAAAAGTTTATGATGAGAGTTAACCGACCAGTAGCTACGGGTAGTTGGATCTCTCCAACTATCAGAGCTTTGTCCCTACTGAATCCATATAGGTTGGAGTTAGTGGTGACCATTTCAGAGTCAGGAATTTGTAGCTTTTTGAATGCGGTGTAGTATAGCACATTTGCTGAGTTGCTTGGCCTGGATCAACCAATATGTGATGCAAATCATAATCTCCAAAAGGTAGCGTCAAAACAAGCGCATCCTCGGGGGGTCTGGATGCTGCAACAATCAGCCTCAGTAAAAAGGATAAAAGCGGATCTTTGTGGGGTGTCGCGTTAACCTGAGCTCCTGTAGCCAGCTCGCTGTTCATGATCATCATCTGTTTAGCGATGTGCATTTGATATTATGCACCCTTTTCAGTGATATGTCCATTCCGCTTACTTGCTTTTCTGAAAATCATATTTATCTAGAGTCGGCCATTGAGCGATCTAGTTCCTGGGGCATCCTAAACTGACGTGCTGATCTCCTGAGGCTGTATTGTATTTGCATGTTCGTGTGCCACAAACTGCTTCAGATACCACCTTTTAATTAGATCCTGTAGTTCATTTTTTTAGGTCCTGCAGGCTCTGGTGATGTGACCCTTACTCTTATAGAACTTGTAGAGCCTGGCTTTAGCAGAGCTGGCCATTTGAGGTAACTCTGATTTTTTATCGAGTCCAGAACCTTATCTGACATTTTGTTCAAAGGGGCAAAGTTTCTCTCCATCGAGGGAAGAGCTTCTTCAGTTCCTTCCACACATGGCTTCTTCTGCGGTTTTCCATCTGCACTAGTCGCTACATTTTGGTACTACCCTCTGGGCATTCGTCCCTTTGATGGAGATTCGGCCCTTTAGCGATTATGATTACTGCCTCTCTTTGATTTTTAAGGGGAAGAATTTACATTCCCTTCCCGAGGAAGCCTAGGAACTATCCGACTAATCTTCTTCGCTTTTTAACGTCTGTTCAGGACATCTTCTTCCCACCCCGCATAAGTTTCAACCCTGTCAAGGAGTTCCTCTAAATCACGGTGGTTTCCTGGAGAGAGATCCGAGTAAGGCGTTGTTTTCATCCAACCCTTGTTTGAAAGCTATTATAGCAGTCTGTTCGTCACAAGACTCTATTTGGATTGAAATTTCCATGAACCATTGCATGTAGGATCTCAATGCCTCTCCATCCTTTTTCTTGATGTTGAATAGTTCATCGATCCGTTTTGGCTGATGCTTGTTGCATGAGGTCCTAAATAATTCTTCTGAGGACCTGATCTGACGCTCAGGTAATCTGTGGTACCACTAGAGCGTTGATCAAGACAGGGAGGCTTTGAACTCCTGACACATGACATGGTCATATCTCTCATATTGTCCCATAGTGGCATGATACCTGAATACATGATCGACCAGATCTAACTTGCCATTAAAGATACTGAACTTTGGTTGTTTTTACCCACGGGGGTATGGCTTCCTCATCACCCGTGAGGCAAAAAGAGATATGCCTGCTCCTATTACGGCGGATTGAACAAGAAAGTCTTGCATTTTTCTCCCATTGCCTGTCATCTGATGCATCTGACAAATCAGGTCATTCTTCTCAGTTTCCCATGCACTTTCTTCTTAGAAAGTTTCGCTTCGAAGTTCTTTTTTTTGTCGTCGTCGACATCATAATCCCGTCGATGACTCCACTCGAGGGCTGTTCCCCGAGTCCTCATCTGAGTTGTTGTATTCCGACTCAAATAGCTTGCGCCGAACTAGGTCCCCAGGCTTTGGGTTCCTAGTGTAGGAACCGTTATGCTTTCGCCGAATGATTTACTATGAACCGCAAAACACCCACACACAGCGGAATAAGGGGTGTCACGGTTTGGTTAGAAATTTACCTTTTAGATCAGCTTCTTGATATCTCTGAGAATCCAATAGCTATGAAATCAACAACTTTTTGATCTTCTATTATATTCCTATGCACAGAGTGGACATTGTATGGGCAACGATCTTCCAACCTCTTCTTTCTCTCTTGGCCTCTCTCTCTCTCACACAACCTTAGAACCGAATTTTTGTATCTGTTTTTGCTTGAGTAAAACCTTGAGAGCTAAGTGTAAAAAATGGCCAGAGAAAGAGGTTTCTTTTTACAGGCTACAATAGGGACCATGAGGAGAAATTAGGGTTGGGCCTCCTGACTGGCTTGGGCTTTCCATGTTCGCCCAAAACACACGACCCAAGTCCGTCAACAAATGGCTTATTCCACTAAAGGCCATTATTGCACTACCGCCTGTTAAGAGCCCAAAACTGTAGTTTTAACCCCTTAACCATCATACTTTTAGACCAATTATGTGAGTAATAATTAAGAGTTAATACTGATTACGTGTTTTTATGCATTTCAGGATTCAAAGTCCATTATGTGCAGAAATGTGCCACTTTAGCGAGATAAAGGAGCAAAGGTCGGTTGCTAAGGAGTTCTGTGATTAAATGCCAAGATTCAAGAAGACAAAGCCTTTCTAAAGCCCGGTCAAAGCTGAAAATCAAAGTCAACGCGGGCAGAAATAGCACTCAAAGTCAACAGAACTTCCGAAGGCCGTATCTTTGGACTCAGACATCGAATTGGGCCTACCTTATGTCAAAACGACCGGCTCGGAAAGAGCTTTCCAATGATCAAAGCTTTGACCCAATCAGAGGAGCAGAAGTTGACAAAAAGTCTGCTGAAGCCAACTGCAGCTGAAGAGGCCTTTTTGGACTGAAAGAATTGGGTTTTGGGCCTGATTCTCTGGCCCAAAACATGGATCCAAGCCCATGCACGATTTTTGGATCTGAAAACATATAAAAACAAAAGCTTAGCTCTTTGTTAATGGTAGATAGTTAGACCTAAAATAATAGATAATTCTAGATCTAGTTTTCATTAATTAAATTAAGTTTAGTTTAAATTCAATTCTTGTTTTAGATTAAACTCTTAGAATCATTGTTCTTAATTAGTTTGATTAATAAAATAGCTATTTGTCAATTTCGATTTTTGTCATTTCAAATTATAGATCTAGTTTTAATTCTTATTGATTATCATTTCTGAGTTGTTAAATTAGATTGAAGTATTGTTACTTAAATTAGTCAAGTTAGAATTTTGATATGATGTTTAGTTATAATAATATGGGAAATGATGGGTTGATGAATCAAGGCTAAACCTCCATTAGAGGGGTTGATGAAGCCTTGATGAAAACTTAGTTGTATAAGTGTAGAATCGTTGTAGAGTCTATTCCAATCTAGAAGGTCGTGTTTCGCCATGAGAATGGGTAAACGACCTCACATGCTAGTTATAATTGGTAGAAATGCCATGTTAATTAGGGATTAGAGCGAGCAATCCTTACGATAGAACGTAAGGATTGGATTACAACATCTATGCTAGGTGATTAAGTTGGATTCGAGGTGGAATCAATTCCCCTCTAATTCTTTATCTAGATTCACATTCAGTATTCATTATCATTTCGTTATTCGTAACTTGTTAATTTCATTCACCTCGTAGTATAGAATTCCCCTCGTAAACCTCTCATTAGACTTAAGACCGATTAGTTAACCATGAAATCATTCCATGCTAGAGAACTAGGAGTGGAACGAATTTGTTACTCCACTCTATTTCGATAGAATTGAGAGTAGAAAACTTGATAAATATAGACAAAGAGTAAGTTTTAGTTTACTTACATTTTGAGTTCATCGTTCATTTTGTAGGTAAACTATCATTTTATCTTTTATCAAATGGCGCCGCTGCCATCTTAGTTTCACTTTAGCATTGTTTTCATAGTATAATTAGTGATTTCTAAGTCCCATTAAACCCACCCACCCTTGTTTGATTCATACTGTGGTTGTCCGTTTCAGCGTTGAAAAGTTCTGCAACAAATTACACGGAGCGCGACCGCGCCCAGACGGAGCGCACCTCCACCCAAACACCTGGAACCTTGAGCGTGACCCGCCCTCATATTGAGCGCGACCCGCCCTAAAACACTGTAACTTGAAGTTACACGGAGCGATCAAGCCTCTAAGCGAAGCGCACCTAAAGCTAAATTTTTCCGGATTTCTACAGGTTTGTTTCAAACTTCGATTTTTTAAGTTTTTCAGTGTTCTAACTTGTTATTTACACTGAACAATCGTAAACAAGACGCTATTCATAAGCGAAGCAAGGATGCTATCAGGTATTCCTTTCTTCCATACCTCGCATCTCCAGTTAGAGGTTTATACTAATATATCAAGATTGTTTGGAGTGTTGTAGTGTTTAGACTTAGACTTGCATGAGATTAAAGGTGCAGTGGGAGAAAAACACCGAACGTAATTAACCGTCAACGTCAACAAACAAATCTATCGAGTATACCAATCACTACACCTCTAGCTACTATCCCACCAACCACACCTGACATAATGGCTGAAGAAAGAGAGACTCCTCTCTCCGACTTTTACAAAGCCTTCAGCGATAGCCCTAAGTCTTGCATCGTTCTAGCAGACCCAGTGGGGGATTTTCGAATTCCCCCAAACATATTTAATTTGTTACCCGTTTTCCATGGTTTAGACCATGAAAAACCTTACCAACACATGCGTAGGATTGAACAAGTCCTTACAACATTCCATCATCCTACGGTTGGTGCGGAACAAATTAAACTGAGGGTATTTCCCTTCACCTTAGCCTATAAGGTAGCGTCTTGGTTAACTGCCCAAGCGCCTAACTCTGTGGACTCGTGGGCTAAACTGGTTCAGCTGTTTATGGAACATTTTTACTCACCACTAAAGACGGATGAGATGCTTTCCAAGATTCATTTTTTCCGACAGAATCCTCATGAATGATTTTCTGAGGCTTGGAATCGTTTCACCGATCTGCTTATAGAGTGTCCACACAATAACCTAGCAAAAGACACGTTAGTTCGTGCCTTTTTCAAAGGACTTCAACATCACCATAAAGAAGTCCTCGACATAATGAATGGGGGTAGTTTCCTAAGTAAAGGAGCCTCGGAGGCTATTTCTGTTCAACAAAAGCATATCCCCGTCATGAATGTAAACTCCAACCCATGTAATTTCTGTTTGAGTCCTGAGCACCCTGACTCCTATTGTCCTCTCGCCTATGAACAACAACAATTAGAGCAAGATAATGTTTGCTCCATTAATAGCTATCCTATTCCTAATGCCCCATGGAGACAACATCCCAACTTTAGTTGGCGAAACAATCAACAAGTTACACCTCTAGGGTTTAATAACTAAAATGTTAGGCAAGCAAACAACTATAACCAAGCTCCACCTAGGCAAGGACAAGGACAAGGTCAGGGAAATTATAATAATTATAACAACCAAAGCGCCAACCACCGACAAGGTCTAGCACAAGGTCAAGGTAATTATAATAGTTATAATACCAATAGAGGTATCGTTACGGTTAACAATAGTAACTATCACAACCCACCCATAAATAATCAACGTGAGATAGTTCTAGTCGCACCACACTGGACTACTACACCTACACAACCGATCGTATCGGCGCTTTATATAGGTTACCCAACAACTTTTCCAAACAATGACTCAATCAAACCAACAGATCTTACAATCCATAAATCGGGGCATACAACAATTAGCCCAAGAGAAAAACCACCCAAAGGCGTGTTTCGGGACAAGCGATAACAAACCCTAAAACAGCAAACACAGCCTTTGAGGTAAACGGTAATACTAGTACGGAAACTACAATCGTAGGTGACCTTAATGCCATCACCACTTTCCACTCTGGAAGAGTGGTTGATAACAAAGTAACTATGCCTATAGTTACCCCATCAGTACTCCCTATACCGGATATCGAACTAGATACCAAAATAGAAACTGAAGAGCCTACCACTGTAGAGGTACCAGTTTAACAACAAACTAAGAAACAGAAAGCCAAGGTTACACATCAAGTTGAGCCATACACTAAATATATAGCGAAACCACCGTTCCCTCATAAATTAGCCATGCTAACCAAGGATAAAAATTTTGAGGAGATTAGGAACATTTTCAAAAATCTAACGATAAACCTTCCTTTTCTCGAAGCTATTAAAAAGTTACCTAACCACGCTAAGTTTCTTAAGGAGTTGTGCACTACTAGGCGTAAAACAAACATACCTAAAGACGCCTTTCTAACTGAACAGTTCCCAACTTTATCCGAAAATAATGGAATTGTTAAGTACAAGGACCCTAGTCGTCCTACAATAAAATGCACCTTAGGAGATTCCCACACGACGACCGCTTTATTAGACCTGGGGGCGAGTGTTAACTTACTCCCGTATTATTTGTATAAACAAATAGGTCTACAGGAAATGCAACCTACAAAAATAACGTTGCAATTAGCGGACAAGTCAATTAAGTATCCTAAGGGTGTAGTGGAAAACGTGCTTGTTAAGGTTCAGGATTTCTACTATCCTGCTGATTTTGTTATCCTCGATCTGAGGAAATTAACTACTCTCTGTACCGATCATCTTAGGGCGCCCCTTCTTGGCAACTGCCAACGCGCTTATAAATTGCCGCGATGGTAAGATGTCTTTATCTTTTGGCCATTTTACTGTTGAGATAAATGTTTTTAAAATGATGAAACAGTTACCAGATTTGTCTATAGATGGGGAGGTTAGCATGATCGAGAGCTTAGCTCAAGATTATTTTAACAACACATTTCTTGAAAACAATATGTACAAATTCCTTTCTTTGGGAACTTCAGATTTTGTAAATGACTCCTACTTAGAGGAAGTCAACACCATTCTTGAGTCCACACCAATTGTAGACCCTTCGGTTGCTCCATATACTGAGTATGAAGACTTGCTACCTAAGCAAGTATTCATTATGCAAAATGAGGACCCTGACGAAACATCTATTGATTTTCCTTCCACCCCGTCTTAAACCTCTTCCCGGGTTAAAATATATTCAACTTGATCCGGATGGTAGTCATCCGGTAATTATATCTTCTCTGTTATCTAAGAATGAAGAGACACGTTTAATCCGGGTGATTAGGGAACATCGATCTGCGATTGGTTGGTCCCTAGCCGACATTAAGGGAATTGACCCTAATGTTTGCACTCATCGTATCCATTTGGAGGATAACGCGAAGACTTCGCTAACCTCGGCCAGCTTGAACCCTGCCATGAAAGAGGTGGTTAGGGAAGAAGTCTTACAATTACTCGATGCGGGTATCATATACCCAATCTCTGATAGCGAATGGGTAAGCCCCATTCATGTAGTTCCTAAGAAATCGGGAGTTACCATGGTATGTAACGGAAAGGGTGACTATGTTGTCACACAAGGTCCTATGAAATGGAGGATCTGTATTGATTACAGACGTTTAAATGCTATGACACGAAAGGATCACTTTCCTTTACCTTTTATAGATCAAATGCTCGAACCCCTCGCTGGTCATGCTTTTTATTATTTTCTGGATGGCTACTCAGGCTATTTTCAGATTATTATTGATATTGATGACTAAGAAAAGACTACCTTCACATGTCCCTTTGGAACGTATGCCTATAAACGAATGTATTTTGGCCTTTGTAATGCTCGTGGTACCTTCCAGCGGTGTATGCTTCATATATTTAGTGACATGGTAGAGCGCTTTATGGAAGTTTTCATGGATGATTTTTCTATCTATGGAGATTCCTTCACGCATTTGTTTGTCTAACTTTGTCTAAGGTTTTGACGGTGTGAAGAAAAAGAGCCTCGTTTTAAAGCGGGAAAAGTGTCATTTCATGGTGAAAAGGGCATAGTACTAGGTCACATTGTATCTAGTGATGGCATCGAGTAGATAAGGCCAAACTAGATAAGATAGCGACTTCTACCTAAACCACGGACTCTCCGTGATATTAGAAACCTTTCTAGGCCATGCGGGTTTTATAGGCGATTTATTAAAGATTTCTCGAAAATAGCTAGGCCTTTAACTAATCTGCTTTTAAAAGATGCAATCTTTGATTTTAATTTTAACTGTAAGCGGGCTTTTGAAACTTTAAAAAGCCATGCAACTAACCTCTGCACCAATTATCTGACCTCCCGATTGGTCTAAACCATTCGAACTCGTGTGATGCTAGTGACTATGCAGTTGGTGCAGTCTTGGGACAAAAACTAGATAATAAGTCCACTGTTATTTATTATGCTAGTAAAACCTTAAACGATGCTCAACGGATTTATTCAACTACCGAAAAAGAATTCTTAGCCGTCATTTATGCTTTAGATAAGTTTCGTCCTTATTTGGTTGGTTCTAAAACTTTAGTTTACACGGAACATGCAGCCCTTAAGTACCTTCTTGCAAATAAGGATGCTAAGCAGAGATTAATCCGATGGATCCTTCTCCTACAAGAGTTCACATTAGAACGTAGTTGCCGACCACTTATCTAGACTTACAAACGACGATAATAGTGATTCTGAGTCCATACCGAACTTTTTTCCTGATGAGCATCTGTATGCTATTTTTTCAGTACCATGGTATGTTGACATTGTAAATTATTTAGCGGCTGATGTTATGCCTTATAATTGGTCAAGAATTGAACGTAAGAAGTTCTTGGCCAGAGTTAAGTTATACTACTGGGATGAGCCCTACCTTTTTAAGTATTGTGCAGATCAGATTATTCGTCGTTGTATTCCCCGGTGGGAATATAATGAAGTTCTATCGTTACGCCATGACAAAAGAGTGTGGTGGCCATTTTAGTGTGATGAAAACAGCCGCTAAAGTTCTTCAATCACGGATTTTATTGGCCTACCCTTTTTAAGGATGCCCAAGTGCATTTCAAGGCGTGTATTAGTTGCCAACAACTTGGGGCGAATCCGCGAACGTAATATGATGCCATTAAATCCAATCTTGATAGTAGAAATTTTTGACGTTTGGGGCATTGATTTCATGGGTCCCTTCCCTGTTTCCCACGGTTTCATTTATATTCTAGTTGCCGTGGACTACGTGTCTAAATGGATAGAGGCCCTAGCTTGCCGTAGCAATGACCATAAGACCGTTGTATTTTTTATTAAAGAATATATTTTCTATCGGTTTGGCATTCCTAAAGCCATCATTAGTGATGGTGGAACACATTTTTGCAATATAGTTGTTGCATCCCTAGTGAAAAAGTATAAAGTTACACACAAAGTAGCAACTCCTTATCATCCACAAACTAGCGGACAAGTAGAAGTTTCTAATAGGGAAATCAAAAGGATTTTCGAAACAACTGTAAACCCCGATAGGAAAGACTGGTCGAAGCGTCTATCAGATGCCTTATGGGCGTATAGAACTGCTTTCAAAACTCCTATAGGTATGTCTCCCTTTAGACTTGTATTTTGGAAACCATGTCATTTGCCCGTTGAATTAGAACACCGTGCTCTGTGGCCTATAAAAAGCCTTAACTTCAATATTGATGAGGCAGGTGTCAAACGCAAGTTGTAATTAAATAAGCTTGAAGAAATCCATAGCGATTCTTACGATCTCGCGAAAGGATTATAAAGCTAACATGAAACGTGTTCATGATAAGCAAATCTTGCGCAAAGAGTTTGTGGTCGGTCAAAAGGTCTTGCTTTACAACTCCCGTCTACATATTTTCCCAGGGAAACTAAAAACCCGTTGGTCTGGTCCTTTCCTGGTTACTGAAGTCACCCCTTACGGGGCAATCACCTTGGTAAATCCCACGGACAACAATACCTTTCAAGTTAATGGTCAACGGTTAAAACATTTTCACGAACTTCTGTCCCCTGATGTAGAGGAAGTCCTTTTATAGGACCCTGTCTATGAGGATTGACCTTTGTCATTTGGTGCATTTCCTTTCACTTCCATATAGTGGTAAGTGCACCATTCAGGTAACCGGCCCTCCCTATGGAGTGTGTGGCTGTAAGTACCGGATCCTAAGTCCACAGTTAACATAATTCACGTTTTCCACTTTTGCATGTTTTCTCGATTTTTTAGTCATGTTCCTCTATGGGGTTAATTATGTATTTATTGTTTTTCGTTTTTCTTATAATAAACTAATAAAAAAATAAAAAAAATTCTAAATCTTAGAAATAGCAATCTAACAAGTCTTGGGAATCTGACTTTAAACGACCCACGTTAGAACAAATTTTGTGTTTAAAAATTTGTTTGGGGGTGGGCAGTCGGTCTTTCCATCCGGATTGCTCGAACTTTCCATTTGTGTTGCTTAGGCCCATTACTTGTAGTTTATTTGGGTTGACGTTATCTAAAACTTAGATTTCCTTCGTTCGTATAACTTACGTCACACACGCACTTTGAGGCGTTTTTCCACCTTCTTATACATCACCCATAGTTGGAATTGAGTGTTTTATGGATCATTGGATTGGAAATTCTCTACTGATCATTTCCATAACTCATTCGCCAAAATCGGGCCAGTAACGAAGCGGCAAATTGAATTTGAAATTGCGCGAAAAATCGGAAAATTTCGGAATTCAAATTGGGCTTGGGGCCCAAACCCACGCGCACTGGCAGCGCACCTGCGCCCCCTCTGTTTCCATGAATAGTATCGCGCTAACAACCCACCACCGCCATTAACAAAATTTCAACCTTAAACACCAAAAAAAAAAAAAAAGGAAAACATAACTACACCATTGGTTGTTTCAAAAACTTCAATGGCTACTGACGACGAAGAATTTTGCGAGCACGCGTTTCTTCGTAGCCTTCGACCATTTTACCATTTCGCCGGAGATGATTAGGAGGGATTGGAACGGACTGTGGTACTCGACTGAGGAGTTCTATCACTATGATTTGGTAGAACAGTTTTATAAGAAGCGAGAATTGGAGGGGGATAAGATTTTCATTAAGGTAGCAGGAACGAGGAGGGAAGTAACGAGACAGTTGTTGGCTGAGCTGTTAGGAATTACGCCTGAAAGCAACCTAGAAACGACCATTCAGGAATCCCAGTATACTGGAGTTCCTGCTTTGATGAAAGATACTGTCGTGGAGGGTGAATACAATCCGAAATCTCATTGCGTCCGCCAATCAACCCTGAGAACCAATCAACTGGCTGTAGCTCAGTGGATTGGTAGGAACGTCCTCGGGAAAGACAAAGTCAGCGATATCGGTCTACAATGTCTGCACGTTCTCTGGATTTTGCAAACGAATAAGTATAATTTCTGCATCCTCGATTTAATTTTTAATGTGATTAGAGGAGTGGGAAAGAGCTTGGCGCCTCTTCCCGTATTGATCACTAAGATCATGCTCTCCTTTAGAGCTGTCGCAAAATCTGCTCCTATTAAGATCAAATTGCATTCTAATGCAAGTATCTATACGGATTGCATCCAAGAGACTTGGCCATTGTCTGAAGAAAAGGTGGTTGAGTAGGAGGATGAAAGGGAGGATATGACATGTCTGGATGACGATGCATTAGATAGTTGTAGTTCTAATTTAGAACGCATGCAAGTGTTACAAACTGGCTTGCGTTGCATTTATGGCATTTGTGAAGATATCCGAGATAGACAGATTGTAGTTCGAATTAAGCAAACGAACCTTCAGACGAGACTTGAAATGCTCAAAAGGGTTCAGGACGATATCTTGTCTAACATGGAGACTATCCACCAGCATCACCAAGCCGAGTATACAGTACTCAGGACTAAGATGGAAGCACAGCGCTTGTTCCGAATAGAGATGCTACGACGCATGCCACCCGTGGAGGATTCTGTTTCAGCAGAGTCTGAAAGGCATGAGCGTCGTCGCCGAAGGACAGATGGCTCAAGCCATTCTCTATCCTAGGACCAATCTCCATCTCAGGGTCCATCTTCATCACATGGCTAGGTGTTCACCATCAGTTTGTGTTCGCTGTTATTTCATGTTTTTTTTTATTAGTTGGATTTAATTCAGTTGTTAAATTTAAATATTAATGTGTTTGTTTTATGTTGTTTGGATTTAAATTTTAGTTTTAATATAATTGGTTATTTTCAAGTTCTGCTTGTTTTTATCATTAATCCCACCTTCCCGACTTGTTTGGGGGTGGTAATATTTATACCGAGCATAATTAGTTATATGATCATCTAAAAAGTTGTCTTGGAGGAAAGGTTGAGAATTTGGCCGATATCGGCATATCTATGATTATGTGTGGTGGTAGCATGAAATCTAGGAGAGTTTAGAAGTTACTATTCTAAATCCAGTATAAAAGATACCAGGATTTTTAGAAAATCAAGAAGATGGTTTGTTTCCGTTTTCGGGTTTGGAATTTTTCTATTTTCGGAAATTGCCTTAAAACAATTTGGCAACTTGCCGATTCGTTTTGGAAGCTCAGAACCTATTTAAACTCCTTACATTCTACACTAACAAACCACACTACACCCCACCATCATCCCTCACCTTTCACTCCAAGCTTTTCCTTCTTTTTCCTCTAAACTTACGCCCGGACGCTTACGAAGCGCACCTACGCCTCGATGAGAAGACCTCGCATTACACTTTCTGAAAGTTTACTCAGAGCACAATGATAAGAGCCCAAAACTGTACTTTTAACCCTTTAACAGTCATACCTTTAGACCAATTATGTGAGTAATAATTAAGAGTTAACACTGATTACGTGTTTTTATGCATTTCAGGCCTCAAAGTCCATTATGTGCAGATATATGCCACTTTAGTGAGATAAAGGAGCAAAGTTCGGTTACTAAGGAGTTCCGTGATTAAAGGCCAGGATTCAAGAAGACAAAGACTTTCTAAAAGCCCGGTCAAAAGCTAAAAAGTCGACGC
The DNA here is from genome assembly GCF_015680905.1 of Coptis chinensis. Classification (NCBI taxonomy): domain Eukaryota; kingdom Viridiplantae; phylum Streptophyta; class Magnoliopsida; order Ranunculales; family Ranunculaceae; genus Coptis; species Coptis chinensis. The sequence goes on from NC_141456.1 coordinate 89,752,738, forward strand.
GGGCAGAAACAAAACACAAAGTCAGCAGAACTTCCGAAGGCGATATCTTTGGACTCAGACCTCGGAATGGGGCCTACCTTATGTCAAAACGACCGGCTAGGAAAAAGCTTTCTAATGGTCTAAGTCTTGATCCAATCAGAGGAGAAGATGTGGACGAAAAGTCTGTTGAAGCCAACTGCAGCTGAAGAGGCCTTTTTGGACTGAAAGAATTGGGTTTTGGGCCTGATTCTCTGGCCCAAACCATGGCTCCAAGCCCATGCACGATTTTTGGATCTGAATGTATAAAAACAAAAGCTTTGTAGTTAGTTAATGGTAGATAGTTAATGATAGATAGTTAGACCTAGAAATAGATTAGATTAGTAGCCTCCATTAATGAATTCTAGATCTAGTTTTTCATGAAGATTAATTAAGTTTAGTTCCATTTCAATTATTGTATTAGATTGAACCTTTGAATCTTGTTCTTCATTTTGATTAGATCAATAAAGTAGTATTTTTCATCAATTTCGATTTTGTCATTTCCATTCCTAGATCTAATTTCAATTCCTGTCTTTATTTCATTTTAGTCATTAAATTAGATTTCATTATTGTTTAATTAAGTAAATTTCAATTCTTTATATCATGTTTAGTTTAAACGTAATCGGAAATGATTGTGTAATGATTCTCGGCTAAACCTCCATTAGAGGGGGTTGAGAAGCCTTGATGAAAGCTTGATTCCGAATATCGTAGAATCGTCGTAATTTCCTTTCCACTCTAGAAACGATTAGTTCACCATGAGAATGGGTTTAATCATTCACATGCTAGTTATGAATTGGTAGGAATGCCATGTGTAATTAGGGATTAGGAAGAACCAATTGTTCTAGCGAAGCCCGATTCAATTCGGATTACGATGATTAGTCGTTAATAGGATTAAGTCGAGGTTAAGGTGGAATCAATCCCCCTCTAACTCCTTATCATCGAATCAACGTAGCATTCCCTTAGTTATTCCCATCGTCGACTAGTTGCATTTCGTGGATAGTTGCATCGTAGTCTAGTTGCCTTTTTCGTAAATCTCTCATTAGACTTTAAGTTTAGAGTACTTACACTTGAGAACATAGCATGCGGAAGGACTAAGAGTGGAACGAATCACTCTACTCCACTATATCTCATAGACTTGAGAGTAGGAAACTTTGATAAATATAAGCATCATAAGATTAGTTTTAGTTTACTTACGTTTTGAGTTCATCGTTCATTTCGTAGGTAGACTATTCAATTTTACTTTTATCAAATGGCGCCGCTGCCGGGGATCGAACCCGGGTCACCCGCGTGACAGGCGGGAATACTCACCACTATAATACAACGACTATTCAATTTTACTATTATCAAATGGCGCCGCTGCCATCTTAGTTTCACTTTTGTATTGTTTTCGTAGTGTTAGTACTGTTCTTAAAGTCCCATTACACCCACCCACCCTTGTTTGATTCATACTGTGGTTGTCCATTTCAGAGTTGAAAAATTCGGGTAAAAATTACACTGAGCGCGCTCTTGAGCGACCGCGACCATATAGCCATAGCAAGAAATTGAGCAAGAGGAACCGCGACCTAAAAACACTGTAATTTGAAAATTACCCGAGCGACGATCACCACTATCTATCCGAAAGACAGCCCCCTTAGCAAATTTTGTCGGATTTCGGTTTTGATTCGAACTTTGATTTTTCATATTTTTCGTTCTCTAACTTGTTATATACACTTCTTGAACACGCGTAAACAAGACGCTATTCATAAGCGAAAGCAAGGGCGCTTGTCGTATTCCTTTCTTCCACACCTCGCTCTCCTGTTAGAGGTTTATACTAGTATATCGTAATTGTTTGGAGTGTTGATGTGTTTAGCTAAGTTTGGTTTTAGCCTTGTATGAGATTAAGGTCCGGCGAACAAAAACACCGAGCGTCATTACACAACAACGCCAACAAACAAGTCTATCTAGTATACCACCCACTACACCTCTAGCTACTATTTCACACACATCACCTAACACAATGCCCGACGAAGAAGAGAGCCTCTCTCGACTTCTACAAAGCCTTGAGCGATAGCCCCAAATCTTGCATCGTTCAAGCAGACCGGACCGAGGATTTCGAATCCCCAAATATTTTAATTTGTTACCCGTTTTTCATGGATTAGACCATGAAAAACCTTATCGGCATCGTAGGGATTGAACAAGTCCTAACAACATTCCACCATCCTACGGTTGGTGCGGAACAAATTAAATTAAGGGTATTCCCTTTCACCTTAGCCGATAAAGCGGCGTCTTGGTTAACGCCCAAACGCCTAATTACGTGGACTCGTGGGCTAAACTTGTTCACTGTTTATGGAACATTTTTACCCACCCCTAAAGACGGATGAGATGCTTTCCAAAATTCATTTCTTTCGACAAAATCCTCATGAATCATTTTCAGAAGCTTGGAATCGTTTCACCGATCTCCTTATAGAGTGTCCACATCATAACTTAGCGAAAGACACGTTAGTTCGTGCCTTTTTCAAAGGACTTCTACACCACCATAAAGAAGTCCTAGACATAATTAATGGGGGTAGTTTCTTAAGCAAAGGAGCCTCGGAGGCTTATAAATTTTTAGAGGACCAAACTAAGCGAAATAACAACTGGGGGGGTAGTGACGATATCCACCGCTCCGCTAGTTCTTCTAATACTAATCGAATCACTCACTAAAAAGGTAGAGGCCATTTCGGTTCAACAAAATCCTATCCCTGTCATGAATGTAAATTCAAATCAATGTAGTTTCTGTTGGAGCCCTGAGCATCCCGACTTCCACTGTCCTATAGCCTATGAACAGGCTTGTTCCATTAATAGTGAACCGAACGCCCTTTGGAGACAAAATCCCAACTTCAGTTGGAGAAATAACCAAAATGTCACACCCCAAGGGTACAATAATCAATATGTTAGGCCTACGCACAGCTTTAACCAAGCCCCATTACGACAAGGACAGGGTCAGGGGAATTTTAATAATTATAACAACCAAGTGCAACCTCGTCAAGGTCAAGCACAAAGTCAAGGTAGTTATAATAATTATAACGCTAATAGATGTATCGTTCCGGTAAATAATAACTACCAAAATCCACCCATAAATAATTCACGTGAAATAGTTCCAGTTACACCACCCGTGACTACTACACCCACACAACCGGATCGTCTTGACACCTTCATACAAGTGAGCCAAAAACTTTTCCAAACCATGGCTCAATCTAACCAAAATTTCTACAATCCGTTAATAATTTAACCAAACAGTTGGCTCAAGATAAAGCCCAACCCAAAGGTGTGTTTCCAGCTCACGAAATACCTAATCCTAAAACAACAAATACAGCCTTTGAGATAACCGATAATACTAGTAATGAGTATGAAACCGTAGGTGAGCTAAATGCCATCACCACCCTCCGTTCTGGTAGAGTGGTTGATAACAAAGTAACTATGCCTATAGTTACCCCACCAGTAGCCCCTACACCTGCTATATTACTAGATACCGAAATAGAAACTGAAGAGCTTACCACTGTAGAGGTACCAGTTACAACACAACCTAAGAAACAGGAAGCCACGATTAAACACCCAGGTAATACCATTGCTAAATATAGACAGAAACCACCGTTTCCACAAAAATTAGCCATGTTAAGTAGGGATACAAATTACGAGGAGATTAGGGATGTTTTCAAGTATCTAACTATAAACCTTCCCTTCCTCGAAGCTATAAAAAAGCTACCACACCATGCTAAGTTTCTTAAGGAATTGTGTACCACTAGGCGTTAGACCAATATACCAAAAGACGCCTTTTTAATAGAACAATTCCCAACTCTATCTGAACATAATGGAATTGTTAAGTACAAGGACCCTCGTCGTCCTACTGTACAATGCACTTTAGGAGATTCTTATACGACGACCGCGTTATTAGACTTGGGGGCTAGTGTCAACTTACTCCCGTTTTATTTGTATAGACAAATAGGTCTAGACGAGATGCAACCCACTAGAATGACATTGCAATTAGCTGATCGGTCTATTAAGTATCCTAAGGGTGTCGTCGAAAATGTTCTGGTAAAAATTCAGGATTTTTACTATCCGGCTGATTTTGTCATCCTCGACACAGAAGTCGTTAATGACTCTATCCCGATCATCTTAGGGCGACCTTTTCTGGCAACTGCCAATGCGCTCATTAATTGCCGCGATGGTTCAATGTCCATGTCTTTTGGCCATCTTGTTGTTGAAGTCAATGTTTTTAAAACAAGGACACAGTTACCCGATTCGTCTATGGATGGAAAGGTTAGCATGATCGAGAGCGTTGCTTTCGAGATTATTTCAACAACACGCTTCCCTCGATAATCATATGCCCAAATTTCTTTCCTTTGGAAGATCAGACTCCAATATTTCCATCCCTACACTAGTCGATACACATATTACGGATGAGGAGGAGATAGATGACTTTCTCAAAGATATAGAGGACTATCATAGTAACGAGGATATGTCCAATCTAGATGAGCAATTCGATGAGTTTCTTCAAGCAAGTGATGAATCACCCTATCAATAACTACTTTGCACAACATCCACCTCGATTCCCCTCCTTCCACCCTTTCAAAGGAATCCCGAGTTTGCCGATCCCCGTTGTTTCTTCGTGCTTCATAATTTTTTAAAATCCACCTAGTAAACAAATACTACGTAAGGGACAAACCATTTGACACCTTCATTTTCAGAATTGAGACAAATCCCTACACACACAATGAATGAGTTTTGTGCTAAAATCACATCCTCATTGTTTACAGGCTGTCTTTCTACAACTTATCCATATCCACCATATTCTTCACAACCATTCACTTTTCCACACTTATTTACTAGAACACCCACTCATTCAAAAATGAAAAATAAGGTGCATGATAGGTTACATAATAGGGTTATCGGACTTAAACTTTCATTTCACTAGGTTGAGTCATAGGAAATCTTGGTGCTTGATTGTGTTTGGATATGTTTTTTGTGATATTTATTTATGGAATGATCCACAATTATTTCGGTTGTTGATATATGATAAACTGCATGTTCATACATACGTCTAGATAAAGTCTCGAGTATCTGACTATAAACGACTCAACTTTTGTGTTTGGTGCATTTCCTTTCATTTCCATATATTGGTGAGTGCACCATTAAGGTAACCGGGCCCTCCCTATGGAGTGTGTGGCTGTAAGTACCGGATCCGAAGTCCACGTTTGACATAATTCACGTTTTCCACTCTTGCATGTTTTCTCGGATTTTTAAGTCATGTTCCTCTATGGGGTGAATTATGTCTTTATTGTTTATTGTTTTTCTTTTTAAAATTAAAAATATATATATATATATATATTAAAGAATAAGCATAGTAACCTAGGAAGTCTCGGGAATCTGACTTTAAAAGACCCACTGCTAAAAACAAATTTTCTAAGCTTCGTTGTAAAAATTTGTTTGGGGGTGGGTGTTCGGTTTCGCTAAATATTTATGTCCCATTAGAGTTGCTGAGGCCGTTTTATTGTATTACGATTCGGGTTGACATAATCTATGAATTTAAAGTTTAATTGTTCGCATAACGTACGTCATGCACGCACTTCGAGGCATTTTCCACTATCTTATATGTCATCCACGGTCGGAATAGAGTGTTTTATGGATCAGTGGATTGGAAATTCTCTCCTGATCATTTCCATATCTCATTCACAAAAATCGGACCGGTAACGAAGCGGCAATTTTGATTTGAAGTTTCGCGGAAAATCGAAAAAAATCACAAATTTCGATTTTGGGCTTGGGCCCAACCAGCATCACCGGCAGCGACAGCCTTTCACCTTCACCATCAGTTCATCGTTTTCTTCTCCATCAGCCATTAACGACCAAGCTCCAAAACCTAAAAAACAAAATCAAAATAAAAAGAAAACAAAAATTTACCCACGCCCCAAATTAAATCCCAACCCAAATCGATTCCAAACACCACCGACCACCACCACTACCGATTTCCATCACTAAAAACCACCGAAAATTCAAAATTTTGGTGCTGCCGACCACCACTCCACCACCACCACCACTGGTTGCTTCAACCGGTCTATTAATATCACACCACTACATCACATTTAAACCCCCACTACATTCCAAACTTCCAATGGCTCAACAATGCCGAATTTTGCCGGAGCAAGCTTTTACCGCCGACCACTTCGCGCCGTTTTATGGTGACGAGATGATCAGTCGAGACTGGAATAGCTTGTGGTACTCGACTGAAGCCTATTACCACGAGGACTTAGTCCGACGGTTCTATGATACGAGGGAGTTGGAAGGGACTAGGATTTTTGTTGTTGTAGCGAAGAGGCGGAAGAAGTGACGACTGGGTTGTTGGCTGAGATTCTAGGCATTCCGCCTAGAGTCCATCTGGATGTCACCCTGCGGGGAGTCCCAAAGATAATGGGGTAGAGCCATTGATGCACGAGACAGTTATTGGAGGGGACTACAATGCAAGATCGCATTGTGTCCGACAGGCTTCCCTTAGGACCAACCAGCTGGCTACAGCCCAGTGGATTGGTCGGAACGTCTAGGGGAAGGGGAAGGTCAGCGATATCGGCCTGAACTGCCTCCATATCTTATGGATACTCCAGGAGCGGAAGTATGACTTCTACATCTTAGAGTTTTTACTGAGCATGATTAGGGGAGTAGGGAGGACTGTTGCCCCTCTCCCTGTGTTGATAACAAAGATCATGTTCAAGTTGAGAGCAGCTCAGGCGACTGATTAGACATACATCACTCTCCACCGTAACCCTCACATCTATAAGGAGTGTGTCCAACGGGTTTGGAGATTGGCTGAGGATAGAGAAGAAGAAGAAGAGGATGGAGGAGCTGAGAATCCCGAGGAGGCTAAGGGACATCAGGATGCCTCCGAGGATGAGGAGGACTTGACCTGTTTTGATGCGGATGCCTTGGAGAGGTGTTGGACAGATGCAGAACGCATGGCTGTGATCCATTGAGGCATGCGTTAGCTTAACACTATCTGTGAAGACCTCCGGACTCGACAGGCAACGATGCATCACAACTTCGAGCTCCGTACCCATAGAGAGGACGAGAGGTGGGAACAGATGAGCGCCGAGCTAGAAGCTCAGCGCCAGTTCCGGGACGAGTTGCTGACTCGATTCCCACCTCACGGGGACTCTCCTTCTGAGGACACACCATCCAGGCACGAGCGTCGTCGCCGAAGGACGAATGGTGCTGGCTCTTCAGGAGCTCAGGAGCAGTCTCCACAGCGTGTGCCCTCCGCCACCAGTTCCGGAGTAGCTAGGGATAGTATAGTTTGATGTTTTATGTTTTATTTGTAATTTCTTTATTGTTATTTATTTTAATCCAAGTTTATTTCTGTAATTTGAATTTTATAGTGTAATGTACTCCGAATGAAAATTTTAATATAAGGGGTTATTTTTAGTATGCGTGGTTGTTTCATATTGATTCCACCTTCCCAACTTGTTTGGGGGTTGTTTTATCAATTCAAGCATTATTTTTATATAACCCTCATATTAGAATTTATTGCGGAGTCAAGGTGAAAATATGGCTGTTTAGGCATATATATGAATAAATATCATGGTAGGATGAAATCTAGATTAAATAGGTACATTCTATCATAAAATCAACCTAAAAGATACTGGGTTTGAATTAGAATCAAGAAAATGAGTTGTTTCCGTTTTCGGGTTTGGAAATTTTAGGATTTTCGAAAACTGCCGTAATTAGTTTTGGCAACTTCCCAATCCATTTTAGCAACTTTAAACATATATAAACTTTATACAATCTATCCTCACAACTCACACTACACCTAAACTCCATCACTCACCTTTCACTCCCCGATTCCCTCGTTTTCGCTCATTTTCGAGTTTACGCAACTCTGGCGCACTTTCAAGCTCTGTATATTTTTCTGAGTTTTTGTCGGCCGGCCAGCGCCAAGATGAGCCCACGACCGACCTCAAACACTGGAAATTTCAATTTCTTCAGAGCGACTGACAGCGCTTCTATCGAGCGCTCGGCATACGACTTCGTGGACCAGAAAATTTCCAGTTTTTCACGCATAGTATCCGGTTATTCGCAGCTATTCCAAAGCGTAATTTTGAGATGACATCTCCAACATTGATACCGGAATAGTCTTTCAAAGATTTGTTCCAAAGCACTACTTATGGTGCTTGGTTTCGCGAAGCGATCACTTTCGTTGGCTGGGAGCTGCTTATGGTAAGACCGGATGCACTTTATTCCCCAACACTAGCATCTTATTTTTACGATAACTGCATTTTCTTTGTAAGACCAGATGGAGAACAAGTGTTCTCCATCAACATTGATAATGAACCAATGGAAATTACTAGGTTCTTGCTAGCATTTGTTCTTGGACTTGCTAGGCCCGCTGAAATACAAGACCCATGGTGCTATTGGGTCGATAATATATATGTCTACACTTATGAGTTTTTGCATGAGTCGTATGGCACGGGCATTTTCCGTATTGAGGACCAAGGGGAATATAACGTCGCCTTTGGTAGCCTGTCCATGAACATAGGAACTGTTATGTTTTGGATCATGCTAAACATTTTAGGGGAATGGCGTTTTTCTTCTGTGAATGATGCCACTTGCAAGCGTCTTCCTTGCTTTAGCCACGGGACGTATGTGTCACGACCTTCCCGAACCTTGATGTCTAGTTTAGCTCGATCCCATAGCATGAGGCATAAGTACCTTCTTATGCCCGTTCTAGTTTCCCCGTATTATGCTATGTTTCTTTCCTGTTTTTTGTACACGCTTCGGGATTGGATTACGGTTCGACAATCGCATGCGACCCACCAATAGTATTATTCGATCTTTCCGTGCAATGACTTGGCAAGGGTGGAGGATACAACCTCATCTGGTTGCACCCTACACCCCGTCAGACCAAGTGGCTCTTAATAGGTTAGCAATCATAGATGATAAATGGCGGGAAGCCTGGCAAATTATCATGGCATGGCAGGACGTGAAGGAACCTCACTTCTTTAATAAAGAAGAGGATGAGTAAGATGATGAGTAATGCGGGGGGATAAGGTAAGTTTTCATTCTAGTTAATGTCTGCTTATGTCCCAAGCAATTTCATTTTTGTTAACCCCATAATGGGTAGAACTCGTATAGAGTTGTGTCAGTTTTTATTTCCTATATTAGTACGTTCTAACCTTGTTTTACAGATGTTCCTGAAGTTCACGTGCTTCAATGGTATTTTTCCTACCCTTTTTATTTAAATGCTTTGAGGACAAAGCATGCTTTTTGTTTGGGGGGGGGCATAGAAATACGTGTAATTAAGGCATCTGTTAGGATTAGATAGATATAATATGCATTTGTTTTCTAGTTAAAATTTTAAAAAAATTCAAAAATATAAATAAATAAGTTATGTTATACACTTAGGAATATTGGTATTGTTTTCTTTCTCCATGCTCTTAACAATCTAGAAGTCTCACCTAGCTTTTGCATCAGAATAATTGTTAGAAATTTAGGTTAATATATAGGTAATAATCTTTGCATCTATCTATAAATATATTACATGAGTATCTATGATTGTTAGCAGTAAGTTTTTGAAATCTAGGCTAGAGTACTTATTCTACAAATCCTGTGAGAATATAGCCTAAAGTCTTATATGAGCGAAACATTTGAGAAATGACACAAGGGAGAAGTAAAATCCGGATAGAGATATCACACGTCCACTTGCTTGATCACTAAACCATATATTAAGCTAGAATTTAGGCCCACTTTGGATCGATATAGCCAGAAATTCAAACCTATGAATTATTTTCCGCTAGTCGCCCCTCTGAGCCTTTCTTTAGCCTTCCATAAACCACAAATCCTTTACCCTATTACAAAAACAAAAACAAAATAAAAAAAAAATATAAATCAACCTACCCAATTTAGAATAAGTCTGAGAATAGAATGAGGAAGAAAGAAGAAGAGAAAAACCTGTGTAAACAAAAGTTAGTTAATTGCTTCAGAAAATAAAGAAAAGAAGTTTCCATCCAAGGAAAAGAAAAATAAAAATAGAAATAAAATAAAAACTCCAAAAATAGAATAAAAGGGAGTCAAAAGCCAAAGAAAAAAAAAAGGAAAAGAAAAAGAAAAATATGGCTAAGGATGGAAACAAAGTGTAGAAACAAAAGTAAATAATAAGGTTTTCTCTAGTTACATAATATGAAGACTCTATTATCTCAGACTTATCCTTTTTGAATATCCATTTCCTTCCTTCTTAAACCATCTCCTAATCCCCGCAACACCTAATAAAGACCTCTAACTCAAATAGGAATAGGCTAGTGTGATAGTAAGTGGCAGATGTGTTTGATCGACTCCGGCTTCCTTGTTGTCATTGAGATTGTAAGGTAAAGTGTGCCCACTGCGCACTAGAGTAGCTAAACTTGAGTGGAAAAATTAGAGTGTTGTATCTTGACTATTATTGTGAGAACCTACTTAAGGACGTTATTCCGAGTTTCAGAAACGGACCTGCTAGACATTTCATAGTATTACTCATTGTATATATGTTTATTATAGATGATTGATTATTATGCATATATTAGCTTATGTTTTTGACTTGGTTATTCTTGTTCATAGCTAGTGAGATGTATAGATAGTTGGAGCATGAAAAATGAAACAATAGCTTTATTTCTTAGTCGTTGTAGTATAGATGAAGTTTGTGAGTACCTTCACTGGAAAACTCTCACGAGGCTATAACTCGTCCACTAGGGGATTCCTAGTGGTTTAAGGCCTTGTTGCATATGGTCAATGCAATCGCACTCAGCGAAACGAGAGTAGATAGAACTTCATTTTTGGTCACTTATTTTAATTTCTCATCTTTGCTTGAGGACAAGCAAAATGATGTTTGGGGGTGGTTTGATAAGAGCCCAAAACTGTAGTTTTAACCCTTTAACAGTCATACCTTTAGACCAATTATGTGAGTAATAATTAAGAGTTGACACTGATTACGTGTTTTTATGCATTTCAGGCCTCAAAGTCCATTATGTGCAGATATGTGCCACTTTAGCGAGATAAAGGAGCAAAGGTCGGTTACTAAGGAGTTCCGTGATTAAAGGCCAGGATTCAAGAAGACAAAGCCTTTCTAAAAGCCCGGTCAAAAGATGAAAAGTCGACGCGGGCAGAAACAGCAAACAAAGTCAACAGAACTTCCGAAGGCCATATCTTTGGACTCAGACCTTGGAATGGGGCCTACTTTATGTCAAAACGACCGGCTCGGAAAGAGCTTTCCAATGGTCTAAGCCTTGACCCAATCAGAGGAGCAGAAGTGAATAAAAAGTCTGTTGAAGCCAACTGCAGCTGAAGAGGCCTTTTTGGACTGAAAGAATTGGGTTTTGGGCTTGATTCTCTGGCCCAAAACATAGCTCCAAGCCCATGCACGATTTTCGGATCTGAATGTATAAAAACAAAAGCTTAGTAGTTAGTTAATGGTAGATAGTTAATGATAGATAGTTAGACCTAGAAATAGATTAGATTAGTAGCCTCCATTAATGAATTCTAGATCTAGTTTTTCATGAAGATTAATTAAGTTTAGTTCCATTTCAATTATTGTATTAGATTAAACCTTTGAATCTTGTTCTTCATTTTGATTAGATCAATAAAGTAGTATTTTTCATCAATTTCGATTTTGTCATTTCCATTCATAGATCTAATTTCAATTCCTGTCTTTATTTTATTTTAGTCATTAAATTAGATTTCATTATTGTTTAATTAAGTAAATTTCAATTCTTTATATCATGTTTAGTTTAAATGTAATCGGAAATGATTACGTAATGATTCTCGGCTAAACCTCCATTAGAGGGGGTTGAGAAGCCTTGATGAAAGCTTGATTCCGAATATCGTAGAATCGTCGTAATTTCCTTTCCACTCTAGAAACGATTAGTTCACAATGAGAATGGGTTTAATCGTTCACATGCTAGTTATGAATTGGTAGGAATGCCATGTGTAATTAGGGATTAGGAAGAACCAATTGTTCTGGGCGCGATTCAATTTGGATTACGACAATTCGTCGTTAATAGGATTAAGTCGAGTTAAGGTGGAATCAATCCCCCTCTAACTCCTTATCATCGAATCAATGTAGCATTCCCTTAGTTATTCCCATCGTCGACTAGTTGCATTTCATGGGTAGTTGCATCGTAGTCTAGTTTCCTTTTTCGTAAATCTCTCATTAGACTTTAAGTTTAGAGTACTTACACTTGAGAACATAGCATGCGGAAGGACTAAGAGTGAAACGAATCACTCTACTCCACTATATCTCATAGACTTGAGAGTAGGAAACTTTGATAAATATAAGCATCATAAGATTAGTTTTAGTTTACTTACGTTTTGAGTTCATCGTTCATTTCGTAGGTAGACTATTTAATTTTACTTTTATCACGCGACCCGCGCCCTCCTTGAGCGCGACTCGTGCCTAAACACTGTAATTCCAAAAACCCACGAGCGACCCTTGAAGAGAGCGCCGCGCCACGCCATCTGTGAACACAGAAATTCCAATTTTCTGAGGGTCATTCCAGGATTTTTGGAACTGTTCAAAGAGTCGTTGAGATGACATCTCCTATAGTCATATCTGAACAGTCTTTCGAAGACGTGTTGGGAACCGAGACCTATGGACATTGGTTCCGGCCACGGGATCTACCCGATTAGGATGGCGTCATCTACTGGTAAGTGATGACGATTCATATTCACCATAGCTTACTGCTTATTTCTACGACCACGTTAAATTCTATTGTAATCAGGATGGAGAACAAGAATTATCCGTCGTAGTCGATGACACGACACTACAATTCAATAAAAATGTGATCGCTTTAGTTTCAGGATTACCAATACCTGATCCTGTTCACACATGGGCATATATGACCGATAATGCATACCTTTATGATTATACATATTTCCATGAGTATTATGGGGGAGGGGTATTTCGAGTAATGGACCAGGGCGATATAGCATTGCCCTTGGTAGCCTTTCCCTAAACGTAGGCACCACCTGTTATTCATCCCGATGAATATTTTGGGGAATGGCGGTTCATTTCGCAAAAGCAAGTACTCTTGGTGACATTTTCCTCGCTTTAGCTGAGGGACGTCGCAGATATGACATTCCCCGAGTTTTAGTCGCTAGTCTTAAGAGAGCCCAAACCATGAGGCGTAAGTATCATCTTATGCCTATCTTGGTAAGCCGCATCATCGCGTAGTTGTTTACCCTATATACGTGCACAATTCACGATTGGAAAAGGGTTGAAGTCATGAGACCCACCATTGGGTGGTTAAGCTCATTCGCGAATAATGACTTGGCCGGGATGGCAGGTGCAGCCTCATTTGGTCACCCCGTACATCCCATCAGACGTAATAACACTTAACAAGTTAGCATTAGTAGATGATAAATGGCGGCAAGCTTGGCAAGTTATAATGGGTGGCGGGGATCTTGAAGGAACCTCATCTCTTTAATGAGGAGGAGGATGCTTAAGCGGGAGATAAGATAAGTTTTAGTTTTGTTATTGTCTGCTTATGTCCTAAGCAATTTAATTCTGCCCCATAATGGGTGGAACTCTTATAGAGTTGCGTCAGTATTTTTATTTTCCCTATATTAGTATGTTCTAACCTTGTGTTGCAAATGTTCCAGAATTTCACGTGTTTCCATGGTATTTTTTCTACCCTCTTTCTTTAAATACTTTGAGGGCAAAGCATGCTTCTTGTTTGGGGGGGGCATAGAAACACGTGTAATTAAGGCATATGTTAGGATATAGATATGTATAACATGCAATTGTTTTCAAGTTAAAAATTTAAAAAAAAAAAAAATATATATATATATATATATATATATATATATATATATATATAATATATATTATATATATATATATATATATATATATATAAATAAATGGTATTGTTTTTTTCTTTCTCTATGCTCTTAATGCTCTTAACAATCTAGAAGTCTCAATGTAGCTTTTTGCATCGAGAATAATTGTTAGAAACTTAGGTTAATATGTATGTAATAATCTTTGCATCTATCTATAAATATATTACATGAGTATCTATGATTGTTAGTAGTAAGTTTCTGAAATCTAGGCTAGAGTACTTATTCTACAAATCCTGTGAGAATATAGCCTAAAGCCTTATATGAGCGAAACATTTGAGAAATGACACAAGGGAGAAGTAAAATCCGGATAGAGAAATCACACGTCCACTTGCTTGATCACTATGCCATATCCTAAGCGAGAATTTAGGCCCTCTTTGGATCGATATAGCCAGAAATTCAAACCTATGAATTATTTTCCGCTAGTCGCCCCTCTGAGCCTTTCTTTAGCCTTTCATAACCCATAAATCCTTTACCCTGTTACAAAAACAAAACCAAATAAAAAATCAAAAAATCAACCTACCCAATCTAGAATAAGTCTGAAAATAGAATGAGGAAGAAAGAAAAAGAGAAAAATCGGTGTAAACAAAAGTTAGTTAATTGCTTCAGAAAATAAAGAAAAGAAGTTTCCATCCAAAGAAAATAAAATAGAAATAGAAATAAAATAAAAACTCCAAAAAAAAAAATAGAATAAAAGGAGTCAAAAGCCAAAGAAAAAGAAAAAAAAAATATGGCTAAGGATGGAAACAAAGTGTAGAAGCAAAAATAAATAACAAGGTTTTCTCTAAGTTACATAATATGAAGACTCTACTATCTCAGACTTGTCCTTTTGAATATCCATTTCCTTCCTTCTTAAACCATCTCCTAATCCCCGCAACACCTAATAAAGACATTTAGCTCAATTAGGAATAGGTTAGTGTGATAGTAAGTGGCAGATGTGTTTGATCGACTCCGGCTTCCTTGTTGTCATTAAGATTGTAAGGTAAAGTGTGCCCACTTGCACTGCCAGAGTAACTTAAACTTGAGCGGAAAAATCAGAGTGGTTTTTGTCTTGACATTTATGTGAGGACCTACTTAAGGACGCTATTCCGAGTTTTCATAATCGAACCTGCTAGGCATTTCATAGTATTACTCATAGTATATATATTTGTATCATAGATGATTGATTATTATGCATATATAAGTTTAGGTTTTTGACTTGGTTATTCTTATTCAATTGCTAGTGAGATGTATAAATAGTTGAGACATGAATGAGGAAACAATAGTTTTATTTCTTAGTCTTTGTAGTATAGATGAAGTTTGTGAGTACCTTCACTAGAAAACTCTCACGAGGCTATAACTCGTCCACTAGGGAACTCCTAGTGGTTTAAGGCCTTGTTGCATATGGTCAATGCAATCGCGCTCAAATAAACGAGTAGATAGAACTCCATTTTTGGTCACTTATTCTAATTTCTCATCTTTGCTTGAGGACAAGCAAAATGCTGTTTGGGGGTGGTTTGATAAGAGCCCAAAACTGTAGTTTTAACCCCTTAACCATCATACTTTTAGACCAATTATGTAAGTAATAATTAAGAGTTAATACTGATTACGTGTTTTTATGCATTTCAGGCTTCAAAGTCCATTATGTGCAGAAATGTGCCACTTTAGCCGAGATAAAGGAGCATAGGTCGGTTGCTAAGGAGTTCTGTGGTTAAAGGCCAAGATTCAAGAAGACAAAGCCTTTCTAAAGCCCGGTCAAAGCTGAAAATCAAAGTCAACGCGGGCAGAAGCAGCACTCAAAGTCAGCAGAACTTCCGAAGGCCGTATCTTTGGACTCAGACCTCGGAATTGGGCCTACCTTATGTCAAAACGACCGGCTCGGAAAGAGATTTCCAATGGTCTAAGGCTTGACCCAATCAGAGGAGCAAAAGTGGATGAAAAATCTATTGAAGCCAATTGCAGCTGAAGAGGCCTTTTTAGACTGAAAGAATTGGGTTTTGGGCCTGATTCTCTGGCCCAAAACTTGGATCCAAGACCATGCACGATTTTTGGATCTGAAAACATATAAAAACAAAAGCTTAGCCCTTTGTTAATGGTAGCTAGTTAGACCTAAAACAATAGATAATTCTAGATCTAGTTTTCATTAATTAAATTAAGTTTAGTTTAAATTCAATTCTTGTTTTAGATTAAACTCTTAGAATCATTGTTCTTAATTAGTTTGATTAATAAAATAGCTATTTGTCAATTTTGATTTTTGTCATTTCAAATTATAGATCTAGTTTTAATTCTTGTTGATTATCATTTCTGAGTTGTTAAATTAGATTGAAGTATTGTTAGTTAAATTAGTCAAGTTAGAATTTTGATATGATGTTTAGTTATAATAATATTGGAAATGATAGGTTGATGAATCAAGGCTAAACCTCTATTAGAGGGGTTGATGAAGCCTTGATGAAAACTTAGTTGTATAAGTGTAAAATCGTTGTAGAGTCTATTCCAATCTAGAAGGTCGTGTTTCGCCATGAGAATGGGTAAACGACCTCACATGCTAGTTATAATTGGTAGAAATGTCATGTTAATTAGGGATTATAACGAGCAATCCTTACAGTAAGAACATAAGGATTGGATTACAACAGTCTATGCTAGGTGATTAAGTTAGATTCGAGGTGGAATCAATTCCCCTCTAATTCTTTATCTAGATTCACATTCAGTATTCAGTATCATTTCGTTATTCGTAACTTGTTAATTTCATTCACCTCGTAGTATAGAATTCCCCTCGTAAACCTCTCATTAGACTTAAGACCTATTAGTTAACTATGAAATCATTCCATGCTAAAGAACTAGGAGTGGAACGAATTTGTTACTCCACTCTATTTCGATAGAATTGAGAGTAGAAAACTTGATAAATATAGACAAAGAGTAAGTTTTAGTTTACTTACGTTTTGAGTTCATCGTTCATTTCGTAGGTAAACTATCATTTTATCTTTTATCACCGCCCTAATCCCAAATTACATGTCAGCGTTTATGGGCTCCATATTATATGCTCGTTGATCTCCCCGTGTTTAAGATATCGAATGCCAGTTGATTAAGTCAAGTTACTGACAACTACATTAATCAACTTCTTATGTCCTTAAGTAGTACCACTCAACCTCATTGTCATGTCGGATCAAATCTACCTGCAGGGTTTACATGACAATCCTTATGAGCTCCTTAAGGGGAAATCATCAGCTTGACTTCTTGCCGGACACGGATTCCTTCTATAATCAACAGCACACCTTACATACAATGTCATTACCCAATCCATCGAGTTTATTGATTCACAAATGAATCTCACTCATTGATAATTTAAAGCAATGTATAATGCACATAAGTGCCCGTTATTATATCCAGATTAAGAGGACAAGCATCCATAATAACAGAGGCGTTTGTTCTCTTATATAGTCAGTATAAAGAGAAACAACCTCACTTGGTCATGTTCAATACACCCAAAGTGTACTAGTGTAATCCTATAGTCAAGATAGACTAATACCAGATTATACTACAACCTTACCAATGGTTTGTCCAAATCCATCTAGGTTGTGAACGATTACTTATACTTTATAAGGTACTGATGATATGATCTTCTGTGTGTCACCATACACCATATCATCTACAACATAAAGTACTAGACACATGCATATAACTAATAACATATATAATATGCAGAACATTTGCCCATATGATTCTCATTCAAAATATAAAGAATTATAGTTAATACAAAAGTAATGCTTTTAGTATATAACCCTATCACCTAGTATGACCAGCTTCGGGAGGGTCGTCATCATCGAGATCGATGAGTGGCTCCTTCCCTTTGTCGGACTGATATAAGTGCCTTAGTAGCTGTAATTCTCGCTCAAGGTTGCTCCCTTGCTGTTCCAGAGCCTGCACTGCCTGACTCGCCTGAACAGACTCTGGGTTGGTAAGGACAACATTCTCGCCATTTTGACGTTCCTCCTGAGCGTAATTCCTGGGACCTGCTCCGGGAACAACTGGTTCATTGGTGCTGGTCATAGGTCCTTGGGGGAGGGGATCAGTCGCATCTTGGCGACCGACATTCTCACCCCCTTCAGGCATCTCGTGCACTTCTTCTCTGATGGCGACGCTGCGCGTCATAGCGCCACCCTTTGTTTTCTTTGCTCCTGCCATCACAACAGTAAGAGTTTTTAGAATAAATCAATCATTTGAAACAAATATCTACCTGCTTTTTGTCCCCATAGACGGCGCCAAAAGATGTAGGAGAAATTCCAAGTATCCCCTGATCTTCCTCTATGCCTTGTGATCTGGAATCCTTTGCTGAATAGAGAAGGGATGAGATAATGGTGAGTTCAGGGTTGAACCATCTGACGGCTGTCTATGTATCTCCTTTGTTCTATTGGAGAATCAAACCCTGTTTTGCATAGTTCCTAAGAGTGAATCCCTATGGTTTATATAGGAAGGGTGACGAGAGTCCTAGGGTTTAGGCTGTCCTCACCGCTTGTGAGTTCCCTTCCATCTTTGGACTCTGCCTTCCTATTAGGATTCCTCTTCTTATGGAAGTCTGAATCTAGACCATATCTTGTGAGAGGTAAGTTTCCTTGTTGATCATAATGTCCCATCGTGTATAGGAAGATTATATCTAAAAGGTAACTCCTAAGATATGTCGTCACGATTCTTTCCTTATCATCAAAGATCGCGATCTTCAGTTTCCTTCTATTCAGGAACTATCTATATCAGTTCCTAACTTCTAATATGTTTGAAGGCGTCGATCATGTGCTTGGCATGTTGATAAAACCCAAAACTGTAGTTTTAACCCCTTAATAATCATCTTGTTAGACCAATTATGTGAATAATAAGTAAGAGTTAATCTTGATTACGTGTTTTATGCATTTCGGGCTTCAAAGTCCATTATGTGCGAGAAAAATGTCACTTTAGCGAGATAAAGGAGCAAATATCGTGAGAACTTCGAAGACCATATCTTTAGACTCGGACCTCAGAATTGGGCCTACCTTATGTCAAAACGACCGGCTCGGAAGGAGCTTTCCAATGGTCTAAGCCTTGACCCAATCAGAGGAGCAGAATTGGACGAAAAGTCTATTGAAGCGAACTGCAGCTGAAGAGGCCTTTTGGACCGAAAAGAATTGGGTTTTGGGCTGATTCTCGGTTCCATGGCCAAGCCCATGCTTGTTGGATCTGGATGTATAAAACAAAAAAGCTTCATTCTTTGTTAATGGCAGTTAGGTTAGGAAGCTAATGTTAATGGAGTTTAGGGTTACAAAAAGATAGATCTAGATTAGTTTTTAGATCTAGATCTAGTTTTGAATCTCTATTTTTATTAGTTTTCATTTCCCTTGTTTTAATTTAAAGTATTAAAATATTGTTATTGCTTCATTAGATAAATCAAGTAGTTTATTATTGATCAAATTCGATTTTGTCATTTATCTATTGCTTAGATCTAATTTCATTTCTTGGTTGTTAGTCATTTCGTAGTTATTGATGTTAGATTTTAATTATTGTTTGTTAAATTTCATAAAGTTAGAATCTTTAGATTTAGTTGTCTTAAATTTATAATTAGTTTTAGTTTAAACACCAAACACATCACTCTCACTGTTCCTTGTGTTTGGATCAATTGAATTCTATTTAAGTCTTGAAGGTTTAAGAGCGGAACGAATCCTTACTCGTTGTATTGCATGATTATATTTTGAGAGTAAGAAGAATTGATTTAAACGTAAGAACGGTAGGATTACGTATTAGTGTTCTTGTAGCATTAATATTTAGGATTTTACTGTTTTTACGGGTTATCACATGTCCACTAAACACTTGTGCTAAGCACGAGATCACTTATTCATAGAATTGATCCGATGGTCCTCGTCCCATTCTAGAGATCTATAGTCTTAGGTTATTTCCCACACACGTGTCATCTATTCAGTGAATGGAAATCCCCCCTACAACCACCGATAAAGACCTTTTCTACATGAGTTTTACATGATTGGAGGACCATAAGATGATCCTAGATGAAGGCCATATATTCATTGCGGGGAGAATATTTGTGGTTAAGCCCTGGACAGTAGAGGTGGATATTTACAAGAACAAAGTAGCGTATGTACCTTTATGGGTGAAACTTATGGATGTACTGAAGGAGATGTGGACGTTTGAAGGATTGTCGTATCTCACAAGTTTGGTAGGTGGCACGCCAATGTTCATGGATGATGCCACTACGAAAAGGAAAAGTCTAGCGTTTGCTAGATTTTGTATTGAGTTTCCGATAAATATTGAATACAAAGACGTAATCAATGTGAAAGCTGGGAACTGAGAGGTGGGAATCCCTCTGGAGTACCCATGGAAGCCGATCTCTTGCACAAAATGTAATAAGTTTGGGCATGTACCCGATAAATGCATTGGAAGAACCACAAGAGTTTGGGCACCAAGGCGTCCAGCACAGGAGAGGAGGACAGAGCCACAGAGAGAAACAAACATGGAAACAACTCAACCAGCAGTGGGCTCTGGAACAGTGGAACATACCTCTAAAGAGGAAAATGTAAGTAAGACTATTGGGGTTGAGAATTCTAAAAACCCACAGAGAGAAGAAATGGTGACAGGAATGGAAATTGTTCCATTCATTCAGAGGGTGAGGGTAGAACCCAGGAACAGTGCTACAGTTTTTTATCGAGAGTAAAGGGATATGAGCCAAATCCAACTAATGTCTCCTGGCAGAGTGATGTGTACATTTTCGGGCCCAGAAGGATTAGGAGAGCACACAAGTCTAGAATTTGCAGCAAATACACCACCTCATGAAGTTCTGCAAACAAATGAGGAGGAGGTAAATTATGCATTACAGCATAACATGTACGCCCAATTGGTAAAGGAAGGGGAGGAGCTCGAGGATGATTATCAGAACTAGAGGAGGAACTCTTCGGGGATAGCAGTTCTGCCCCTATGGTAACAAGATCAAATGTAACCCCTGTAGTGGAAACAAGATCAAAAAATTAACAAACAAGCTCGTCAAATGGAGATGGAACCTAGTGTACAAGGGTAGACTCAAAATAACAAAGGAGGTAAGAAGAAAGTAGGCAGGCCAAGAGGGTCGGGGAAAAAGAACAAGGGACACTAAAATTCTAAGTCTTAAATAATGGTGAAGGTATGTATATGGAATATAAGGGGTATGAATGACTTAAACAAAGCTAAAGATCTAAATAGCTTTAGAAGAGATAAAAAGTTAAGTTGTTTGGGTTTATTGGAAACTAAGGTTAGACGAGATAAGTATGAGTTGATTATGATCAAGTATTTGTTGTCCAATCTGGGAGCATATGAATAATTACTCTAGTGACCCTTCGGGGAGAATATGGTTAGCCTGGGATCCTGATGTTTTAGAGGTAGTCAAGCAAGTGGAGAGTTCTCAGATGATCCACTGTACTGTGACCATGCTCCAACAAGCTAGGCAACTTAACTTTACTGTGGTTTATGCTAGCAATGTTCGGGCAGAGAGATTATGTCTATGGGAGGAAATAAGTGCCTGCACCATAACCTTAGGATTCCAAGCTGTGTGATGGGGGATTTTAACAATGTTTTACTGTCCTTGGAGAGAATAGGAAGGGATCCAATTCACCCAAGGGAAACATTTCCTTTTGCAAGATGTTTGAATGATACTGGATTGTATGACCAACAAGCTACAGGATGTTTTTCACTTGGACAAATAATGGAGAGGGAGCTACTAGAAAATGGTCCAAGTTAGACCGATGCCTGATTTCTATATACTAGGCAAACCAGATGACCACAACCGGTGTAGAGTTCTTGACAAATGGAGCATACTCATATCACAGTCCCATTATGCTTACCTTGTCTCACGTGGTTAGACCTTGACCACCTTTTCGCTTTTGCAATTTTTGGAGTATGCACTCTGAGTTTCAGGCAACTTTATTGGCAAGTTGGACTATACCTACACAAGGGAGCCCTCCTTACATGTTTAAAAAGCTCAAGCACTGAAAGAGTTCTTTAAAGCAATGGGCTAGAGTGAACTGCTCAAACCTACAAAGGGAAGTCGAAGCAGCGAGGCTTCAGCTACATGAGATACAAGAACAACTCAAATCCAACCCTCTCGATCAGGTGGATGGTGCGCTTGAGCTTTCTGTCAGAGATAGGTTGATTCAGTTGATCAGAATGGAGGAAATGGATATGAAGCACAGAACAAATATTGACTGGATGCAGTACGGGGAGAGATGCAATAAATATTTCTTCAATGTGCTAAAGGAAAATAAGAGTCGAAGGTGGTTGTGGTCTATAGAGGATATGAATGGCAACAGAAGGGAGGGCAGGCAAATATGGCTAGTGCCTCTGTGGAATACTACACACGGATCTTGGGAGTCTCATCTACAGCAACTTGTACTTCACAGTTCCTGAACAAGTTAGTTTTGAATGAAGTAGATCAAGAAACGGGGGTGCAACTCACGACCCCTATTACAGTAGCGGAAATAAGACAAGCATTGTTTGAGATGGATGGTAACAAAACTCCAGGACCAGACGGATTCAATGCTTACTTTTTCAAGAAGTGCTGGCACCTAGTGGGCGAGGATTTCTCAAAAGCTATTAAACATTTTTTTTTATCATAACTTCATACAGAAAGGTACAAATGCAACATTAATATGTTTAATACCTAAATGCCTTTCCCCTGCTAGAGTAGATGAATTTCGACCGATTGCGTGTTGTAATATCATTTACAAGTGTGTTACTAAGATTCTAACAAACAGGCTGAAAGTATGTATTTCCTCTTTGATTTCATGTAACCAATCTGCCTTTGTTCTGGGGAGAGCTATACAAGAGAACATACTCCTTGCCCATGAGCTTTTGAGAGGATAGAAATGGAAGCGAGGGTCTCCGAGATGTACCATAAAGCTAGATATAAAGAAGGCCTATGATTTAGTTAGCTGGAGTGCTCTGGAGCTAATTCTTCACAGATTTAAGTTCCCACAAGCCTTCATAACATGGATAAAGATGTGCTTCACCTCTCCCTCTTATTCCATTTTAGTGAATGGCACCCCAGAAGGTTATTTTAACTGCAAAAGAGGTCTGCGCCAGGGCGACCCCATCTCCCCATTCCTCTTTTTTTAGTCATGGAGGTACTGAGCAGTCTCCTAAACCAAGGAAGGAGTTCGAAACCATTTTTCCCCCACTCAAAGTGCAAACAAAGGCAAATCTCCCACCTGTGATTTGCTGATGATGTGCTCTTATTTTGTAGAGGTGAGCCAACCTCTATTCATGCAGTCAAGGATATTCTTTCAGATTTCTCTCAGGCTACTAGCCTGAACCTTAACTATGCAAAGACAACC
This sequence comes from Coptis chinensis, assembly GCF_015680905.1. Lineage (NCBI taxonomy): Eukaryota > Viridiplantae > Streptophyta > Magnoliopsida > Ranunculales > Ranunculaceae > Coptis > Coptis chinensis. Next base: position 89,775,933 of record NC_141456.1, read on the forward strand.
ATGATGCCTGGCAGTATGTCGTTTAAAGAAAGTAAGGAGTTGGCAGACATCCTAGGCATCGCACTCATCTCTCCCCCAGTTTCATACTTGGGGTTGCCTCTAACCTCTGCTGGGCTAGGCATAAAGGACTGTCTCCCCCTTATTGAAAAGATCACTACGCGCATCTCCAACTGGAAGAATAAATCCTTATCCAGAGCAGGAAGGCTACAACTTGTGCAATCTGTCCTTTTGTCTTTTCAAACATATTGGGCACAAACCTTTGTGCTACCAAAGACGGCCCTTGAAAGAGTTGGGAAGATTTGTAATAGATTTCTATGGGTCGGGCCAACATGAAGAGGGCCATGCACCATGCTAGTCACACGAATCTAAGGCTAGAGAAAGAATAAGGTGGATTGGGGATTCTGGATCCTATCACTTGGAATAAAGCTGCCATATGTGCGTTAGTGTTGAAGATTGCACAAAAAAAAGACTCTTTATGGGTTAACTGGACATGGGACCAACAAATAAGAGGGAGGAACTTCTGGACTATGAAGGTTCTGACAGATTCATCTTGGGTGTGGAGAGGCATTCTGAAGCATAGACAACTAGCTATGAAGTTTGTAAAATATCTGATCATAAATGGGGAGAGTACAAGCTTCTGGCATGACCCTTGGTGCCACTCTGTTCCTCTAATCTAAATGGCCACTACTCGAGCCAACCTAGGAGAGATCATTCCAGAGAATGCAAAGGTGAGTGTCATTATAGAAGACAATCATTTGAACCAACTGATACAAGGACTACCTGATGGGGAAATTAAGGATCTAATCATGGGAACTGAAATTAACTCCTTAGACAAGGACACTGTTATATGGGGACCGAGTAATACAGGGGAATTTAGTGTTAAGTCTGCTTATGTTGTTATCAAGAACATCAGACCGAAGGTAAAATGGTTCAAATTGGTGTGGGGGAAGTTATCGGTGCCACAACATTCCTTTACGACCTAGCAGGCTTTCATTAGATGCTTACCTACCCAAAACATGTTGAAGCAGAAGAAGCTCCTTTCTCAGTCGGTCTGTATCTTATGCAACTCTCATGAGGATAGTACATCATATCTCTTCTTCGACTACCAGTTCTTGAAGGCTATATGGGAGGAAGTGAAGGAAAGTATGGGCTTACCAAAGACAATCATGGGGTCAAGAGAAGAATGGAACTACCTGTTGCGGCTGTGTAGATGCAACTATATGTTCTCAGAAGTGGTTAGGGCCTTGATTTGTGTTGCGGTGCATGCCATCTGGTGTGAAAGGAACAGGCGAAGGCAAAAGGGTTGGGTCAAGACCGCAAAAGAGGTCAGCAATAATCTAAAACACACCATGAAGGAATACTTGGTCAAATGTTTGATAGAAGTTATTGACAATATCCAACTGAGAATTATTTTACAGAGGTTGGGTATCTCCCCAAGATACCAACAGAAGGAAACCATGTGGTGTAGTTGGGTCAAACCAGAAGTTGGCGAGCTACTGCTTAACTCAGATGGGTCGGTGAAAGACAATATTGCGAGATATGGTGGACTGATAAGAGATGAAAACGGTCAAGTGAAGGTGGCTTATTATGGCAGATCACGACATATCTCAGTCTTATACAAGGAGATACAAGCCATAGTTGCTAGTCTAAAGGCTGCTCTCAAGATCAGCGTAAGGTACATTAAAGTTACATCTGATTCTCTCAGAGTTGTAAACATAGCAAACGGGCAGGAGCAAGCGCTATGGCACTGCAAGAATCTAATAGCTGAGCTTCAGAGCCTTAGTAGTTTGTTTGTGTTTGTCAGAATAGTTCATATTTTTAGAGAAGGTAATAGGGCAGCCAATTACTTATCTAAAGTCTATGACTACCCGGATATGGATGTGGTGTACTTTATACCTCCCCTAAACTCAACTCTAGATTCCATTGTAAGGGAGGGAGGATAAAGAAGAAACTGTGTACACAAGAGTTAGTTGATCTATGAATAAAGGTTGGGGTATCCTTAACCCTTAGCTTCTTCTAAAAATTTAAAAAAAAAAAAAAAAAATTTTAGAACCATACTACGGAAACCTAGGCTAACCTTTTTGCCTCCAATGCCAAGTCCTCCTGTGTTGCTTTGGTTGTTGCATGAATCTCCTCTTTTGATTAACTTCACTACCACGTGACTGTCATCCACTACACAAAAAATATTTGAAATCAAGGCTTTCAAGAATATTTACTCTACATAGAAAAAAGTAGCCCATTAGATCCAAATTTGTTGGAATTGAGATTATATACGAATAAATAATACAATATGTAAAAAATCACCAAAGAAAAGTTATTATAGTATTTGCACAACAAAAAACAATAAGATAGATGCAATTGTTAATTACATAAAATGAGCATAAAAAACCAATCACAAAGCAACAAATCCAACTTCAACACGAATATATAGATGCAAAACTCATAATCATAAACTAATATAGATGCAAAACTCATAATCATAAACTAATCATAATCATAAACTAATGTTTTATCATAACTGAATTAGTTTACTCTTGATACTAGATAAAGCGGACAAAGAATGTGAACGTGAAGAAGCAAAGATAAGAAGTAGCTAAATTTGGAGGATTGATAATGAGAATGCCCAATTTTTTCTATAAACTTTTGGAATTTATTATTCTTTATTGAGAATTTGGTAGGGTTCTTCATCAGAGATGAATCCGGTGAGTGAGGGGAGAAAAAAAGGTTTCGATCAGGGAGATAGTTATGTATAAGGGTTTTGGACGGGAAAGAAAGGGTTTTTTTAGTGTTTTTGACGTTTGGTTTTTTGGGTTAAATTGTTTAACTTCTCGGGTCTACGCAAACTTCCAATTTTCTCTCCTATTTTTTTGTAATACCCCTGCTGACGTGAACAACCTCAATAAGCTTGAAAAGGGATTGCTATTATATAGGGGGAGAAATCCCACAAATGAATTGATCAAGAAATATCTAAGGTTATATAGACACGCCATATTTTGAAAAAAAATCTGTGTCGGATACGTATCCACGTGTCCATGTCGGACACATATTGTATGTAATTTATCTCGAATTTTAATATTTTGCCATGTCCAACAATTCGTATCCGTGTCCGATACAGACACACCTACTCGTGTCAGTGTAACCTAGAGAAATATCAATATAACAAGTAGACTATATTATGATATCTGCCCGCCGATGCATGGTAGGGTTTGCTACAAGTAATGGCATTGGGATCTTTGATTGGAACCTATATACCGACATTAATTTTTTCACTTAAAGTTTGTAAGCTCAGGCACTTTGAGAAGCATTAAATTGTATTAAACAACACAAAATTCAAAATAATGTAATGCAGCTACTATTTGTTATTGTGCACCTTCACACGCTTATTGTTATTGTTATTGTTCATTAGGTTAGGCTGTCTCAAAGTGTTTCCTATCACTTGTACAATTTAAACTATATAATTAGCTACGGACAAGGAATGTGTTTCAATATAATAAAATTAAAGCTGACCAAGTGTTTGTTGTTACTATATAATACCAATGAGTGCAAAGGCACATGTTATTTTCCGGACTTTTTTAAGTGTGAAACATGGACATTTTACCGAGAATGCCCCTACTTTTTATAATTTTTCTCTCACTGGTCACCTTCGTATAGTAGGCTTAATATTTTGGCGATCCAAGCATCTCCTAGTCTTCACCAATCAAACATAGTATTTGAGATCATATCATCTTAAAGATTAACATCTTTTTCATTTGAGACAAAAATCTTATTGCTCTCAAACTACCGAGCCTCCCACATCAATACCGATATCTTCCCAACCTTAACTCTTAACTCTAACGACCTAAACATTTCAGGAACTTGTAAATTCATTGCAGGTCTAACATAACTTAGTTCTAGTGACAGTAGTCTTTCTAGTTTTTGACCTTACTGCCAAAGACACGTCTATTCTGAATATGCTACAATCAATACCACAAACCATAAAAATTCCCCAAAGTAACAAATACCCATACTGTATATAATACCCAAAAAAACTTATCATAGCAATTTATATGTTGATCAGTTGTATTGGCCCAGCAAGTAATATAACGACATATGGTCTCATGAAGTTCCTTTAGGTTCCAATAGATACTGCTATTCATCGAATTATATTAGTTTCACATAACAAAATTTTGGCTTCAACATATAAAAGAAACCCTAGTAAAGAACTAAGCAGCACATGTAACCATGCTCAATCAAATACAAATGGGCCATAACATATTATGCTCAGTCAAACCTCTAGCTGCATATTTTCCATGGTCTATAGTAATAGACAATAAACTAGAAAGACCAATGTCACTGAAGAAATACGCAATGAAATTACCTTTGAATTGCTCTATAGCTTTGATCATTCCCAATTTCCACGATCTCTCACGGTGAAGATATAAGAGATGACTTGTTTAGTTAAGAAAAAAAAAAACCCCAATGAATTGCTATATTCTTATACGAATAAGGAGCTTAAATAATAAGAAATGCCATGAATTATAAAAAAAATTATATGATTGAATATTTTAGACAAAAAGTCAGTCATGGTCACATGGTTACCTTGGCTGCAATAATAGAATTCTATTTAAAATATACTGAAGAGAAAAGAAAGTGTTCTTGTTCTCAAAAACATGCCATGCATAGAAAATGTCTCCATTAGTTTACCTACCATACCATGACATGGGCACATGGCTCACTAAATTTTGATGTTGAGAGTTGCTCTACATGGTTTAGCAGATGTGTAGCAAACTATATGTGGTTCAATAGATGACATCTTGTTGGAGTATAGAAAGAAAATGGACATAAAAATTATGTGGAAGAGACATACCAGTGGTGAGAGAGGGAGTCAACCATGAATATATTGGATTTTTCAAAAGGAGGCATCAAAATTAGATACACAATTTGTTCAGAAGAAAAACGATAAATTAATAATAGAGAGAAACTGAAAACAATAATAATAATAAAATGGGAAAAAGAAAAACCATACCTAATTTAGTGTAAACAAAGCAGTGGATATGGTGTGTCGAGAGACCAAAAAGTAGAAGAGAAAGCTACAGAGTGTAGAAAGCAGAGTTTGATATGGTTTAATAAAAATCTCAAGTTTATAGTAAAAAAAATATTGGATCTCGTAATGAAATGTAGTTGAATCCTTAACATTTCGGTAGATTAGCGGATAAATTGATTTTCGGAGAGCGAGAGCGATTAAAAATTAATAGACAACAAAAAAGGTAGAAGCATTGGTCTTAGGAATCGGGGAGAGAGAAAGAGCAGATGCGATTTTTTCTTTTCTCTCTTTTTTTTTTTTTTTTTTTTTTTTTTTATGTAGACGGAGTGATCGAAAAGAAAGGGTTTTAGGTTTTTGCTTTGTTGGAAAATTCCTGATTTGTCTCCTAAATTTTCATAATAACCCTATTGACATGGACAGCCTCAATGAGCTTGAAAGAGGATTGAATACCCACGTGGACAGCCCCAATGAGCTCGTAAAAAGAATTTGCTATTATATATATAGTCTCGATCTTAGAAGTACATACTTATTTCAAATTAAAATAAGTACGTAAGTAAAACTTCACCTAGAAAATGAATTCAACCCTAATTTTTTGTGAATATGACCTACTCACCATAAAGATCATCTCCACAAAATTTGAGCTCATTTGGAAACCTCTAACCTAGCTTGGTCTTAGGAATGGGGGAGAGAGAAATAGCAGATGCGATTTTTTCTTTTTTTTTTTTTTTTTTTTTTTTTTTTTTTGCTATGAAGACGGAGTGATCGAAAAGAAAGTGTTTTAGGTTTTTGTTTTGTTGGAAAATTCCTGATTTGTCTCCTAAATTTTCATAATAACCCTATTGACATGGACAGCCTCAATGAGCTTGAAGGGGATTTGAATACCCGTGGGCGGGGCATTGTGATGAGCTCATAAAAAGAATTTGTTGTCCCAATCTTAGAAAGTATATATATATATATATATATATATATATATATATATATATATATATATATATATATATATAGGGATAGAGGCACATTAACTGTAGCCACATTCTACGCACAGTGCATCCACACCACTGATCTCTTACCAATCCAACGGATATGAGATAGTCTTTGACAGCCAAATTCGAAATAAATGAAATTTTTGGGAAATAAAAATTTTCGAAACATAAAAACGAAATAAACAAAAAATAGATCGAACCTTCTTCTCCAAAATTAGATCGAGCGAAATTTTCTCTGAAACACTTTCTCTCCAAAATTCACGAGTGGGTTCTCTCTTTCGACTGTGTGCTTCTTTAAGGTAATTTCTCTCCTCCTTTGTAAGATCTTTTTGTCAGACATTTTCTTGATTTCTTCTTTTTGTTAATAATGGTGGGATAAAGAAATCAAGAAAATAAGTCTATGATAGAGGTTACAAAAATGGAGGCCCAAAGAATGAAATAATTGTTACTTCTATGGTCAAGAATCAGAACCACTCGTGTAGCCCTCGTGGGTGGAAACCACACCGCTTCCAGATTTTGTACTCGCTAAAAATTCACTAATCTGCTTTGATTATTTCTCTTCTTCTTGATTTTTACTAAATCAAAGATCGATGATGGTACTTCTCTATTAACGTATTGTTACTAAATCAAAGATTACAGTGAAGTTTTTGGAACTTGGGCTGGTGTTGTTTTTAGTTATTAAGGTGAGAAAAAGTTTACTGATATATGATTTGGAGTTGGAAATTTGAGGATGGTGTCTGTTATTTTACTAGTTTAGAGCTTTTTTTTTTTAATTTCTGAGCTACTTGTTTGTTTCTTTGTCTTTGAAATGGGGTATATAAGTCAGATTATTGTGGAGCCTTTTGTATTGGATTGTTTTTGTTTTTGGTATTAAGGCGAGAAATTTTGAAATGAGCGTCTGTAAATTCTTTAGTTGAGTTTATGAGCTTCTTATTCATTTTCAAAAAAGAGTTTCTTTGGTTTGTGTTTGACAGAGAATCGGTTAAGTTGAAGCTTATTGCAAATGATCATTGCTGTTTTAAATATTCAGGTGAGAAAATTTGAAATTTCGCTTAATTTCCCATTGTTCTGGTTTGATATGTTTGTGTTTATATTTTTTTGGTGATTGTTAGAAATGTTCATATGGAAATATTGACTGATTCTTAGGATTGTTCTTTTCACTTCTTCAAGGTTTTACTTCAAAGTTAGCCCCCAAACTACTGAAACAGAAATATGTTTCTAATTTATCTATCTTGGAATAGTAAATGTGCATTTCTATTTTGCTATTTTAATTAGATAATAATAACCCATATCTGATAGGAGTAGATGAGTTGTTGAAGTAGTCAGTGAATCTCTGAGCACCATACTTATGGTATAGCAAACCATCGCTTTGAGATATATGTCCACAATATTTGGATAGATCAGATTATAGACTGATAATTTGGATATTTTGAACCATCCTGGTGGGGAACATTTAGATGATTGCAGGTTATTGATTTTAGAGAAAGTTTATGGTCAAAAAGCTGTCGACATTACAGCTAGAGCAGAGTTATGACGATGGTTTTTAGTCTCGTTCTTTTCCTTTTCTCACTAACCCCTGAATCTTGTTTCTGTTGTATCAGGACTGAGAAAGATATTACTCCCATTGGTGGGCTCCCTCATTATGGTGTGGTGAAGGAAGACTATCTGCTGATCAAGGGATGTTGTGTTAGGCCCAAAAAGAGGCTCTCTGTCAATCCCAATTGAAGCAAACATCTCGTCTTGCCTTTGAGGTTGAGGCTTCTTAGTTAATGAGCATTTTGGTTTTCTCTAGCTGTATTATTATAGAATTAGAATCAATTGTAATGCTTGTATAAGGTAAATGTACATTTTAGTTCAGTATAAGGTAAATGTACATTTGAGTTCTGATGTAATTTAAAGTGCTTGTTAAGAAAATGCAATCTCGGTTGTCTCATCAATAAGGCACTCAATAAGTCGAGAAAGGAAAGATAAAATGAGAGTATTAAGCAGGGCAGAAGTGTAGTTGTGCACCTGTGCGTGGCGTGCCAACAACTTAAGCGTTTGGAGTAAATGTTTGTACTCTTGTTTGTGTGAAAATTAAAATGGGATACAGCTTAATTTGTTCATATTAGAGGTTGGGAGGTCGCTTTCCCATTCATGCTTTGGACTTGGGAATAGATGGCATTCTAACAGAATTTCTGAATCACATAACAAAATTTCTGACAGAATTTCTAACAAGTTAAAATGAACAAAATTTCTGACAGAATTTCTGATAGAACTTCACATAACAAAACGAACTTCCATTTTCCTCACAAAACTAAATAGAACAGTCTATGAATCCTGCTCTCAACCAAAGTCAACCAAAGTCAGAGAATAAAAGCTAAATATAAGCTGTCAGAGAACTAAGCACAGAACCAATCAAACCGAACAATTTTAGGCTACAATATCAAAGAACTAAGATACCACTTTCCAACCAACCACTAAAACCGAACTAAGCTACAATATAAAAGCTGTTAGAGAACTAATTAAGCTAAAACCGAACTAAGTGATAAAAGATAAAATTGAATAGTTTTACCTACGAAATAAAGTGATGAAACTCTATACGAAAGTAAAACTAAAACTAATTTTATGTGCCTATTTTTATCAAAGATTTCTACCCTCAATCCTATGAGATATAGTGGAGTAGAGTGATTCGTTCCACTCCTAGTCCTTCCGCATGTTAATGTTCTCTAAGTATAAGTATTCCTCTCTAAAGTCTAATGAGAGATACAAAAAGGCAACTAGACTACGATGCAACTACCCACAAGATGCACTAGTCGACTATCAGAACAACTAAGGGAATGCTACGTTGATTCTATGATAAGGAGTTAGAGGGGGATTGATTCCACCTCAACTCGACTTAATCCTATTAATGACGAATTGTCGTAATCCGAATTGAACTGCTTCGCAGAACAATTGGTTCTTCCTAATCCCTAATTACACATGGCATTCCTACAAATTCATAACTAGCATGTGAACGATTAAACCCATTCTCATGGTGAACTAATCGTTTCTAGAGTGGAAAGAAAATTACGACGATTCTACGATAGTCGGAATCAAGTTTTCATCAAGGCTTCTCAACCCCCTCTAATGGAGGTTTAGCCGAGAATCATTACGCAATCATTTCCGATTAAATTTAAACTAAACATGATATAAAGAATTGAAATTTACTAATTTAAATTAAACAATAATTAAAATCTAATTAAAACTAAGAATTGAATAACAAGTAATAAATGAATTAGATCTAACACAAATGTAAATGAGAAGAATCGAAATTTAACAACTAGCTATTTTATTAATCAAACTAATTAAGAGTAATGATTCTAATAGTTTAATCTAAAACAAGAATTAGATTTGAAATTAAACTTAATTAAAAACAATTAAATAAAAACTAGATCTATAAGCTATTTTAATGGCTACTTTTTACTCTAACCTATCTACCATTAACTATCTACCATTAACCAAGAGTTAAGCTTTTGTTTTTATCCTTTCAGATCCAAAAATCGTGCATGGGCTTGGAGCCATATTTTGGGCCAGAGAATCATGCCCAAATCCCAATTCTTTCAGTCCAAAAAGGCCTCTTCAGCTACAGTTTTCTTCAATAGACTTTTCGTCTACTTATGCTCCTCTGATTGGATCAAGGCTTAAATCATTGGAAAGCTCTTTCTGAGCTGGTCGTTTTGACATAAGGTAGGCCCCATTCCGAGGTCTGAGTCCAAAGATATGGCCTTTGGAAGTTCTGCTGACTTTGTGTACTGTTTCTGCCCGCGTCGACTTTTCAGCTTTTGACCGGGCTTTAGAAAGGCTTTGTCTTCTTGAATCTTGGCCTTTAATCAAGGAATTCCTTAGTAACTGACTTTTGCTTCTTTATCTCGCTAAATTGGAACATTTCTGCACCTAATGGACTTTGAAACCTGAAATGCATAAAAACACGTAATCAGTGTTAACTCTTAATTATTACTCACATAATTGGTCTAAAAGTATGACTGTTAAAGGGTTAAAACTACAGTTTTGGGCTCTTATCACTAAGCTACAATATAAAATGTCAGAGGATCCAAGCTATCCAAGGATCCAAGCTACAATATAAAACCGAACTAAGCTACAATATAAAACCGAACTAAGCTGTCAGAGGATCCAACTTTGTTTCCTTGTGCCTTGTAAAATGTAAGATCATTCCTCCACCCAACAGCAGAATATCAACTTTCTCTAGCAATGATTCTATCACACCAATCTTGGATTAGACTTTTGAGCCTCCTACAATAGTAGCAAACGACCTTTTTGGATTGGACACATCTCCAACGATCGAGATAGTCAAGTTCCTGAAACAGGGCAGAGGGGAAAATGTCAGAGTACATGCACAGATAAACACCAAAAACAGCATCAAAATGTCAGAGTACATGCCACAGTTTTGAGAAAAAAATTCCTAGAAGTTGGCATCAGCTAATTCTCAATCCCTTTTCAAAATGGCAGAGAACAATACGAACAGTTTTAATTTTCTTCATTTGGAGGTACTGATAAGAGCCCAAAACTGTAGTTTTAACCCTGTAACAGTCATACTTTTAGACCAATTATGTGAGTAATAATTAAGAGTTAATACTGATTAAGTGTTTTTATGCGTTTCAGGCTTCAAAGTCAATTATGTACAGAAATGTGCCACTTTGATGAGATAAAGGAGCAATGGTTGGTTGCTAAGGAGTTCTGTGATTAAAGGCCAAGATTCAAGAAGACAAAGCCTTTCTAAAAGCCCGGTCAAAGCTGAAAATTCAAAGTCAACGCGGGCAGAAACAGCACACAAAGTCAGCAGAACTTCCGAAGGCCGTATCTTTGGACTCAGACCTCGAAATTGGGTCTACCTTATGTCAAAACGACCGGTTCGGAAAGATCTTTCCAATGGTCTAAGCCTTGGCCCAATCAGAGGAGCAAAAGTGGACGAAACATCTATCAAAGCCAACTGCAGCTGAAGAGGCCTTTTTGGACTGAAAGTATTGGGTTTTGGGCCTGATTCTCTGGCCCAAAACATGGCTCCAAGCCCATGCACGATTTTTGGATCTGAACATATAAAAAACAAAAGCTTAGCTCTTTGTTAATGGTAGCTAGTTAGACCTAAAACTATAGATAATTCTAGATCTAGTTTTCATTAAATAAAATTAAGTTTAGTTTAAATTCAATTCTTGTTTTAGATTAAACTCTTAGAATCATTATTCTTCATTAGTTTGATAAATAAAATAGTTAGTTTGTCAATTTTAATTTTTGTCATTTACAATTGTTTAGATCTAAATTCCTTTATTACTTGTTATTCATTTCCTAGTTATTACCTGAGATTTCAATTATTGTTTAGTTAAATTGCATAAAGATAGAATTTTTATATGATGTCTAGTTTTAAATCAATGGGAAATGATAGTAGTATGAATCAAGACTAAACCTCCATTAGAGGTGTTGAAGAAGCATTGATGACGCTTGATCTTTGTTAAACTTAGAAATCGTCGTGATAATTATTCCACTCTATAAATGATTAATTTACCACGAGAATGGGTTTAATCGCTCACATGCTAGTTATGAATTGGTAGAAATGCCATGTATAATTAGGGATTATAATTACTATTTTGATATGCGAAGCATTCAATTTGGATCACGACGAGTCTTTGTTAGTAGGATTAAGTCGAGTTAAGATAGATTCAATTCCCTTTAATTCTTTATCTAGATTCAAACCCTTAGCATTCTATCATTTTGTTATTCGTAACTTGTTAATTGAATTCACCTCGTAGTATAGAATTCCCCTCGTAAACCTCTCATTAGACTTAAGACCGATTAGTTGACTAGAAAACATTCCATGCTAAAGAACTAGGAGTGGAACGAATTTGTTACTCCACTTTATTTCGATAGAATTGAGAGTAGAAAACTTGATAAACCTAGGCTCGTAATAAGTTTTAGTTTACTTACGTTTTGAGTTTCATTGTTCATTTCGTAGGTAAACTATCATTTTTATGTTTATCAAATGAAACGCCATATCTTCTTAGTTACCTTTAGCATTGTTTTCATAGTATAATTAGTCATTTTTAAGTCCCATTAAACCCACCCACCCTTGTTTGATTCATCTTGTGGTTGTCCGTTTCAAAGATTGAAAAGTTCCGCGAAAAATTACACCGAAGACGACTGCTAAGCGCGCTGGAACCTTGAGCCGCGACCAGCCCAAACTGGCGTGACCCACCCTAAAACACTGTAACTTGAAGTTACACGGGCGCACCCTAGCCCAAAGTGGCGCACCAGCCTCTAAGCTGAATTTTGCGGATTTCCACGGGTTTGTTTGAACTTTGAGTTTTAAGTTTTTCGGTGTTCTAACTTATTATATACACGAACACGCGTAAACAAGAAGCTATTCATAAAGCGAAGCAAGGGCTTGTCAGGTATTCTTTTCTTCCATACCTCGCATCTCCGGTTAGAGGTTTATACTAATATATCAAGATTGTTTGGAGTATTATCGGTTTAGACTTAGACTTGCATGAGATTAAGGTCTGGTGGGAGAAAAAACAAATAACGTAATTAACCGTCAACGTCAACAAATAAGTCTATCGAGTATACCAATCACTACACCTCTAGCTATTATCCCACCCACCACACCTGACATAATGGCTGAAGAAAGAGAGACTCCTCTCTCCGACTTTTACAAAGCCTTGAGCGATAGCCATAAATCTTGCATCGTTCTAGCGGACCGATTAAGGGGATTTTGAATCCCCCAAACATATTTAATTTGTTACCCGTTTTCATGGTTTAGACCATGAAAAACCTTATCGGCTTTACATCGTAGGATTGAACAAGTCCTTACAACATTCCACCATCCTACGGTTGGTGCGGAACAAATTAAATTGAGGGTATTTCCCTTCACTTTAGCCCGATAAAGGCGTCTTGGTTAAGCGCCCAAAGCCTAACTCTGGGACTTCGTGGGCTAAACTTGTTCACTTGTTTATGGAACATTTTTACCCACCCCTAAAGACGGATGAGATGCTTTCCAAGATTCATTTTTTCGGCGGAATCCTCATGAATCATTTTAGAGGCTTGGAATCATTTCACCGATCGCTTATAGAGTGTCCATACCATAACCTAGCAAAAGACACGTTAGTTCATGCCTTTTCAAAGGACTTCTACACCACCATAAAGAAGTCCTTGACATAATGAATAGGGGTAGTTTCCTAAGTAAAGGAGCCTCGGGAGGCTTACAAATTTTAGAAGATCAAACTAAAGCGCCAATAATAATGGGGGTAGTGATGATATCCCCGCTCTGCTAGTTCTTCTTCAACAGATTAAGGCCACGTATCTTTGAGATGAAACCCGATCGAAACTTAAAATTTTAATCGAATCTCTAACTAAAAAGGTAGAGGCTATTTACGTTCAACAAAAGCCTATCCCGTCATGAATGTCAACTCCAACCCATGTAATTTCTGTTTGAGTCCCGAGCACCACGACTCCTATTGTCCTCTAAGCCTATGAACAACAACAATTAGAGCAAGATAATGTTTGCTCCATTAATAGCTATCCTATTCCTAATGCCCCATGGAGACAACATCCCAACTTTAGTTGGTGAAACAATCAACAAGTTACACCTCCAGGGTTTAATAACCAAAATGTTAGGCAAGCAAACAATTATAACCAAGCTCCACCTAGACAAGGACAAGGTCAGGGGAATTATAACAATTATAACAACCAAGCGCAACCACGACAAGGTCTAGCACAAGGTCTGGGTAATTATAATAGTTATAATACCAATAGAGGTATCGTTCCGGTTAACAATAGTAACTATCACAATCCACCCATAAATAATCAACGTGAAATAGTTCCAGTCGCACCACCTATGACTACTACACCTACACAATCGGATCGTATCGACGCCTTTATACAGGTTACCCAACAACTTTTCCAAACAATGACTCAATCAAACCAACAGATCTTACAATCCATAAATCAGGGCATACAACAGTTAGCCCAAGATAAAGCCCAACCAAAAGGCGTGTTTCCAGGACAAGCGATACCAAACCCTAAAATAGCAAACACAACCTTTAAGGTAAACGGTAATACTAGTATGGAAACTACAATTGTAGGTGACCTAAATGTCATCACCACTCTCCGTTCTGGAAGAGTGGTTGATAACAAAGTAACTATGCCTATAGTTACCCCATCAGTACTCCCTACACCGGATATCGAACTAAATACCGAAATAGAAACTGAAGAGCCTACCACTGTAGAGGTACCAGTTAAACAACAAATTAAGAAACAGAAAGCCAAGGTTACACATCAAGTCGAGCCATACGCTAAATATAGAAGCGAAACCACCGTTCCCTCAGAAATTAGCCATGCTAACCAGGGATACAAACTTTGAGGAGATTAGGAACGTTTTCAAAAATCTAACGATAAACCTTCCTTTTCTCGAAGCTATTAAAAAGCTACCTAACCACGCTAAGTTTCTTAAGGAGTTGTGCACTACTAGGCGTAAGACCAACATACCTAAAGATGCCTTTCTAACTGAACAGTTCCCAACTTTATCCGAAAATAATGGAATTGTTAAGTACAAGGACCCTGGTCGTCCTACTGTAAAATGCACCTTAGGGGAATCCCACACGACGACCGCTTTATTAGACTTGGGGGCGAGTGTTAACTTACTCCCGTTTTATTTGTATAAACAAATCGGTCTACAAGAAATGCAACCTACAAAAATGACGTTGCGGTTAGCGGGCGTGTCTATAAAGTATCCTAAGGGTGTAGTGGAAAACGCGTGCTTGTTAAGGTTGAGGATTTCTACTATCCTGCAGATTTTGTTATCCTCGATCTGAAGTTGCTAACGACTCAGTACCGATCATCTTAGAAGCCCCTTCTTGGCAACCGCCAATCGCTTATAAATTGCGCGATGGTAAGATGTCCTTATCTTTTGGCCATCTTTCTGTTGAGGTAAATGTTTTTAAAATGATGAAATAGTTACCAGAATCGTCTATAGATGGGGAGGTTAGCATGATTGAGAGCTTAGCTCAAGATTATTTTAACAACACATTTCCCGAAAACCAGATGTATAAATTCCTTTCTTTTGAAACTTCAGATTTTGTAAATGACTCCTACTTAGAGGAAGTCAACACCATCCTTGAGTCCACACCAATTATAAACCCTTCGGTTGCTCCATATACTGAGTATGAAGACTTGCTACCTAAACAAGTATTCATTATGCAAAATGGAGACCCTGATGAAACATCTATTGACATTCCTTCCACCCCAGTGCTTAAACCTCTTCCCCCGGAGTTAAAATATATTCAACTTGATCCGGATGGTAGTCATCCGGTAATTATATCCTCTCAGTTAACTAAGGGTGAAGAGACACATTAAATCCGAGTGATTAGGGAACATCGGTCTGCGATTGGTTGGTCCCTAGCCGACATTAAGGGAATTGACCCTAATGTTTGCACTCATCGCATCCATTTAGAGGATAACGCGAAGACTTCTGGCGAACCTCAGCGTCGTTTGAACCCTACCATGAAAGAGGTGGTTAGGGAAGAAGTCTTACGATTACTCGATGCGGGTATCATATACCCAATCTCTGATAGCAAATGGGTAAGCCCCATTCATGTAGTTCCTAAGAAATCGGGAGTTACCATGGTACGTAACGGAAAAGGTGACTATGTTGTCACACAAGGTCCTATGAAATGGAGAATTTGTATTGATTCTGACGCGTTTAAATGCTATGACACGAAAGGATCACTTTCTTTTACTTTTATAGATCGGATGCTTTCGAACGCCTAGCTGGGTCATGCTTTTATTGTTTTCTAGATGGCTACTCAGGCTATTTTCAGATTATTATTGATATTGATGACCAAGAAAAGACTACCTTCACATGTCCCTTTGGAACGTATGCCTATAAACGAATGCCTTTTGGCCTTTGTAATGCTCCTGGTACCTTCCAGCGGTGTATGCTTCATATATTTAGTGACATGGTAGAGCGCTTTATAGAAGTTTTCATGGATGCTTTTTCTATCTATGGAGACTCCTTCACAAACTGCTTGTCTAACCTATCTAAGGTTTTGACACGGTGTGAAGAAAAGAGCCTCGTTTTAAACTGGGAAAAGTGTCATTTCATGGTGAAAAAAGGCATAGTACTAGGTCACATTGTATCTAGTGATGGCATCGAAGTAGATGAGGCCAAACTAGATAAGATAGCAACTCTACCTAAACCACAGACTGTCCGTGATATTAGAGCCTTTCTAGGCCATGCAGGTTTTTATAGGCGTTTTATTAAAGATTTCTCGAAAATAGCCCTTTAACTAATCTGCTTTTAAAGGATGCAATCTTTGATTTTAATTTTAACTGTAAGCAGGCTTTTGAAACTTTAAAAGCCACCCTAACCTCTGCACCAATTATACAGCCTCCTGATTGGTCTAAACCTTTCGAACTCATGTGTGATGCTAGTAATTATGCAGTTGGTGCTGTCTTGGGACAGAAACTAGATAATAAGTCCACTATTATTTATTATGCTAGTAAAACCTTAAACGATGCTCAACGGAATTATTCAACTACTGAAAAAGAATTCTTAGCTGTCATTTATGCCTTAGATAAGTTTCGTCCTTATTTGGTTGGCTCTAAAACTTTAGTTTACGGACCATCGCGACCACTTAAGTACCCTTCTTGCAAAGAAGGATGCTAAAGAGATTAATCGATGGATCCTTCTCCCGCAAAGAGTTCACATTAGAAATAAAGGACAAAAAGAAAGGTCGAAAACGTGGTTGCCGACCACTTATCTAGACTTACAAAAATCGCGATAATAGTGATTACGAGTCCATACCGGACTCTTTTTCGATGAGCATCGTATGCTATTTTTTCAAAGACCATGGTATCTTGACATTGTAAATTATTTAGCGGCTGATGTTATGCCTTATAATTGGTCAAGAAATGAACGTAAGAAGTTCTTGGCCCGAGTTAAGTTATACTTCTTTGGGGATGAGCCCTACCTTTTTAAGTATTGTGCGGATCGATTATTCGTCGTTGCATTCCCGGTCGAGAATATAATGAAGTTCTATCGTTCTTCATGACAAAGAGTGTGGTGGCCATTTTAGTGGAATGAAAACAGCCTAAAAAAGTTCTTCAATGTGGATTTTATTGGCCTACCCTTTTTAAGGATGCCCAAGTGCATTGCAAGACGTGTATTCGTTGCCAACAACTTGGGCGAATCACGAAGCGTAATATGATGCCATTAAATCTAATCTTGATAGTAGAAATTTTTGACGTTTGGGGTATTGATTTCATGGGTCCCTTCCCTGTTTCCCACGGTTTCATTTATATTCTAGTTGCCGTGGACTACGTGTCTAAATGGATAGAGGCCTTGGCCTGCCATAGCAATGACCATAAGACAGTGGTATTTTTTATTAAGGAGTATATTTTCTGTCGTTTTGGCATTCCTAAAGCCATCATTAGTGATGGTGGAACACATTTTTGCAACAGAGTTGTTGCATCCCTAGTGAAAAAGTATGGAGTTACACACAAAGTAGCAACTCCTTATCATCCACAAACTAGCGGACAAGTAGAAGTTTCTAATAGGGAAATCAAAAAGATTTTAGAAACAACTGTAAATCCTGATAGAAAAGACTGGTCGAAGCGTCTATCGGATGCCTTATGGGCGTATAGGACGGCTTTCAAAACTCCTATAGGTATGTCTCCCTTTAGACTTGTATTTGGGAAACCATGTCATTTGCCCGTTAAATTAGAGCACCGTGCTCTGTAGGCTATAAAAAGCCTTAACTTCAATATTGATAAGGCGGGTGTCAAACGCAAGTTGCAATTGGATGAGCTTGAAGAAATCCGTAGCGATTCTTACGATCTCGCAAAAGATTATAAAGCTAACATAAAACGTGTTCATGATAAGCAAATCTTGCGCAAAGAGTTTGTGGTTGGTCAAAAGGTTTTGCTTTATAACTCCCGTCTACATATTTTCCTAGGGAAACTAAAAACCCGTTGCTCTGGTCCTTTTCTGGTTACTGAAGTCACCCCTTACGGGGCAATCACCCTGGTAAATCCCAAGGACAACAGTACCTTTCAAGTTAATGGTCAATGGTTAAAACATTTTCACGAACTTCTGTCCCCTGATGTAGAGGAAGTCCTTTTACAGGACCCTGTCTATGAGGATTGACCTTTGTCATTTGATGTACTTCCTTTCACTTCCATATAGTGGTAAGTGCACCATTCAGGTAACCGGGCCCTCCCTATGGAGTGTGTGGCTGTAAGTACTGGATCCTAAGTCCACGTTTCACATAATTCACGTTTTCCACTTTTGCATGTTTTCTCAGTTTTTGAGTCATGTTCCTCTATGGGGTGAATTATGTATTTATTGTTTTTCATTTTTCTTATAATAAAATAATAAAAAATAAAATTAAAAAAAAATCTAAAATCATAGAAATAGCAATCCAACAAGTCTTGGGAATCTGACTTTAAACGACCCACGTGTAAAACAAATTTTGTGTTTAAAAATTTGTTTGGGGGTGGGCAGTCGGTCTTTCCATCCGGATTTCTCGAACTTTCCATTTGTGTTGCTTAGGCCCATTAGTTGTAGTTTATTTGGGTTGACGTTATCTAAAACTTAGATTTCCTTCGTTCGCATAACTTACGTCACACACGCACTTTGAGGCGTTTTTCCACCTTCTTATACGTCACCCATGGTTGGAATTGAGTGTTTTATGGATCATTGGATTGGAAATTCTCTACTGATCATTTCCATAACTCATTCGCCAAAATCGGACCAGTAACGAAGCGGCAAATTGAATTTGAAATTGAGTGAAATATCGAAAAAATTCGGAATTCAAATTGCGCTTGGGCCCAAACTCGCGCGCACTGGCAGCGCACCTGCGCCCCCCTTTGTTTCCACAAATAGTATCGCGTTTCTAATCCCATCACCGCCATTAACAAAGTTTTCAACCTACCAAATAAAAATAAAAAAAAAAAAAAGAAAAAGAAAACCTAACTACACCCACGCCAAGCAGTTAAACCAAACTGAAATCTTCGCCAAACCATTACTACCTCCAACCCCAACAATTTTAAAACTCCGAAAACAGCCACCAATTCAAGCTTCAACTTGCCACAGTACCTACCATTGCCACCACCGTTATTTTTAGTTGTTTTACATCAAACTCGCCTCCTCCACCGTCTACAAAACCATTTGTTGTTTCAAAAACTTCAATGGCGCTACGACGAAGAATTTTGCCGGAGCACGCGTTTGTTGCCGACAGCTTCGCACCATTTTACGACGCGGAGATGATTAGGAAAAATTGGAATGGACTGTGGTACTCGACTGAGGAGTTCTATCACTATGATTTAGTAGAACAGTTTTATAAGAAGTGAGAATTGGAGGGAGATAGGATTTTCATTAAGGTAGCAGGAACGAGGAGGGAAGTAACGAGACAGTTGTTGGCTGAGCTGTTAGGAATTACGCCTGAAAGCAACCTAGAAACGACCATTCAAGAATCCCAGTATACTGGAGTTCCTGCTTTGATAAAAGATACTGTCGTGGAGGGTGAATACAATCCAAGATCTCATTACGTCCGCCAGTCAACCCTGAGAACCAATCAACTGGTTGTAGCTCAGTGGATTGGTAGGAACGTCCTCGGGAAAGACAAAGTCAGGGATATCAGTCTGCAATGTCTGCAGGTTCTCTGGATTTTGCAAACGAATAAGTATAATTTCTGCATCCTCGATTTAATTTTTAATGTGATTAGAGGAGTGGGAAAGAGCATGGCGCCTCTTCCCGTATTGATCACTAAGATCATGCTCTCATTTAGAGCTATCGCAAAATCTGCTCCTATTAAGATCAAATTGCATTCTAATGCAAGTATCTATACGAGTTGCATCCAAGAGACTTGGCCGTTGTCTGGAGGAAATGTGGTTGAGTCGGAGGATGAAAGGGAGGATATGACATGTATGGATGACGATGCATTAGATAGTTGTAGTTCTAATTTAGAACGCATGTAAGTGTTGCAAACTGGCTTGCGTTGCGTTTATGGTATTTGTGAAGATATCCGAGATAGACAAATTGTAGTTTGAAATAAACAAACGAACCTTCAGACGAGAGTTGAAATGCTCGAAAGGGGTCAGGAAGATATCTTGTCTAACATGGAGACTATCCACCAAAGATCACCAAGCCCAAAGATGCGACTTTCGGATCGAGATGGAAGCACAGTGCTTGTTCCGAATAGAGATGCTACGACGCATGCCACCCGTGGAGGATTCTGTTTCAGCCGAGTCTGAGAGGCATGAGCATCGTCGCCGAAGGACAGATGGCTCAAGCCATTCTTCATCCCAGGACCAATCTCCATCTCAGGGTCCATCTTCATCACATGGCTAGGTGTTCACCATCAGTTTGTGTTCGCTGTTATTTCATTGTTTTTATTGTTTTATTAGTTGGATTTTAATTCAGTTCTTAAATTTTAATATTAATGTGTTTGTTTTATGTTGTTTGGATTTAAGTTTTAGTTTTAATATAATTGGTTATTTTCGAATTGTGTGTGTTTTTATCATTAATCCCACCTTCCCGAATTGTTTGGGGGTGGTAATATTTATACCGAGCATAATTCGTTATATGATCATCTTCTGTAAGGTTGTCTTGGAGTAAAGGTTGAGAATTTGGCCGATATCGGCATATCTATGATTATGTGTGGTGGTAGCATGAAACCTAGGAGAGTTTAGAACTTACTATTCTAAATCCTGTATAAAAGATACCAGGGTTGTTATAAAATCAAAAATATGGTTTGTTTCCGTTTTCGGGTTTGGAAATTTCCTATTTCCGGAAATTGCCTTAAACAATTTGGCAACTTGCCGATTCATTTTGGAAGCTCAGAACCTATTTAAACTCCCTTCATTCTACACTCACAAACCACACTACACCCCACCATCATCCCTCACCTTTCACTCCAAGCTTTTATTTCTTTTTCCACTTAAACTTCGTTTCAAAGACTTACGAAAGCGCATCTCCTCCTCGGCCAAGAGAGCGAACCCCACGCCTGACAACACACCGCCGAATTTTACTCAGAGCGCTTTCACAGTTGTTGAGCGTGACTTCGCGCCAAACACTATAAATCCAAAACACCTGAAAAACACTCGAGCGCGACTCGCTTCAAACACTTGTAACTCCAAAAACATCGAGCGCACTGGAGCGCACCTGCGCCTTGCCCTCCGTGAACATGAAAATTTCTGATTTTCTGAGGGTTGTTCCAGGATTTTTGGAGCTGTTCAAAAGAGTAGTTGAGATGACATCTCCTATAGTCATACCTGAACAGTCTTTCGAAGACGTGTTGGGAACCGATACCTATGGAGCATCGTTCCGCGAGCAGATCGTGCAGTTAGGATGGCGCCATCTACTGGTAAGTGATGACGATTCATATTCAGCACATCTTACTGCTTATTTCTACGACCACGTTAGCTTCTATTGTAATCAGGATGGAGAACAAGAATTCTCCATCGTAGTCGATGACACGACACTAGAATTCAATAAATATGTGGTAGCTTTAGTTTCGGGATTACCAATACCTGATCCTGTTCACACATGGGGATATATGACCGATAATGCATACCTTTATGATTATACATATTTCCATGAGTATTATGGGGGAGGGGTATTTCGAGTAATGGACCAGGGGCTATATAGCATTGCCCTTGGTAGCCTGTCCTTAAATATAGGCACCACCATGTTATTCATCCTGATGAATATTTTGGGGAATGGCGCTTCACTTCGCAAAACAAGATCGCTGGTGACATTTTCCTCGCTTTAGGCGGACGGACGCCAATATGACATTCCCCGAGTTTTAGTCGCTAGTCTTAAGAGAGCCCAAAGCATGAGGCGTAAGTATCTTCTTATGCCTGTTTTGGCAAGCCGCATCATGCGTAGTTGTTTACCTGTATTATGTGCCCAATTCAAAGATTGGAAAAGGGTTGAAGTCATGAGACCCACCAATTGGGTGGTTCGCTCATTGCGAATTATGACTTGGCCGGGATGGCAGGTGCAGCCTCATTTGGTCACCCCGTACATCCCATAAGACATAATAACACTTAACAGGCTAGCATTAGTAGATGATAAATGGCGGCAAGCTTGGCAAGTTATAATGGTCTGGCAGGATGCGAAGGAACCTCATCTCTTTGATGAGGAGGAGGATGCTTAAGTGGAAGATAAGGTAAGTTTTTAGTTTTGTTATTGTCTGCTTATGTCCCAAGCAATTTAATTCTGTTAACCCCATAATGGGTGGAACTCTTATAGAGTTGCGTCAATTTTTTTTATTTCCTATATTAGTATGTTCTAACCTTGTTTTGCAGATGTTCCAGAATTTCACGCGTTTCCATGGTATTTTTCTACCCTCTTTATTTAAATGCTTTGAGGACAAAGCATGCTTCTTGTTTGGGGGCATAGAAACACGTGTAATTAAGGCATCTGTTAGAATATAGATATGTATAATATGCATTTGTTTTCAAGTTAAGAATTTCAAAAATATAAATAAATAAGTTTATGCTATACACTAAGGAATATTGGTATTGTTTTCTTTCTCTATGCTCTTAACAATCTAGAAGTCTCACGTAGCTTTTGCATCAGAATAATTGTTAGAAACTTAGGTTAATATGTAGGTAATAATCTTTGCATCTATCTATAAATATATTACATGAGTATCTATGATTGTTAGCAGTAAGTTTCTGAACTCTAGGCTAGAGTACTTATTCTACAAATCCTATGAGAATATAGCCTAAAGCCTTATATGAGTGAAACACTTGAGAAATGACACAAGGGAGAAGTAAAATCCAGATAGAGATATCACACGTCCACTTGCTTGATCACTAAACCATATCCTAAGCGAGAATTTAGGCCCTCTTTGGATCGATATAGCTAGAAATTCAAACCTATGAATTATTTTCCGCTAGTCGCCCCTCTGAGCCTTTCTTTAGCCTTTCATAAACCACAAATCCTTTACCCTGTTACAAAAACAAAACAAAATAAAAAAAAAAAAAAAAAAAAAAAAAAAAAACCTATCCAATTTAGATAAGTCTGAGAATAGAATGAGGAAGAAAGAAGAAGAGAAAAACCGGTGTAAACAAAAGTTAGTTAATTGCTTCAAAAAAGAAAAGAAGTTTCCATCCAAGGAAAAGAAAAAAAAATAGAAATAAATAAAACCTCCAAAAATAGAATAAAAGGGAGTCAAAAGCCAAAAAAAAAGAAAAAGAAAAATATGGCTAACGATGAAAACAAAGTATATAAGCAAAAGAAAATAACAAGGTTTTCTCTAAGTTACATAATATGAAGACTCTATTATCTCAGACTTGTCCTTTTGAATATCCATTTCCTTCCTTCTTAAACCATCTCCTAATCCCCGCAACACCTAATAAAGACCTCTAGCTCAATTAGGAATAGGTTAGTGTGATAGTAAGTGGCAGATGTGTTTGATCGACTCCGGCTTCCTTGTTTGTCATTGAGATTGTAAGGTAAAGTGTGCCCACTACACACTGGAGTAGCGAAACTTGAGCGGAAAAATCAGAGTGGTTTTTGTCTTAACATTTATGTGAGGACCTACTTAAGGACGCTATTTCGAGTTTTCAGAAACGAACCTGCTAGGCATTTCATAGTATTACTCATAGTATATATATTTATATCATAGATGATTGATTATTATGCATATATTAGTTTAGGGTTTTGACTTGGTTATTCTTATTCATTTGCTAGTGAGAAAAATAGATAGTTGAGACATGAATGAGGAAACAATAGTTTTATTTCTTAGTCGTTCTAGTATAAATGAAGTTTGTGAGTACCTTCACTGGAAAACTCTCACAAGGCTATAGCTCGTCCACTAGGGAATTCCTAGTGGTTTAAGGCCTTGTTGCATATGGTCAATGCAATCGCACTCAGCGAAACGAGAGTAGTTAAAACTCTATTTTTGGTCACTTATTCTAATTTCTCATATTTGCTTGAGGACAAGCAAAATACTGTTTGGGGGTGGTTTGATAAGGGCCAAAAACTGTAGTTTTAACCCTATAACAGTCATACTTTTAGACCAATTATGTGAGTAATAATTAAGAGTTAATACTGATTACGTGTTTTTATGCGTTTCAGGCTTCAAAGTCAATTATGTGTAGAAATGTGCCACTTTGATGAGATAAAGGAGCAATGGTTGGTTGCTAAGGAGTTCTGTGATTAAAGGCCAAGATTCAAGAAGACAAAGCCTTTCTAAAAGCCCGTCAAAGCTGAAAAGTCAAAATCAACGCGGCGTAAACAAAGACACAAAGTCAAAGCCAGAACTTCCGGTCAGATCTTTGGACTTAGACCTCAGAATTGGGCCTACCTTATGTCAAAACGACCGGTTCAGAAAGAGCTTTCCAATGGTCCAAGCATTAGCCCAATCAGATGAGCAAAAGTGGAAGAAAAGTCTGTCAAAGCCAACAATAGCTGAAGAGGCCTTTTTGGACTGAAAGTATTGGGTTTTGGGCCTGATTCTCTGGCCCAAAACATGGCTCCAAGCCCATGCACGATTTTTGGATCTGAACATATAAAAAACAAAAGCTTAGCTCTTTGTTAATGGTAGCTAGTTAGACCTAAAACTATAGATAATTCTAGATCTAGTTTTCATTAAATAAAATTAAGTTTAGTTTAAATTCAATTCTTGTTTTAGATTAAACTCTTAGAATCATTGTTCTTCATTAGTTTGATAAATAAAATAGTTAGTTTGTCAATTTCAATTTTTGTCATTTACAATTGTTTAGATCTAAATTCCTTTATTACTTGTTATTCATTTCCTAGTTATTACCTGAGATTTCAATTATTGTTTAGTTAAATTGCATAAAGATAGAATTTTTATATGATGTCTAGTTTTAAATCAATGGGAAATGATAGTAGTATGAATCAAGGCTAAACCTCCATTAGAGGGGTTGCAGAAGCCTTGATGACGCTTGGTCTTTGTTAAACTTAGAAATCGTCGTGATAATTATTCCACTCTAGAAACGATTAATTCACCATGAGAATGGGTTTAATCGCTCACATGCTAGTTATGAATTGGTAGAAATGCCATGTATAATTAGGGATTATAATTACTATTTTGATATGGGAAGCATTCAATTTAGATCACGACGAGTCTTTGTTAGTAGGATTAAGTCGAAGTTAAGGTAGATTCAATTCCCTTTAATTCTTTATCTAGATTCAAACCCTTAGCATTCTATCATTTCGTTATTCGTAACTTGTTAATTGAATTCACCTTGTAGTATAGAATTCCCCTCGTAAACCTCTCATTAGACTTAAGACTGATTAGTTGACTAGAAAACATTCCATGCTAAAGAACTAGGAGTGGAACGAATTTGTTACTCCACTCTATTTCGATAGAATTGAGAGTAGAAAACTTGATAAACCTAGGCTCGTAATAAGTTTTAGTTTACTTACGTTTTGATTTTCATCGTTCATTTCGTAGGTAAACTATCATTTTTATGTTTATCAGGTACATTCAACAAGATTCATCTCACAGCCATCCAAAAGAATGAGATGCCTCACTAAGCATACTGACCAAGCAAACACTTTGAGTGGTACAATGCTTACTCACTAGGCATACTGACCAAGCAAACACTTTGACCAAGATTACATATCATAAAAATACCAAGATTACAAATTTGATATTGATTTAGCATGAAAATAAAACACACCTTAACCCCAAGAAGCTCAATCATATTCGTCATCATTTGTGTCCTCGTCTTCGTTCTCTTCCGTAATCTGTATAGAATTGTTTTGCAGCCTCAAGAGTTTCAAAACACATTCCCAAACATGGTGGCTTCACAATTTCCACTTCCACTTCAAACTCCAGAGGTTGAACAGAGGAAGAAAATGCCGCAGAAAGCTCGGGTACTGCAAATAAATGTGTCCACATCAAAAAAAAAACAAAAAAACTAACACGGTACAATAATACAGTATTGAATTCGTTGGTAGAAATCGAAAATAAAATTGAAACATTAGCTCACCTGAACCATATTCTTCTTGCTCTCCAACTTCATCAATCAATATGGAGTCGTCCATTCCTGCAAATAACTCATGCAGAATGTTCCATTAGCCAACCACAATCAATAAATTACCCAATTAAAAACTCCATAACATTCAGTTCCTCAAAATTCAAAATTAACACCAAATTCCCATATCATATAAAAGCCTAATTTTAAAAAAAAAACAATGCTGTAAAATCCATTTCGGTGAATGAATGAAAATGAAAATAAAGGTTTACCTCAAATTAATGAAAATGAATTTTGTGGTGAATGAGGAAAAAGATTTACTTTTTTGGATGGAGATTTCAGCAAGATTTACTTTTTTGGATGGAGATTTCAGTCAGATTTACTAGATATGGTCGATTAGAAAGAGAAATGGTTGAGAAATTTCGGTGAATGAGAAATGGTCGATTTACTTTTCACTAAGATCGATCTAATTTTGGAGGAGGAGTTTCAGAGAAAATTCTCGGTGTTAATTTTGAAAATTTCATGTTTTTTTATTTCGCAAAATGTTTTTTTCCGAAATTTCATTAATTTCATTTTGCTACCTGAGAATTGAGATGGTGTGGATTGGCAAGAGATCAGTGGTGTGGATGCACTGTGGCTACAGTGAATGTGCCTCTATCCCACTGTAGCCAGTTAGAAGTACATACTTATTTTAAGTTAAAATAAGTATGCAATATATATATACCATAGTTTATACCACACCCCATTACAAGATGAATTAATTGCTAATAATTTGTGAATATGATCTACTAACTATAGATAACATTTTCACAATAATTCATCTCATTTGAAAATCTCTAACGTAATTAAAAGTTGTTGTATACTTTGAATATTTTTTAACAGTTCAGATTTTTCGATTTTGTAATCATCTTTTGACATAGTTAAACATTATCAAATGAGGTGAAATTTTATAGAGGTGATTTTCATGGATAAAACATATCCACAAAAAACTAGATTATAATTCATGTTGTAGGTAAAGTTGTGGAGCATGGTATAAAAAGTATGGTAAGCGGAACCTGCTCGTATAATATATATAAATAAAGACTAACTAAGTTCTAAAAAAATAATGTACTTCACTATTTCTATCCTTCTTGGATCACCTAAGGCAAAAGTTTTTATTGTCAATAATCGGATTCGACGATCGATTCTATCTTCTCTGAACTCATTTTTTCTATATTATCTAAAATAATTGGATTATTATGTCTAAAGAGTACTATATATTTCATTGCTTACCCAATTTATTCTCCAAATAAGTATCTATATGAACCCTTAAGGAGTACCTATTTACCATCCGCTAGAGCAACTACAGTCACAACTTACACATTAACCCATGGGAAAGCACCAAAACTGGTATAACTTTACATACATATATCTCGCCATATTTGTATTAACTCCAAATGAAAAAATAAACATGTTATACACTCGTCCTGTTTATTCAAAGAGACCTGCGGCAATGCAAGTTCTGCACCCAACCCTTTTTCCTAATAATAACCATGTGTGACCTCGGATCTTAACAGTAACAAAAAAAAAAGATACACTACGCATTAGCAGCTCCTGGTCAGATAACTGATTGTAGAGGTGGTAAAACACCCCAGACAAAATCACCCACAGATACAATGTCAACAAATTTCCAGAAGCTTGGATTGCTCAATGATATCCTTCAATCCATTAAGACCATTTGACAAACACATACACTAGAAACAGATACAACAACGAAACTATACTAATCCAACCATATAAATTCAGCCCATTCACTTCCTTAAAACTCTGTAAACTACGTTTCAAGTAAATGTTCCTAAGAACAAAACCAACATCACTAATCAAAGCACCCCAAAGACCTAGAACATTGAATGGCACTCTAGTTACAGCAGCAAGTGAACAACCAAACACAATAGGAAGAATAGAAAGTCGGACACTTAACGGGTACCCTTATGTTGCCAGATACTAATGTCATACTAAAACAATACAATACTCAATAGTGGTTCCATAGTCCAATTTGAGAATGCAACGTATAAGTTGCCAAATACTAATGTCATACTAAAACATTTACCTAAATCAAGTAAATTGCTCCTCAGAAGACACCCCCAACCATCTGGGGGAAATCATCAAAGCTCCAAAGATCCAGTGAGCTCCCACCATTCAGAGTAGTATCCCTAATGAATAGGTAATCCATTTAATCATCCCAGCTTTACTCAAGATATGGGATTTGAAGAAACTTCATCTTAAACTCAAAATCAGATAGCTATTCTTGGCTATATTTCCATCAACTGGCACCGCAATCTCAAAATTGATCTTCTGTTTCTTACTTGGGTTAATTAGCATTATGCTCATTACTTTCTATAAAAATTGAGAGGACATATGTTATTTATGGAGTCTCAAGTTCCTGGTTTCCCATCCAAATTCGGAACAACTGAGAGAGTTGCTCCCTTCGAAGTAAAACACAATGTGTTTCCATCAGCAGGGGTAAAAGACTGGAATCCACTTTGATCTTTCATTGAAGCAAAATGACCAATAAACTCCCCCAAGAGAGTCATCACTCGTGTAGTTCATCAAACTAAAATCTTGATTAAACACTGGCCTCTGCAAGGTATGGTTGTCAGTAGGTAGTGATAGGGTTATATACTAAAAACATTACTTTTGTATTAACTCTAATTCTCACTACTAAAAAAAGGTGGGGTTTTTTATCTCGGTTTTAAATTTCGCTTCATCTCGGTTTTTCTTGAAACCAGGTAACTACTATTTTTAGTGTGTTTTTGGCAAATCAATTTAATGTATTATCATGGTTAACTGGTGACCGAGATGAGAATTTATCAATTAAATCGGTCCATACATAGTCGATTTAACATAAATTTTGTTACCACACTATATCTTCCATCTGAGATAGTTAAGCTTTCAAATATCTCGGAATAAACCGAGATAATAGTGTTTAAATCTTGCATAGGCAAAATCATATCAGACACGATCTAGACTCTAGAGACATTTCTTTTCCAGTCTCCCACGATCACCGAACAAACTAAAAATCCCCGCATCTAAACAAAAACCCTCCATCTCTTTTCAATCCTCGAACTGAAAATGAAAAGAAACTCTCCTCTCCTCTTCAACTTATTCGCTCGTATGAAGAGTGAAGACGGTTTCAGATAATCGTATCAACCACCATTATACCTCGTTGAGGCTACACCGCTATACATTTGTATATGTTCCCAAGTAAGCTTTCCTCCACCTTTTTGTGTTTGTAACATGTTTATAGGTTAACAATTATACAATGGAAAAGTTTCAATTTTTGTGTACATTGAATTTTGTATTTAGCTTGAAAAATGATTGTACTGATCTTCTAAGAAATCCCCTTTTATTGCATTAATCTCTTTAAAATAGAATCATAAATTCACCGCTTAACAATTTTTTATGTGTGATTGCAAATGATAAATCATAAATGACCATTTGTTTGTCAAATTCCTTACTGTATGCTTATTATGTACTTGTTTACTTTCGACTAAACTACACTTGATATTCATTTAAAAAACTTTTCCACATTATCTTTCCTTATCACTTTTTTGCTATGTAAATTTCTTGTAATGACAAAAGAAAATAAAGTTATGGAACTCTTAGATCCCACAATCTGCTTCATTAATTATCTAGTTTTTGGTTGTCTGTGATTCTTTGGACCCTGTATTCTTTATCTATCTTGTTTGTTCTTGTGTGGGTGGGTAACTGACAAAGGTGGTTCTTTGAGGTGGTTCGGTCCTAAACTGGGATCAGTTTTGATGATTATTGAACTAGAAAATCTATTTTAATTGAATGCTTTGCAAAGTAAACTCGGCTCGTCTGCTTGGTCCCATGATTTTTGTTGAGAATTTGTTGTTGTTGGGTTCAATTTTGTAGCTGACCTTTCCCCTTATCAAGAATCGGGTTGATTTGTCTTGTTCTCGATAAGTCGGTGGTAAAAGAATTAGTCTAACCACTCTTCCAAACCCTTTGTTGGATAGACCTTTCATTCCCATGTGTTCGATTTGAATGGAGAATGGACCAGCACGTGGTCTTACTCAGCTGCACTTAGTAACAGGAGTCTTGTACACAATAAGAACTTGAATGTTATCAAGCAAAACTCTAGTAGAAGATGAGTATTGTAATTAACACCAGTGCTGAGCCTTAATATAAATCTGATCATTCTCTGTTACACATAACATTAGCTACTCCCTGAACATGAGTGTTGTTGCTATGAAGTCTTCTCATACTTCTATTCTTATCAACGATCATTAGGAGCATCAATTGAAGAAGTTTTATCAGGCGTTTTTCTTTGCCGGGTTGTTCCACGCTTTCAATTTTTCTGCCTAGATGCATTAACTTTTAAAAAAAAATTATTTATTCAGGCCACAAAAGTTTTCTTGGGTTTTGGTTTTACATAGGCTTGTACTTATTAAACTTATATTAAATCTTCAACTCCAGGAGCACTCCATTGGAGATGCTTTACTATGTGTTGCTTTATTCTAAGTTTTCTTGTTTTTATGCCTAGACTCGTGCCCTTTCGAAAGTACATACATATTAGCTAACCAAAATTTGCATCCTTGCCTTGTAGTGCCTACCATTCTAATACCACTTCCAACTTGATAGGGAAATAATCCTTTTGTTAATAGCTTTGTGTGGTAACCAAACTG
Source organism: Coptis chinensis (assembly GCF_015680905.1). Taxonomy (NCBI): domain Eukaryota; kingdom Viridiplantae; phylum Streptophyta; class Magnoliopsida; order Ranunculales; family Ranunculaceae; genus Coptis; species Coptis chinensis. The sequence continues at coordinate 89,806,619 of NC_141456.1, forward strand.
ATAGCGGGTTTGTTCAACTTCAAAGTGAGGAGGGTAGCAATAGCTTTAGAAAAGGAGTTCTTGCAATTGAATATCCTTTAGTTCAATGCGGTCCTGGTGGCAATGACCAGATTGCACGTGTTCATGAGAAGTGAGAAGTCCTTTACTGACTTTTCTAATGCTTGTGTTTAAATTTGTAAGAAGATCCTAACTTGCTGGATTTTAGAAATATTTGCAAATCAGTATACCTGGGAAAACCTTATGTCGCTAAGTATTCTAGAACCTCAATGAAATTAAATCAGTCTTTTCTATTGCATAGTGTACTTTCGTGTTTATTAACATCCTGATTTTAAATTTCACTTCATTTCTAGTTAGTTTATTGTCTTTGTTATTTTACTTTCATTTTTATTTTTATTTGATTTTTTTATAATGCCATTGTTACTTCCAATATATCAACTATACGGATGGTTTTGACAAATGAATTAGTGGGTAAACACTACAAATAATTTTATGCTCTTTTATCATTTCATCTATCAATCCTTGCTTGTTGGAAGCCAATTGGAACATAGTAATTATTTATTGGGTTTAGCAATTTTCTAGACAAGGCTCCACTATTTGGTATAACACTATGTCACTTTCATAATTATGGCTTGTAATGGCCTTCAGTACTGGATCTGGGGAGGTCAGATGTAGATGAACTTACCCCCATTAGCTGAGACAATCCAATTCATCCATCTGTGTTGTACACTTTTCAATTACATGTATAGTTAAAATATTGCTTGTCTAGAAAAAAAGAAGATGTGTTCCGTGGTTTTTGGATGATCCTTATTGCATGGTGACCTTTCTAGTAGTACCTGCACACAATACTTGGAGCATTCTAAAGTTGATAACAATGAGCATCTCTTCATTCAGGTAACCAATACTTAACTGCGTGCACTGGTAGACCAGGACCATCATACAATAAGTTACACAACATTTAGTATTTCTGTTGTCAGAATATCTAAAGTTGGAAATGATCAAGGTTTAGGCAATAGAAGTTTAAGGCCTTTTATTTCTTCAATGACCTTCCAGTCGGCATGCACCCTTGCAGCTGGAGTCATGCTAGTTTGATTCCACTCTGTGATTGAAAGCTTCCTGACCAGCTCATTAGTCGATGTTGGTACCCTCGTCACTGAGATTCATAATAGTTCATTTGATCACTTCAAACTGTATTTTATTTGTTAGACAGAGAAGTGAATAAGCGGCATAATCTGCGTTATTTGCAAGTGAATTGTATTTTATTTGGTAGACAGAGAAATGTATATTTGCGAACCATTATATGCATCATTTTCTAATTCTCAATAGAAGAAGTATCATGATCAACTTTTCAGTTAATTATGAGTCCTTTCCTTAAATGTTGATAAAAACTATTCAAATCAAAAAATTGTTGGCTTTTTATTGGATTGGATTCTGATATGTCATCTTTAGTGCCATTAATTTATGTGTTCTATTTATCGGGTTGCTTCTAGGGGACGTCACTTGTTTGGCCATCGTTCCAATTGATATGAAATTAGAAGCACATTTCTTCACCAAGGAGGAGGACATTATTGCCGGAATTTCTCTTGCAGAGATGATATTTAACGAGGCCAATCCTTCATTGGAGGTATGTAGGGAGTCATTTCTGCAATTCCTATCTCTATTAATATTTATTTTAAATGCACAAAAGCGTCTATTTTTTACAACGTTTTTCGCTATTAGGTCGAGTGGTTTAAGAAATATGGAGATTCTGTAAGTAAAGGGACACAGTTTGCCAAAGTTTCTGGTAAGGTCACTGCTGCAACATTTTTCTACTTGTTCAACCCTTCCTTTTTTTGCCCTTCTTCTTTTGTTTATATTCTCTCTTATTGTGTGGTTCTTATTGTCATCAATGACCGATTTCCTCAGGATTTTCTATCAGATATATTTTCAAAGGAAAGATTGACTGAAGACTCCACTAGCATAAGTCCGTTGTACAGTGACGGAACTGGATTTAGCATAAACATTGGTTATTCTTTCAGAAGTTAGCACAGGATGAGTTTGTTAGAAATGATGTTTCTTTTATGGATCAAGACCATCTTGGATATTTGTCTCCACTTACTAAGTTGACGAAGAGAGTCTTGGAGCCTATAATTTTTCACAGCTGACGACCGACGTGAATACCTTGGGAGCTGTGGATTCTCAAATTTTTTTTTGAGTAGGAAATTCAGCAGGAACCATCTATAAGGAGGAAATTCGGCAGGAACCATCTGTCTCCTTTCCTGAATATATAAAGAAAGGTTAAAAAAATGTCGTATTATAGTTTGAAGAATAGTAGTTGATACAATATTTGAGTTTCTATAAATAATTGATTGATCACTAGTACTTTTGAAAGTTAAGTTCACGTTCGACATTGTTCTTTCTTATCTTAATGAAATAAGTTCTTCAAAGAATTTATTTATGTTAGGTTGCTTTTGTTAACTGGTGTTGATGTTTATGAATATGAAAAGGGGAATGTGGTGGTTTGGGACAGGTTTTTATTTGCTGGTTAATTATCATGATCGAGCAATACCAGCAAAAAATGACAAAGGGTGAGATAAAAGGTTGTCTAACAATCTCTCTTTCCAAAAGAATTTATCACGGTTATTTTTTTGATATTATCTCGGTTTCAATAAACAAAAACATCTCAGTTTTCTTCTATACTAATTGGTTTCAATCAATAATTCATCTCGGTTTTATTCTATATAATATCAGTTTCATTTAGAAAACTGAGATAATATATATAGAAAAGATGTCAGACTTCTGAGATAATTTAGTAGCTTATTATCTCAATTTTATAGAACTCTATTATCTCAGTGGATTTTACCTCGGTTGTTTTTTCCTAGAAAACCGATGTAAAAAGTTTAACATCTCACCATTTAGCTGAGCTTATAAACCATTTTTTTAGTAGTGTCTTTATATTTTAAATGAGAATCATATGGGCAAAAGTTATGCATATTATATATGTTATTAGTTATATGCATGTGTCTAATACTTTATGTTGTAGATGATATGGTGTGGACACACAGAAAATCATATCATCAGTACCTTATAAAGTATAAGTAATCGTTCACAACCCAGATGGATTTGGACAAACCATTAGTACGGTTATAGTATAATCTGGTATTAGTCTATCTTGACTATAGGATTACACTAATACACTTTGTGTGTATTGAACAGGACCAAGTGAGGTTGTTTCTCCTTATACTGACTATATAAAAGAACAAACGCCTCTGTTATTATGGATGTTTGTCCTCCTAATCCGGATATAATAACGGGCACTTACGTGCATTGTACATTACTTAAAATCATCAATGACTGAGATTCATTGGTGAATCAACAAACTCGATGGATTGGGTAATGACATTGTATGTAAGGTGTGTTGTTGATTATAGAAGGAATCTGTGTCCCGCAAGAAGTCGGGTTGATGATGTCCCCTTGAGGAGGCTCAAAAGATTGTCATGTAAACCCCGCAGGTGGATTTATTCCGACATGACAATGAGGTTGAGTGGTACTACTCAAGGACATAAGAAGTTGATTAATGTAGTTGTCAGTAACTTGACTTAATCAACGGACATTCGATATCTTAAACACAAGGAGATCAACGAGCATATAATATGGAGCCCATAAACGCTGACACGTAATTTGGGATTAGGGCGGTAGTGCAACAATGGCCTTTAGTGGAATAAGCCATTTGTTGACGGACTTGGGCCGTGTGTTCAGGGCAAACATGGGAAGCCCAAGCCCGTCAGGAGGCCCAACCCTAATTTCTCCTCATGGTCCCTGTTGTAGCCTATAAATAGAATACTCTTTCTCTCTGGCCGAAATTGACTATTCATTGTTCTGAAAAAGAGGCAAGAAAAGTAGATCTGAATTCATTTCTGATCTTGAGAGAAAGAAGGGGGTTGGTAGATCATTGTCCACACAACGTCCAATCTATTCTAAAGGAATACAACAAAAGATCAAGAGGTTGATTTCGGATTTCATAAATCTTGGATTCTCAGAGTTATCTAAATCGGATTTAAAGATATGTTTTCTATTCAAAATTGTGAGAACCCCATTGATTCCGCTGCGCGTGGGTTCTCGCGGTTTGTAGAAATATTCGTTCTGAAATAACGGTTCTTAGAATTGGTATCAGAGCCAGGTTGATGTTGGTAGATGTAGAACTGTTCTAACATGGTTTTGCAGGCATCTAGACCAGCTGTTATGGTCAGAATGATTTCTGGAAAGAAATGGATCATTTTTTTATTTTATGAAAAATTGATCGTTTTTACAAGTTTTGATTATCAATGGATGTAATTTAAATCACGGTATGTATCATGTTATTTTTTTTATCATTGATGTAATCTATAGTAATGATCAAAAGATCAAAAAGATCAAGATTTGGATTGGTAGAAATCCGGATCTGAATTTTTCCCGCCGAGAATCCGTCGCTACCGTATTTGAAGTGAGCTGGTAAATGTAGCGCTATGCATGCAATAACCGAGCGTGGGTCGCGCCCTTAACACCAGAAAGAGAGAAACTGGAAGTGAGCGCGCTACGCGCCTTGGACAGGCAAAAGTGGAGCATGGGTCGTGCTTGGAGCATGAGCGCGGGTCGCGCCCTATACGGCAGAAAGAGAAATTTTTTTTCTCTAAGATGAGATGATTTTTGTTTGCTGTTTGGGGGTCTATGAAGTGATTTCGTGAGGTTTCCGAAGAAAGAAACATGTCACCATTTCTAAAAAAAATAAAAAATTAGGGCGCTGCCCCGAACCCCGCAACCTAACCCCTGCGAAGGCAACTAAAAGAATTAGGCGAACAGGATGAAGCAATGAATATGGGCCATAACAGTTGGGAATTTGTTTTCCATTTTATTGTTCATAATTGCTTATTCTATATGCATATTTTTATTTGTGGATGTTTGTTAAAAACTAGGCCCACATGAATAATAGATAACATGGACATAGACCTGACCAGTAAACAGAAAGATCCTCAGTTCTAAATAACTAAGTGGGAGCGGGAATTTGTTTCGTATAAATCCCACGGTCTCCATTACTGGTTTGTTGGTAATGTAATTATACTTGCGAGTCGGTTATAGTGCCTTCCTCCATATCGGATGAGTCTAATTACGGACTACCAGAACAAACTTCTAAAGGACAACTATATAAAGTTATTAATGTATGGATTCACTTCTCCATCTAAAGGGATTCATTACAAATAATGGACTAAGAAGTTGAGTAATGGTATACACTTAGATGCAAGTAATGGTATCCTCCCCATCAGAGTCACTGCTATTATTTGTAGGACCAAAGAAGGTCAGCATTTTAGTTTTACTTGTCTAGATGGCATGTCTCCACTCTAACGAGTGGTGTGCTGTTAAGTTGACGAGAAGTAGAACAAATAGGAAAAGCCTCTCTACACGAATGTAGATAGGGTAAACGTCCACACTATCGTGGCTTACTACATCTCGGTGTGTAGGGTGCTGACGGGTTAATTAATTGATTTTTAAGTTAACTCCATAAATATTTCCACGAATGTAGAATGGTAAACGTCCACATTATCGTGGCTTACTACTTCTTGATGTGGAGGGTACAAGTGATAGGTTAATTAATTAATTAATTTTTGTTATTAACTCAAGAAGTTTTTGCCATATATAATAGTTATTTTATGTGATTCTCAGGTTTTCAAAATGGTTACTTTCAACCCACTAGCAACTATTCTTAAGGAAAACAAACTTATTGTCCCTAATAACATAGACTGGAAGAAAGATGGTCCTCTTCTCAAACCAGAGAATAATGGAGGTATGTCTCATGCACTAGTTGTTGAAACATGTTTAGCGGTGTTATCTACCAATAGCTGGTGTGTAGATATAGGAGCCACTGACCATATGTGCATTTCGATGCAAGGGTTCCAGGAAACCAGAAAACTAAGTGCTGGAGAGATTACCATATCTTTGGGGGATGCTACAAAAGCAGTGGCTGTTGCAGTAGGAGATGTTTGTTTATCTTTCAGAAGAAATAAGACTATGGTGTTAAAGAATTGCCTTTATGTGCCTAATTTTAGAAAGAATTTAATTTCGGTTTCTATGGCAATTAAGGATTGATATTCTGTTTCTTTTAATGACAAGGTAGTCATTAAGAAAAGTAAACATTTTATCTGTTCTGGTACATTAGAAGGCAATTTATACATCATTAATCCTATTCCACCCACAGTGCATCAAATGGAAATTAATAACACATCTTCTAATTCAAATAAGAGAAAGGAACCTTCTCAAATAAACCAAACACATCTCTGGCATTTACGGTTAGGTCATATCAACTTGAGGAGGATTCAGAGATTGGTAGCCGATGGACTTTTGGGTTCATTGAAAGTGGAAACTTTTCCTATCTGTGAATCCTGCTTGGAAGGTAAGATGATGAAAAGGCCTTTCACAGCCAAGAGGTATAGAGCCAAAGATGTGTTGAAACTAGTTCATTCTGATTTAGGTGGACCCATGACTGTCCAGGCTAGATGTGGTTTTGAATACTTTGTCACTTTCATTGATAATTATTCAAGATATGGGTACATTTATTTGATGCGTTGTAAGTCTGAGTGTTTTGAAAAATTTAAAATGTACAAGGCTGAGATGGAGAAACATCATGGAAAATGTATCAAGTCACTACGATCAGATCGTGGTGGTGAATACCTCTTAGGAGAGTTTAGGGATTATTTATCAGAGGTTGGGATTACATCCCAAATGTCTGCACCTAGGACTCCCCAACAGAATGATTTAGCACAGAGGAGAAACAGGACTCTTATGGAAATGGTTAGATCGATGATGAGTTATTCAGATTTACCAATTTCATTTTGGGGATATGCCTTGGAAACGGCAGCTTAGATTCTGAACCTGGTACCTTCTAAATCAGTACCTAAGACCCCAACAGAATTGTGGACTGGGCGTGAGCCTAGTATGAAACACATTCGGATTTGGGGTACCCCAGCACTCATAGGGTTATATACTAAAAGCATTACTTTTTTATTAACTCTAATTCTTCATTTTTGAATGAGAATCATATGGGCAAATGTTATGCATATTAGTTATACGCGTGTGTCTAATACTTTATGTTGTAGATGATATGGTGTGAACACCTGCGTAAGATCATATCATCGGTACCTTATAAAGTATAAGTAATCGTTCACAACCTAGATGGATTTGGACAAACCATTAGTACGGTTGTAGTATAATCTGGTATTAGTCTATCTTGACTATAGGATTACACTAGTACACTTTCTGTGTATTGAACAGGACCAAGTGAGGCTGTTTCTCCTTATACTGACTATATAAGAGAACAAACGCCTCTGTTATTATGGATGCTTGTCCTCCTAATCCGGATATAATAACAGGCACTTACATGCATTGTGCATTGCTTTAAATCATCAATGAGTGAGATTCATATGTGAATTAACAAACTCGATGGATTGGGTAATGACATTGTATGTAAGGTGTGTTGTTGATTATAGAAGGAATTTGTGTCCCGCAAGAAGTCGGGTTGATGATGTACCCTTGAGGAGCTCAAAAAGATTGTGATGTAAACCCTACAGGTGGATTTATTCCGACATGACAATGAGGTTGAGTGGTGCTACTCAAGGACATAAGAAGTTGATTAATGTAGTCGTCAGTAACTTAACTTAATCAACGGACATTCGATATCTTAAACACGGGAAGATCAACGAGCATATAATTTGGAGCCCATAAACGCTGACACGTAATTTGGGATTAGGGCGGTAGTGCAACAATGGCCTTTAGTGGAATAAGCCATTTGTTGACGGACTTGGGCCGTGTGTTCTGGGCGAACATGGGAAGCCCAAGCCCGTCAGGAGGCCTAACCTTAATTTCTCCTCATGGTCCCTGTTGTAGCCTATAAATAGAATACTTTCTCTCTGGCCAAAATTCATTATTCACTGGTTCTGAAAAAGAGGCAAGAAAAGTAGATCTGAATTCGTTTCTGATCTTGAGAGAAAGAAGGGGATTGGTAGATCGTTGTCCACACAATGTCCAATATATTCTAAAGGAATACAACAGAAGATCAAGAGGTTGATTGTCGATTTTGGATTTGATAAAGTTTGGATTCTCAGAGTTATCTAAATCGGATTCAAAAGTATGTTTTCCAATCACAAATCGTGGACATCCATTAATTCCGCTGCGCATGGTGTTCGCAATTTGTAGAAATAGTCATTCTGAAATAATGGTTCCTACAAGCACATGTGTTGGTAGATGCTGATAAGTTGGGATCTCGTACAGAAGTACGCTTGTTTTTAGGCTATCCTAGAGGAACGAAGGGTGGTTTATTTTATAGTCCTAAGGATCAGAAGATCATTGTTAGCACCAATGCTCGATACTTAGAAGAAGACTATGTAATGAACCACAAAACCCCAAGTAGTATTATTCTAGAAGAATTAAGAGAAGAGACACCAACTACTTCAGTACCAATTGTACAAGAAATGGTACCACAACATGTCACTAATGACGTACAAGAACAAGAGGTGCTTCATCGTAGTGGAAGGGTTGTTAGATAACTTGAAAGATGGATTGGTTTGGGAATGTCTTCTGACATAACCACTTATAACCAAGATCCTGATCCCTGGTCCTACAATGAAGCACTCCAAGATAAAGATGTAGAATCTTGGCAAAAGGCAATGGTTTCTGAGATAGAATCTATGGATTCTAATCAGGTCCAGGAGCTTGTAGAGCCACCCAATGGTGTTAAAACCATTGGATGCAAGTGGGCCTATAAAAGAAAAATAGGGGCAGACGGTAAGGTTGAAACCTTTAAAGCAAGGCTGGTGGCAGAGGGCTTTACTCAGAGAGAAGGTATCGATTATGAGGAGACCTTTTCACCAATAGCCATGCTTAAGTCTATCCGGATTCTTTTATCTATCGCAGCTCATTTCAATTATGAAATTTGGCAAATGGATATCAAGACAGCTTTCCTTAATGGAAGTCTTGAGGAAACCATCTATGTGAAGCAACCAGAAGGATTCATTGAAAAAGGTCAAGAGCATCTTGCTTGTAAGCTTAAAAGATCCATTTATGGACTTAAACAAGCTTCTAGATCTTGGAACATTCGTTTTGATGAGGTAATCTAATCTTATGGATTCGATCAAAGCCCAGACGAATCTTGTGTGTACAAGAAATTTGATGGAAACGTAGTGGTATTTCTTGTGCTTTATGTAGATGACATCTTACTCATTGGAAATAATGTGAAAGTGTTGTCAGACATAAGGGTATGGTTATCAAAGCAATTTGATATGAAGGACTTGGGAGAAGCGGGTCATGTCCTTGGGATCAAAATTATAAGAGATCACAAGAAAAGGATGTTGTGCTTATCCCAGGCTACCTATATTAATACTGTGTTGACTCGTTTTAACATGCAAAACTCCAAGAAATGTTTCTTGCCTTTCAGGCATGGAGTTCCTCTATCAAAGGATATGTGTCCTAAAACACCAAAAGAGATAGAGGACATGAAAACGGTTCCTTATGCTTTGGCTGTAGGAAGCTTAATGTACGCCATGCTATGCACGAGGTCAGACATCTGCTTTGCCATAGGCATGGTTAGCAGATATCAGAAGAACCCAGGACAAGGGCACTAGACTACGGTAAAACATATTCTGACGTACCTAAAAAGGACTAAGGATTATATGTTAGTATACCATGCAGATAGTTTGGTTCCCTTAGGGTATACAGATTCTGATTTTCAGTCAGATAGGGACAAGAGTAAGTCTACCTCAGGTTGTGTGTTTGCCTTGGGAGGTGGAGCCATAGTATGGAGGAGTGTCAAGTAGAAATGCGTGTCTGACTCCACCATGGAAGCTGAATATGTGGCAGCCACTGAGGCAACCAAAGAGGCAGTTTGGCTCCGGAACTTCTTATTGGACTTGACAGTGGTACCTGGTTTACCTAAGAGTATCACACTTTATTGTGATAACACTGGTGCGGTATCTAACTCGAAGGAACCACGAGCCCATAAAGCAAGTAAACACATTGAGCGCAAGTACCACCTGATACAATCAACCGTAAAGAGAGGAGATGTCACTGTTACCAAGATAACCAAGCTGACCCCTTTACAAAGAGCTTACCGACTAAGTCTTTTGACAAGCATGTTGAGGGGATGGGAATCAGATGTTTGGCAGCATAGCTTTAAGTATAAGTGGGAGATTTACTAGTAGTATACTAAAAAGCAATGCTTTGAGTATAACTGGGAGATTGATAGGGTTATATACTAAAAACATTAATTTTGTATTAACTCTAATTCTTTATATTTTGAATGAGAATCATATGGGCAAATGTTATGCATATTATATATGTTATTACTTATATACATGTGTCTAATACTTTATGTTGTAGATGATATGGTGTGGACACATAGAAGATCATATCATCAATACCTTATAAAGTATAAGTAATTGTTCACAACCTAGATGGATTTGGACAAACTATTGGTACGGTTGTAGTATAATCTGGTATTAGTTTATCTTGACTATAGGATTACACTAGTACTTTGTGTGTATTGAACAGGACCAAGTGAGGTTGTTTCTCCTTATACTGACTATATAAGATAACAAAAGCCTTTGTTATTATGGATGTTTGTCCTCCTAATCCGGATATAATAATGGGCACTTACATGCATTGTACATTACTTTAAATCATCAATGAGTGAGATTCATTGGTGAATCAACAAACTCGATAGATTGGGTAATGACATTGTATGTAAGGTGTGATGTTGATTATAGAAGGAATCTGTGTCCCGCAAGAAGTCGGGTTGATGATGTCCCCTTGAGGAGCTCAAAAAGATTGTCATGTAAACCCTGCAAGTGGATTTATTCCGACATGACAATGAGGTTGAGTGGTACTACTCAAGGACATAAGAAGTTGATTAATGTAGTTGTCAGTAACTTGACTTAATCAACGGACATTCGATATCTTAAACACGAGGAGATCAACAAGCATATAATATGGAGCCCATAAATGCTGACACGTAATTTGGGATTAGGGCGGTAGTGCAACAATGGCCTTTAGTGGAATAAGTCATTTGTTGACAGACTTGGGCCGTGTGTTCGGGGCGAACATGGGAAGCCCAAGCCCATCAAGAGGCCCAACCCTAATTTCTCCTCATAGCCCCTGTTGTAGCCTATAAATAGAATACTCTTTCTCTCTGGCCGAAATTGACTATTCATTGTTCTGAAAAAGAGGCAAGAAAAGTAGATCTGAATTCGTTTCTGATCTTGAGAGAAAGAAGAGGGTTGGTAGATCGTTGTCCACACAACGTCCAATCTATTCTAAAGGAATCCAACAGAAGATCAAGAGGTTGATTTCGGATTTCATAAAGCTTGGATTCTCAGAGTTATCTAAATCGGATTCAAAGGTATGTTTTCTATTCAAAATCGTGAGAACCCCATTGATTCCGCTGCGCGTGGGTTCTCGCAGTTCGTAGAAATATTCGTTCTGAAATAACGGTTCCTACAGGTGGTGCTTTCACAGCGCGAGTTTGAGCAGCGGATCGGGGGGAATTCTCTTGATGGGATTGTTTAGGATTTTTTTTCAATACTCAGTTTCTCTTGTTTTGTTAGAGAAGGGATTTGTTTTCTTTTTTCATCAAATTGAAGTTTGAAGATATTGGGTTTCTGTTGACATGAAGATAAGAGGCAGAGAGAGGTTGGGAAGGTGCACAAAGGTTTATCTTTTGGACTTTCTATTTTTTGGTTTATTTTTAAGAACAATTGAAAAGGGCGTGGATTTTCCTTTTTCTTCTGCCGAAGGTGACGTGTCCCACATTAGAGTAAAAAGGGAGCTGGCGTGGCTTCACATTCTCAACTGTTCAGTATTAATGGTCCTTGATATAAAGACTAGTATACTGCATAGCAGTGGGGCGTGAGCGGAGAATTGGAAGGGCGTGGGCAGTAGAGAGAGAGAGAGGGAGAAGTGGGAGGACACACAGAAACCAACCAAACGACATCCTCCCCCCCCCGGCGGAACGCTCGGCTCACTTGATTAGCTGTGGGTGGGTTAGGCTATGGTTGAATTCCTCGTTTAATCTAACCATTCTTTACAGCACTATTCTAAAAATCAGTCTAGGCGGTGCCCAACCGACTAGCCTAGGCCTAAGTCATTTAAAATTCAGTGGACCGACTAGGCGGGTCTAAGTGGACCGATTAGGCAGGCTAGGTGGGTCTAGGCGGTCCAATCAATTTTTTTTTTTGAATGATTAAATGTCGAAAATTAAAGGCCCATGTAGGTTTAAGATTTGAATGAGTTTAAAAGACTAAAGTCTAATGTAAATTATCTGCCACTATAATAAAGAGTATGTTTTTATATAAAGTCGATATTCTTCAACTATTACGTATTTTTGTAATAAGTATCTTTGTTTGTGTTTATTTTTTGAGTTATGGTAAATAATTTTCTTCATTTCTTGTAGTATATCTGTGTATTACTATATATATTAGGAAAACAAACTGCCTAGCGCCTTGTCCGTCTAGGCACTGCCTAAAAAGCCTAGGCGCTAGGCGCTCTCCCACCGCCCGACTACCGCCTAGCACTTTTTAGAACGCTGCTTTAGAGAGTCAAATGCCCAATATTGTCTTGATGGTTTTGGATCATGGGAGTTCTTGTGAACATGATTCAAGACATTAGGTTCACACACTAAAGCCCGTTCGTGAAAGGTACTTATCAATCATGGGCTTCGTAAAAGGCCTATCGAAGCCACTATTGTGCGTAAGTCATCAATACTAGCATGATGCATGTGCTCTGCACATGATGTTTAGTAGTTGTTATGTGGTGTGGAATAAGTGTGTTGAGTCTAAATGACGTAATTGTTTTTGTTATTATTTCAAATTTATTTTAATATTTTGATTGGATCAATTGGGTATGGGCAATTCCGTCTAAACAAAATAGTTGAAGTGACTAAAAAAAAAAAAAAAAAAAAAAAAACAAACAAACTGTTGCGGAACTGTAGCTAACAGCTGCGTTCTTTAAAGTATTTTTTAGATGTAATTTTTTTCTGTTCACTTAGCAACTTATCAATTAGCAGCTTTTTCTATGCCTTTTCATAAAAACAAAATTACTATTTGTGGCTGGAAATTTGTAGGATTTTTAGATTCGATGCCTGAATGTATTCGTATATGCATCCATTTTACTCGGAAGCTTCTTAGTTATGTACTTATGTGTAAGTGTGTTCCTTGGGTCTAATCCAAAAACTGTTAATTACCTGATTTTCAAGAACTTCGAGGATTCAGAAGACAATATCCCATTAAGAAATCTGAGAGTGGTCAGCCCCAAACACAAAGATTCCTAACAGTTGTTAATGCAACATAACAACTACTTATTTCCATACATCTAACAACTACTTCAAAAGTTCAAAATGGAATCTAAGTCTAGTCCTGGTCCCAAATTCCCACCTCCATATACCCATCTTCTGAAGCACATCCCCTAAACATTCCAGTGGTGTTGAATCCACAAGCAACCTCCCCCTTATTAGAAACAGCGATGATCCCAGCTTTCCCTTCATCCAATCTTTCTTTCACCACAAAGTCGACCGCATCCTGAAGTCCTAGTCCCTTGTATTCCATAACTGCAGCAACCTCTCTGGCTAAAGTACCACGAATTATGGCCTCACCCTCACCAGTGCATGATACGCCACAAAGGTCACAAGCGTAGGTTCCAGCGCCTATAAGGGGCGAGTCACCAATGCGACCCATCATTTTGTTCATAAGCCCACCTGTGGATGTTGCAGCCGCACACCGACCTTGGCTATCAACCACCACACAGCCAACTGTCTCTGGTGCATATATGATTATTGGTAGGCCATTCATTTGTAGTGCGCTCTCAATTGCTCCAGCACCAGCACTACATGTTCCGAGGATTGGGATCCTATAATCAAACTGCACCAGAACGAAGGATGAATCTTGAGAATTGGTGATGGAACAAAAATATAGGGAAAAACCCAAACAAAACAAAAACTAAACTTATTTAATTGCTTCATATTCGTGGAATTATGCAATATTTAAATGGTGACTACTGTCGTCGGCCCGTCTTTGTTAGATTTCTGATAGGCATATTATCCTCTTTAATGCTCAACTTCATAGTTCATACTTCATACACCACAAGATCTATTCTTGTCCCCAAATTCTAACATCGTCCAGCAATCTAATTGGGGATTGGTTTATATTATATGTTCTTCAATCTTCTTGTCAGGAAGCATAATAGCATGGGCACTATTATTAAGGATAGAACTAACCCATATAGCCCAGCACAAAAAAACTTCCAAACTCAATTCTGATTGGTGTATTGTATTAAAATAATGAGTCAAATTCTCTCTCCTCTCTCTTCACCAGCCAATCACAACTGACTTCTGAAATATTTTTTTGTGCTGTGCCATGTGACAATCGCGCCCCACTATTAAGGGGCGACTATCACACATGGCCCAGTACTACGAAGTCAGGCCTGATTGGTTTAGAAAAATGACGTGCGGTAACTAAAACGAGAAATAAAAGAGAAAAATAGACAATAATAATAGTGAGTTCATTCTCTCCTTTTAGGTGATCTACACTAATCTCTCTCTTTCTTCAGCTAAATACGTTGATCTTTTGTTGGTGTTTTTATGTTAAATTCGGGGTTTGATCTCTCACATGGATTCATTAAGTTATTTTCACACAAACTCTCATCAAATTCACACAAACTTGAAGTGATGAAGTTTAGGCATCAAATTTTGACGTTTTTTTATTTACTGGTGAACTTATTAACAATTTTTATTAACTTGGCTCATCAACAACAAATATATTTCTTATATAGGCCTTCTTGTGGAAGTAGATCGAATGCCTATCAACAACAGATGGGCTACTTCCACACGATTCCGAAATCTCACCGGAATGACTTCTATTTTCATTATTTCCACCTCTTTCAGACCTTTTACAACGTTGGGTGTTTGCTGGTTTTCCAGAAATTGAACCAGAAGAGCTACAACTACTATTTATTGGTGTTGAAATTGGTTTTCCATAAATTACCTGAACAGATTGAATACAAATCAAATTCTCTAAAATATGGTTTTTGTTTTCACTAATCAACAGTATTGTTTTAAACCGATGTGTTGATGAATCAAGTCCAATTTCATAAATAGGTTTTCGTGTATTTGACATTTCTCATTAATCAATAAAATTTTCATTTTTATAATTAGGAGTGTGTTCTTCTTCATAACAGAAAGTTTGACTTCGGTAGTTAGGTTCTCTAGAGTCTATAAAAACTTGAAAAAAGAGAAACAAACACAAAGAAGCTGAGTGCTCAAAGAAGAAGACTGTTAATTTTCTCGTTTTGTTTTTCTGCTGTTGGTTTTTTAATTTCTATTTCTTTATCTCCTACTTTTTCTGGCCGAGATTTTGGTTTGGGTTTTGCCACGTCATTCTTTTAAGCCAATAAGAATTGACTTCGCAATTTTTTTGTGTGCTGGGCCATGTACTGTAGTCGCTCCCCACTATTAAACCCACTTTCCTCTGGCTTGAAGGCGCTTAATACTTTATTCTGACTTCATGTACCCCACACAAAGCTCAAGTTCAATGGTAGACTAAGCAAGTTGTTCTGACCTACTTCGTGGATGTCATGCACCATAGACCCAGATCTTTGGAGGCAAGTGTAATAATTGAAACATGATTCTGGACAAAATTTTCAAAGAGATTCCATTCTGATTTAAAACATCTCATAAGAAAATCTTTATCGCAGTACTGTATTCCCTTTTTCGCAACTAGATTCCTAAAACATAGTCTTATTAGATTAGGGTGTCAAAATGGCCCTCAAACAGTCTGTCCACCCGCCTGACCCGGCCTATGGGCCGAAAAAGCTCTTAAAATGAGGCACTCACACATTTGTAGGCTGGACCTACCCAGCTCTCAAGCTTTTGAGGGGAGGGTAAGGGCCTAGATTTTGAAACTTAAGCCCTCTCGTAACTCCGGCCCTCATTAGGCCCTCAATATTTATTACATATATTTTAATAAATTTTTTTACAATATATTTTATTTTAATATTAATATGCTAAAAATCACTTAAAAGAATGTTTATCTATTAAGTTTGGCAACCTTATAATTTCATTATAATATTTTACGAAATGAATTTAATTGATCATAATTGACTAATACAACTTTAACAACTTTTTTATTAGTTTGAAGGTTTAATTGTGAAGTGCATTCGATTTTATCATATTTAACTAATGTTTTTAAATTTATTTTGTAAATCAAATGTATAACATAGTATCCGGCCCTCACGTTTGGCCCTCAAGCCCGACACTTCAAGCCCTCTCGAAAGGGTTGAGGGGCGGATAAAGGCTTCAAGATTTAAGCATTGGCCTGACCCAACCCGGCTCTCGAGATAAATGAGGATAGGACTGGCCCGACCCTCAAAGCATGAAGGCTTTATTGTTTGAGAGCCGGGTCAGCCCGGCCCGACCCATTTGACACCACTACCTCTGATACATTTGTTTCATTTGTTGATTTTCTAATGAAGAACACCATTTCTATTTCTTGTGCACACTTGTATATTTCAAATTTGGTTGTGTAGATGATCCGATCTACTCTGCAAATAGTATATAGGTGAGTGCCAAGCCAGAATTTTAACTTGCTCGGCCCTTGCCATATATATATCTAAGTAGGTTTGGAAATACCATTAGTTTCGATAAATTGGAGAATTGAAAAGTAATCAATTTCAGGACAAACAATCTTAATTTTTTTAATTAATAATAGAATCTCTCGTTAACTACCTAAATATCACTCTGCAATCTGCATCAACACATAAAAATTATTTTAAAATGTCCATCCCAAAATTTTGTTTTGCATACTTAAAAAAATCTAGAAATTGGGCTCTAGACACTTTCTTTAATGTGTTTTTAGTCTAGAGAAAGACCAATATTATCTTTTGATTCTACTCCAATTTTAACAACACGTCACTTTTTGGGTGTATTAACTGTTTTTAAAATTTCTTAGTTATCTTTTTTATCCTTTCATTTGTAATTACCAATTTCTTCCACAAATAAATAATACTAAAATCTAATGTGCCCAGGCTGTAGGTGTGTGTGTCAATCGAGGCCACTCATCAGGCAAGGGTGCGTGTGTATTGCTCCAAGATGTAATGCAATCAAATAATACAATTGTCTTATAAAAAAAACCATTTGTCCTTTCACAATTTCACAATTTGAATTACATCAAACAAAGCTTAAACATGTTATTCAAAATTATCAGAGATGCATTTTAAATTGTTAAAATTGTATTAAAATTAGTTGTAATCAACATACATTTTTTCCGTTTTTGAAGTTGATGTTTTCCACATTGTTTTGGTCTCTCCAGAAATTCATCTCACTTTTAATTGAAATTTTGTAGATTTCGAATGAATTTTAGTTATTTTGATTAACCCACTACTCTTTTGGTAACTGATTTAGTTCGTAGTTTTTTTTTTGTTGGTAGTTGGCTTTTAGTTGGCTTTTTTAGTTAGGACTAATAAAATAGGTCAAAATTGTAAAAGTCAGTCTGACATTTGAGACAGATGTCAAATTTCAATTTTTATGAAGGAAAAACACAAAAAAAATTTGTTATTTCCTCTAAACTTAAGAAATATGGGCCTTTCGCTAAAGGAAAGCAAGCCCCCACACTTTTTTTTCCATCATTTAGTTACGTACATTGTGGAGTATTAGGCTTTAGGCTTTTAGCACAGAAATTATAAGATACGAACTACTTTATCAGTAAAGATGATCTGTAAAATCAGAGAATCAAGTCAACGTACCACGATGGAGTTTGCTTCCTTAGCCAACTTCAACATCCCCTTATTATCCTTTGTGATGAAATATTCATTGTCCACCATTTCTACGCCCTATCAAAACCCCCAAAATAAAATTAAAAGCACATGTTAAACTAACAAAATTAGAACAGACCAGACAAATCTACACACAGTTGTAAGTTGTAACCAAATAAAACTTTTCCAAACCTGTTTTCTTGCAAATTCTTCAGCGCCTGAGAAAGCAAGATACGAATGAGGAGACTTCTCCATAACAAGTCGAGCAAGCGAAACCGGATTCTTCACAGTGCTGATTCCTGATACGGCTCCACATCGCCTTTTCGGTCCATCCATTATACTGGCTTCCATTTCCACGGTTCCATTTTCAGTTAACGCCGATCCACGGCCCGAATTAAATAACGGATCGGTCTCCAATTCTCGTACCTACAATCAAATAAATCACCAAAATTAGTAACACATTGTGACACGTCTTTCATGGTATCATCATAGCAAGTTAATAAATAAAAACTTACAACAAGTTCTACAACATCGATGGCAGAGAGAGAAGAGCGAAGAGCGGAAATGCCGAGATTGAGGCAACGAGCGAGTAGTTGTTTGGCTTCTTCTTGGCGGTGTGTTGGGAGATTTGGGTCGACCCCTGCACCACCATGCACTGCTATAGCCCAGCCACCCATATTGTCTCTCTTGATCTCTTGCCCTTCACACTTTCTCTCTTTGTTTCTTTATGCCGGTGTCAGATTGTAGTGTCTCTCTTGGCGACGTTTATAAGCAATTTCGGATTTGAAAATATTTATTAACTTGATTTCAGTTGGATGAAATATTTGATTTGGAATCCATTTAAATTTAAGATTTTGTTGTATCCCACTTGTTGCGGAGTCCTGGTTTTGGAATCTAGGTGGTTTAGCTACCATTTCCGGCACGAGAGTTAGACACGATTTGGTTGGTGGCTCGGTGCACGTGCTTCAATGGAGTCCTTTTGTCTATGTTTCCAAATTAAACCTGTAGTCCCAAGACACATGGACAACATTTTTCGGAACACAAACTAACATCCATCCATGTTAGTGACACAGACGATGGAACCGGAACCGGAACTCGGAACTATGACTGAGGTTCATACTTCAAAATTTCAAAGCCTACACTTGAAATACTAGCATATTACCAATTTTAGACAACGGGCTTCGCCACTCGCCACTGATTGTTCCGGCAATGTCCGAGGGAATGTCTTTGAGTTGCTGGTGTCCCAAAAGAAAAGTTCAACGGAATAAAAAATGCACGGTTAAGTATCGTACCAATCTCTCATATTTTGGCATTTTGGACTATGGTACATATATACTTAACATTAGGCAAGAATCTTATTTGCAGGTCCCAGGAGCATTTGCAAAGATTTATATTTAGAAATTTAGGACACATGGAAATACAGGTAATAAAATTCAATATTTTTTAGGATTTTGTTTATTTGTTACCAAAGAAAAGAAAATTTGAGTAACTAAATGGCTCTTTTAAACGCTAACTACCAGTTAAAAACATCCGTGTCAGTTTAGAACATAGACATACTTGAAATACACAGTAGGATTGTTATTGATGTTAATGTCGATAATGTTTGGTGCTACCGTACTAGAGCATTTTTAGAGCATTAGGATTGTGATTCAGTGTTTTCGTGGGGCATCTTATTATTGTGTTTTTGGTGCGAGTTAAATCAGGTTTACAGCATTTTTACCATTTCGGAGTAGGCTCTGAGTCTCTAACTAACACTGCCCACTATGTATGGCTTTTGTGAAATTTGGTACTTTGGACAAATTGAAGTGAGATACGACTACACTTTCAGATTTGTGATATTCCTATTCTTTCTTTCTATTTTTATGGAAGTGAGATTCCCATTCAATTCTCAAAGAAAATTTATGTGAACAATTTTTTATATATATATTGACACGACTACACATTCAGATTTGTGAGATTCCTATTCTTTCTTTCTATTTTTATTAGGGGGTCTCTTTTTGCCGAATTTCCGATTTTTCCGAAATCCGACCCGAAATTGGTCTGGCTCTGGGTGTAGTTTTCATCGGCCGATTTTCCGATTTCCGAAAATTCCGAAAAAAAATTTAATCAGATTCGGATATAACTCTAAAAACCGATCTGATCCGATATCCGAGAATGAGCGACATCGGGTTCACATGTCTGCACATTCTCTGAATATTGCAAGAAAAGAAGAATGAATTATGTATCCTCGAGTTTTTGCTAAATATGATTAGAGAAGTTGGGAAGAGTATCGCACCATTTCCTGTTTTAATTACGAAGATAATGTTGTCTTGGGGGAATAAACCAAGAACTGAGCGGATAATGTTGAAATTGCATGCAAATGAAAGTAGTTATAAGGAGTGTATCCAAAAGACTTGGATGTTGCCGGAGGATAAGGTAGTGGATTCGGATGAGGAAGGGGAGGACATGACATGGTTAGATGAAGATGCCTTGGAGAGGTGTACGTCTGATTCAGAACGCATGTCAGTGTTGCATACTAGCGTGCGTTGCATTTATGCTATTTGTGAACATATACGAGATAGACAGATTATAGTTCGAAATAAACAAATAAACCTTAACACGAGTTTTGGAATACTCGAAAAGGGTTAGGAAGATATCTTGATTAACATGGAGAATATCCACCAGCGTCACCAGGCCCAGTATACAGCAATAAAGGCTAAGATGGAAGCACAACGTTTGTTCCATGTAGAGATTCTACGACGCATGCCACCCTTGGAGGGTTCTGTTTCAGATGAGTCTGAGAGGCATGAGCATCGTCGCCAAAGAACGAATGGATCGGGCCCTTTTTCATCCCATGACCAATCTCCATCTCAGGGCCCTTCTTCATCACATGGCTAGGTGTTCGAATAATTTTGTGTTTCGTTGTTATTTAGTTGTTTTTATTGTTTTATTAGTCGGATATTAGTTAAGTAATTAAATTTGAATTTGGTTGTTTTATGTTGTTTGAATTAAAATTTAATATAATTTGGTTATTTTCGAATTGTGCGTGGTTGTTATCATTAATCCCACCTCCCCGAATTGTTTGGGGGTGGTATTAAATAGCTTAGTATAATTCATTTATATGTTCGTCTATTTTAGAATTTGTTTTGGACTGAGGATTGAGAATATGACCGATATGGCTATCGATATGAATAGATATTGTGGTAGGATGAAATCTCGATGAGTTAGGCAGTTTCCATCCTAAATTCAACCTAAAAGATATTAGGGTTGTCTTAGAATCAAGAATATGAGTTATTTTCGTTTTCGGGTTTGGAAATTTTATTATTTTCGGCAATTGCCTTAAAGCTTTTTGGCAACTTCCCGATTCGTTTTAGCAATTTAAAACCTATAAAAATTGCATTCATTCTACACTCACAACCCCAACTACATCTCACATTCATCTCTCACGTTTCACTCTCACTTTACCTTATTTTTCCTTCGCACTTCGGCCTATCAACTCCCCGAGAAGCACACTGCGCTGAGGGAGCCACCACGCTCACACGCTATCGAGAAAATCCTACCCTCGAAAGCGCGACATGTGCCCTACTCAGCACAAACCAGCATGCTACCTGCGGCCAAAACACTAGAATTCTAGTTTTCATCCAGAGCGCCACATGCGCCCATCCCAGGCTAACAGTGAGCGCACCCTGCGCCCAAGTGCTTAGACTTCAAATATCACCAGAGCGCCACCCGCGCCCATCCTAGGCATAGCTTGAGAGCACCCTGCGCCCTGACCCCTGTGGGCACCAAAAATTTCCAGTTTTCCGAAGATTGTTCCAGGATCCTTCTCATCTTTTCCAGCAAGTTTATTGGGGATGACATTCCCTCGTATCATACCGGAATAGCCATTTGAAGATTTATTCCAAAGTAACACCTATGGTGTGTGGTTTCGCGAAGTGATCATTCTAGCAGGATGGGAGCCACTATTGGTAAGTCCTGATGAACTTTATTCTCCCACACTTCCATCTTATTTTTATGATAACTGTAACGTCTTTGATAAACCATTGGGGATGAACCAATGGAAATTTCCAGGTTCTTGATAGCCTTTGTGCTTGGACTTGCTATGCCGGCTGAAATACAAGACTCATGGGCCTATTTGGTAGATAATATGTACATGTATAACTATGATGATTTGCATAAGTATTACGGGGCAGGAATATTTATGATAAATGACCAAGGGGATTATAACGTCACCCTTTGTAGCATGTCTATGAACGTGGGCACTGTTATGTTTTGGATTATCCTCAACATTAGAGGGGAATGGCGTTATTCTTTTGTAAATGACGAAACTTGTGATATTTTCCTTGCTTTAGCTGGGGGACGTATACTCTATGATATTCCACAGACCTTAATGTCTAGTTTAGCCCGAGCCCATGGCAAGAGGCATGAGTACCTTCTTATGCCTGTTTTAATTTGTCGTATAATGCTATGTTTCTTCCCTGTTTTTTGTGCCCGTTTCATGGATTGGGTTGGGGTCGACATTGTGAGACCTACCAATTGTATTATTCGATCGTTCTGTGCAATGACTTGGCAAGGGTGGAGGATACAACCTCATCAGGTTGCGCCTTACACCCCATCCGACCAAGTGGCGCTTGACAGGTTAGCTATAGTAGACGATAAGTGGCGTGAAGCCTGGCAAATTACCATGGCATGGCAGGATGCGAAGGAACCTCATTTCTTTATTAAGGATGAAGAGGGAATGAGGAGGAAAATGTTTAAATGGGAGTGTAGGTAAGTTTTTATTTCAGTTAGTGTCTGCTTATGTCCCAAGCAAATTTGTTTCTCATTAACCTCATTATGGGTGTAACTCTTATAGAGTTGCGTCAGATATCTTTTCTATATTAGTATGTTATAACCTTGTTTTGCAGATGTTCCTGAATTTCACGCGTTTCAATGGTATTTTCTTATCCTCTTTATTTAAAATACTTTGAGGACAAAGCATGCTTCTTGTTTGGAGGGGGCATAGAAACACGTGTAATTAAGGCATCTGTTAGGATATAGATATGTATAATATGCACTTGTTTTCTAGCTAAAAAATTAAAAAAATTAAAAAATATAAATAAAAAGTATGCTATACACTTAGGAATATTGGTATTGTTTTCTTTCCCTATGCTCTCAATAATCTAAAAGTCTCACGTAACTTTTGCATTAGAATAGTTTTTAGAAACTTAGGCTAATATGTAGGTAATAATCTTTGCATCTATCTATAAATATGTTATATGAGTATCTATGATTGTTGGCAGTAAGTTTCTAAAATCTAAGCTAGAGTACTTATTCTACAAATCCTGTGAGAATATAGCCTAAGGCCTTATATGAGTGAAACATTTGAGAAATGACACAAGGGAGAAGTAAAATCCGGATAGAGAAATCACACGTCCACTTGCTTGATCACTATACCATATCCTAAGCGAGAATTTAGGCTCTCTTTGGATCGATATAGCTAGAAATTCAAACCTATTAATTATTTTCCGTTAGTCACCCCTCTGAGCCTTTCTTTAGCCTTTCATAAACTGCAAATCCTTTACCCTGTTACAAAACAAAACAAAATAAAAAATCAACCTACCCTATTCTTTAAATAAGTTTGTAAATAGAGATGAAGAATAGAAAAGAGAAGAACCTTTGAAATCAAGAATTCGTTAGTCGCTTCAGATAAGAAAAGGAAGTTTCCATCCAAATAAAAAGTAAAATAAAATAAAAATAAAGAAAATAAAGAGCTAGAACTCCAAAAAAAATAGAATCAAAGGAGTCAAAAGCCAAAGAAAAGAAAAATATGGCTAAGGAAGGAAACAAAGTGTAGAAGCAAAAGTAAGGAACAAGGTCTTCTCTAGTTATATAAAATGAAGACTCTATTATCTCAGACTCGTCCTTTTTGAATATCCATTTCCTTCCTTCTTAAACCACCTCCTAATCCCTGCAACACCTAATAAAGACCTCTAGCTCAATTAGGAATATGTTAGTATGATAGTAAATGGCAGATATGTTTGATCGACTCCGGCTTCCTTGTGTGTCATAGAGATTGTATGTAAAGTGTGTCCACTGCACACTAGAGTATCGAAACTTGAGCGGAAAAATCAGAGTGGTTTTTGTCTTGACATTTATGTGAGGACCTACTTAAAAACGCTATTCCGAGTTTTTAGAAACGGACCTGCTAGTTCATCTCATAGTATTACTCATTATATATATGTTTATTCATAGATGATAGATTATTATGCATATATTAGTTTAGGTTTCGACTTGATTATTCTGTATTCATTTGCTAGTGACATGTATAGATAATTGAGACATAGATAAGCAAACAATAGTTTTATTTCTGAGTCGTTGTAGTATAAATGAATTTTGTGAGTACCTTCACTGGAAAACTCTCACGAGGCTATAACTCGTCCACTAGGGAATTCCTAGTGGTTTAAGGCCTTGTTGCATATGGTCAATGCAATAGCACTCGGCGAAACGAGATTAGTTAGAACTCCATTTTTGGTCACTTATGCTAATTTCTCATATTTGCTTGAGAACAAGCAAAATGCTGTTTGGGGGTGGTTTGATAAGAGCCTAAAACTGTAGTTTTAACCCCTTAATAATACTACTTTTAGACTAATTATGTGAGTAATAAATAAGAGTTAATGTTAATTACGTGCTTTTATGTATTTCAGGCATGAAACTCAATTATGTGCAGAAACGTGCCACTTTGACGATATAAAGGAGAAAAGGGTTGGTTGCTAAGAAGTTCTGTGATAAAGGCCAAGATTCAAGGAGACAAAGCCATTATAAAGCCCGATCAAAAGCTGAAAAGTCAATACGGGCAGAAACAGTGCACAAGTCAACAGAATTTCCGAAGACTATATCTTTGGACTCATGCCTCGAATTTGGGCCTACCTTACATCAAAACGACCGGCTTGGAAAGAGCTTTCCAATGATCCAAGCCTTGACCCAATCAGAGGAGCAGAAGTGGATGAAAAGTCTACTGAAGTCAAAACCAGCTGAAATGGGCTCTGTGGACTGGAGAAATTGGGCTTTGGGCTCGATTTTCTGACCCAAAACATGGCTCCTCAGCCCATGCACGAAATTGTGGATCTGGTCTCCTTCTTTGCATAAAACAAGACTTAACTCTTAAGAAAGATATAGTTAGAGAATCTAGAATAGAAAGTAGCCATTAAAATAGCTTGTAGATCTAGTTTTTGAATTCAATTAGTTAAATTAATTAGTTTCATACATTGTTTTAGGTGAATTCTTTGAATCATAGTTCTTCATTGATTAGATAAATAAAATAGTTATTTCTTGTTCATTTCGATTTTGTCATTTAAAATTGTTAGATCTAATTTCAGTTGTTGTTATTCAATTCTTAGTTATTAATTTAAAATTCAATTATTGTTTAGTTAAATTTAATAAAGTTATAATCTTTATCACTACACCATAATAGGATATTTGCAACACGCACCTTTTTTGCTTTGCAACGGTTATTTACCGTTAGTAAGTTGCCAACGCTATATAAGCGTTAGCAATGTTGCAAAGCGTTACTTTATTTTGGTGAATTTATGGAATTAATTGCCAATGCTTGAAAATCGTTTGAGAAGTGTTACAAATCCAAAAAACCAAAACAAGATCGAAATTTCGAAAACAGGTAAACAAAAAAGAAATCGCGCTCGTATATAAAAAACCTCTCTTTCTCTCTCACAGCCGCTAGGTTAGGGTTTTCTTATGGTGACCTAACCTAAGAATGCTTCCCTCCGTGAAATCTCCATTCTCTCTCCTTCAATCCTCCGTGAAATATCCATTCTCAGAATGTTTTCTCTAGATCCCTCCATCGTCGAGGGTTTAAATAATCAATCTTTATTTATCATTATTAGGGTTTAATTAGTTTTTTTTGTTAAAATTAGATTGTTGGATGTTAAACAAGCACGTATAAAGAAGGGAAAAACTGTTCAGTATCTTGTTTTTGAATACATGAACACCGATTTGAAGAAGTTTATCGCGGAGTTTTCGTAATAATAAGGGAGATTTGCATGTTTAGATCAAAACTCAACATGAGTTCGGATCGTTCACTTGACTAATGATCCGTTAATCGATTTCACTTGTTGTGGATTTCATTTCTAGTTGTTTTTCACTTCATAACTGAGTGTTTTTCAGTTTTCATCGTTAATTAGAGTGAAACTTGTGTTTGATTAACTTCGGATCCGAAATATTTGTTGATTGTTCTCAATGAAACGAAACAATACTATTTCAACCTAATTTTGACGTTTATGTTTGTTTATTTATAGTGATTTCACAAGAAATCAATGCTGGAGATGTTAAGAAGCTTCAAGATGCAGGTATCTACACCTGCAATGGCTTGATGATGCAAACTAAGAAGGTGAAACTACTTCACAACTCGAATTTGCTGCTATTGTTGAAGTTTTGTGCCTTTTATGATAATTTAGAGATGAGTAGAGAGCTCAAATGCCTAATATGGTAATAATTATCTATGAAATAGACTTTTCAATTTTCTCTCAAATATTTTGTTCTTGAATCTTGGGATATTCTTTTTTCTGTTGCAGTTTGAGTTTCTATTGAAATCGGCAAAGATCGTTAACATGCAACCATGTCTTCTGCAAGTAAGTAGAAACAATCAATTTCCCTTTTTTTTGTTTCTGTTTTAAAATTCTATTTGTTTTAATTTTCTTTCCTACTGTTTTCAGTTTATGCACTACGGAATCCATGAAGTCAGATTTGCATTGCCCAGTGTGTAAAGTTCCGTATCCGCGAAGGGGTCAGTGTTTTTCTTCTTCAGTTTTTATAATTTATACTTTAGCTTTGATTAGGTTAACATAACCCAGAATGAAATTTTGTGCTTTGATACATGCATCACAGTATTAGAAACTTGGAATGAATCTAAAAGATGGACTTTACACTTATAATGTGGTTCACTCTTTTGATGTTTGGACTCGAGACAGCTTCTCAAAACTTTGTCAACCTACTTAATGACATTATGCATTTATGCCTATGTTGATATACCACCTGTTAGAAAGGTCATTGCTGTTGATATATAGTTAAACAAATGCCTTACACAAAATCTTTGAGTTTTGCTAAAGGATGTGTGGTAAACCATTTTGTAGAGTCAGTAGTTTTTAAAGGAGATAAGGGTTAGAAGAAAGTTGAATGACTTCTTTTTAGTTTTATACGAACAACACTTAGAATTTTACACACCTTATTTACAATAAAAGTAGCTCTTATTTGATCAAATCGTAGCACTAAAAAGGTCTAAAGATATTGGTTTTATCATTCTCATTAGGATGCACAGATGCAGTTCTGCTTTCTTTTTCATAGAAAATAAGAAAGCATTTCTCCTACATACTTTGCCTGAAGAAATAAATTTATTTTGTTCAATCTATGATTAACGAAAACTTAGTAGTTATTTGATTAATCAACCTTATGGCTGACTTTCATGTTCCATTCTTTGACATCTTAGAGTTAATTGAAAGAGATTCTGCATTATTATTCAATGTCGGCGTGCTCTAATATTTATCCAATATTTGACAAGCATATGTCTTGGCTTTTTCATACTAGTGTTTGTGCATCAGATAGATAATGCTAAGTCCTTTTCATCTCCAAATTATTCACTTTCTCAAATGATTATGACACAACATTGGAGTCCTGAGTCGCCACAAGAATTCAATAACTAATTTGTGTCAATAATCTCCCTTATTTCATAACTATCGTGGACCATGGTTTTGGTGCCATATCGTGGGTTTTAAACCATAAATCATCATTATCCTATGAGTCCATTCCTTTCATGTCCGAGATACACAATCCTTTTTAAGGGTCTGATAGGGATGGTGCAAATTGCATGAAGGGATATATCAATGACTGTTGATAAGATACTAAACTTAAACGAAATAATTATGAGATTGAAGATGTGAATTACTTATTAAACAAAGACATGTTTAGCTAGGTTTTGTGCTCAACGTTATTGTTTTCTTATCTGAGAAGATTGGCTCTGTTTTGGTTGTTTGAGGTAATGTCTTAAAGATAATTTGAAGACAACATATTAGAAATGTTTTGGTGTTTGACTGATTGGATATTGGATGTAACCGGGCGTTGGAATGAAGTAGTTAAACAACTTTGATCGGATGGTTGTTAATTGTGGTCCACTAATGAGTTGTGACCTTTATCCCATGGTGGTTGCTCTACTTATGGTAATTGTTGGATGGATGGCTAGTATATTGGAATGACTACGCTATTGGAATTTTGATGTGGACTTCTCCAACCATTTGGGTATACAACTCATTTAAAAAACAAAAGGTGCAAAACTGAAAAGAAACATGTGAAACAAACAACTGAAATTACAAAATGTTATATGCAAACCTGCAAAACTTGATTGATTATCTGGTTAGTGGAAACACACTAGCCATTAGTGTTTGATCTGTGCAGCAAGACTACTGCTATAATGCTGCATAATGGTTGGTTTTTTGATATGCACAGTACGACAGTCGAGTACTCGAGTCACATTCATTATACAAATAGAAGATATACGCAGAAGTCTATTTTTCCAATTATGAAGCTTTTATCTAATGCTTTTTGTCCCTGCAGCCTGACCGCGTCGCTGACTTCTGTAAGAGAAACAAATTGCAGCTTATTGTAAGAGCCCATGAATGTGTTATGGATGGTTTTGAACGGTTTGCTCAGGGGCAGTTGATCACTCTATTTTCTGCTACCAACTACTGTGGTATGCATAGTTTTGGTTTCCCATTCCCTTTTATGCATCAAATCAAATCTGCCGTATAAGGTAACACCTGTTTCAGGGACGGCAAATAATGTTGGGGCCATATTGGTAGTTGGAAGGGGATTGGTTGTGGTTCCCAAATTGATTCATCTTTTGCCACCTCCAATTCAGTCTCCTGAGACATCTCCCGAACGTGTCCTAGATGAGACATGGATGCAGGTGAGATATGGCAGGGTTTTTGACATATATATATAGTTGATTAAAATGTACCCAGTTGAATACTCACATAATTGGATTTTTGCAGGAGCTTAACATTCAAAGACCTCTAACTCCAACTCGGGGCCGGCCACAACCTGATCTTGATCGTAACTCGCTTGCTTATATTTGATTCTGATCTCGCGATGCATTTCGACTTAATATCATGTCAAGACGCTTTGAGCCTAACCTCTCTCCTGCATGATCATCTGCAACATTGCCATCAAACAGAAAACTCATTGCCAATGGTCTCATGTGCTGCAGGCAGTGCTTCCGAAGGAATGCTAATTAAATTGGCTTTATCAAGGTATGTTTTTAGTTGACACTAATGGGTTTTAGTATTTTAGACCAAAAGAAAGAAAGTGGATTATTAAATTAGGGACATGATTTCCTTTCTCTCTAAGGCTATTGAATTAATAAGATGCATATTATGATTTGTTGCTATTGTCTACACTTTTTCAGTATCGCTAAAGGGTGGAGTCTGCGTGCTGTGCTGGTGGAGATTGTTGTGATGAAGACATGTTTTTTTTGTGGTGAATTAGGACCTTAATAGACGATAAAAAGTTTGATTTCAGTGTGTTTAAATATGTTGGAGCAAGATTTATATGACAATTAGTTGTACTGAATATTCTCAGTAATTCTAGTTTATCATGATTACTGTTCCCATCTTAATTTATTTGCTATTACTTGATGTTTCGTCTGGTGTATCTTGATTTGAATGTTTGCTAGGAATCATATGGGATTTCTCTGGGTTCATCTGCTGATACTTATTGGCCCTTTGATTCAGCGAGTGATATAGGTGTGTTAGATTCATCTTAAGCTGTGGCTAGCTCCATGAACCGATAGTCCCTCAGCCTTGCCTCTTTGGCTCCAGCAGATATTTATAATTGTGCTGACACAATGTTAGCGTTCTCTCACCTTGGTTGGGGCAGGTTTAGCTGGTTGCTATAAAATATGGGATTTTTTTTTTATTATTTGCAACCCATCAGCAACGGTTCATAACCGTTACAAATTTAAAAACGTTGCTAAAATTTTGTACCAAATAGGCATAACAAGCGTTACAAATAATATTTGCAACGCTTAAAAACCGTTGGAAATTTCTGTTTGCAACGGCTAATAAGCGTTGGAAATTTCAATTTGCAACGGTTATTAACCGTTGCAAAAATTTCCAACACTTTACCCACGCCATATTTGCAACGCTTAAAAAGCGTTGCGAAAATTATTAGCAACGCTTTTTTGCCGTTGCAAATAGCCTGTTATGGTGTAGTGTATATTACGTCTAGTTTTAATTCACATCGTAGTATAATTCTCACCATTGCTCTAATTAGACTTTGAATAGATTAGTCAATTTAGGGAACTTGAATGCTAAAGAACTAAGAGTGGAATGAACTTTTTACTCCACTCTATTTCGATAGAATTGAGAGTATAGAAATCTTTGATAGCAACGCGTAATTAAGTTTAGTTTCACTTGTGTTTTGAGTTTCATCGTTCATTTCGTAGGTAAATTATTCAATTTTACGTTTATCACCACGCGCAGCGAAATTAATGGGTGTCCACGATTTGTGATTGGAAAACATACCTTTGAATCCGATTTAGATAACTCTGAGAATCCAAGCTTTATCAAATCCAAAATCAACAATCAACCCCTTGATTTTCTGTTGTATTCCTTTAGAATAGATTGGACGTTGTGTGGACAACGATCTACCAATTCCCTTCTTTCTCTCAAGATCAGAAACGAATTCAAATCTACTTTTCTTGCCTCTTTTTCAGAACCAGTGAATAGTGAAATTCAGCCAGAGAGAAAGAGTATTCTATTTATAGGCTACAACAAAGACCATAAGGAGAAATTAGGGTTGGGCCTCCTAACGGGCTTGGGCTTCCCATGTTCGCCCCGAATACACGGCCCAAGTCCGTCAACAAATGGCTTATTCCACTAAAGGCCATTGTTGCACTACCGCCCTAATCCCAAATTACGTGTCAGCGTTTATGGGCTCCATATTATATGCTCGTTGATCTCCCCGTGTTTAAGATATCGAATGTTCGTTGATTAAGTAAAGTTACTGACAACTACATTAATCAACTTCTTATGTCCTTGAGTAGTACCACTCAACCTCATTGTCATGTCGAAATAAATCCACTTGCAGGGTTTACATGACAATCTTTTTGAGCTCCTCAAGGGGACATCATCAACCCGAGTTCTTGCGGGACACGGATTCCTTCTATAATCAACAACACACTTTACATACAATGTTATTACCCAATCCATCGAGTTTGTTGATTCACAAATGAATCTCACTCATTGCTGATTTAAAGCAATGTACAATGCATGTAAGTGCCCGTTATTATATCCGGATTAGGAGGACAAGCATCCATAATAACAGAGATGTTTGTTCTCTTATATAGTTAGTATAAGGAGAAACAACCTCACTTGGTCCTGTTCAATACACACAAAGTGTACTAGTGTAATCCTATAGTCAAGATAGACTAATACCAGATTATACTACAATCGTACTAATGGTTTGTCCAAATCCATCTAGGTTATGAACGATTACTTATATTTTATATGGTACTGATGATATGATCTTCTGTGTGTTCACACCATGTCATCTACAACATAAAATATTATACACATGCATATAACTAATAACATATATAATCTGCATAACATTTGCCTATATGATTCTCATTCAAAATATAAAGAATTAGAGTTAATACAAAAGTAATGCTTTTAGTATATAACCCTATCAATATATCCACGATACATATCCAAAAATTGAATATCGATAAATACTTATTTCCTAATATTTTGTATTATGTTCTCAAACACCTTTTACAATGGCCCAAGTGTCTTCTTAATCAGTTTCACACTTCACTATGGGCGCGACTACAACACAGGCCTTGCACAAAAAAAAAAATTATCGAAGTCATCTCGAATTGGCTTATTGTAATGACGTGGCGAGAAATAAAAAAAAATGAAGTACGCTCTCCCTCCTCACGTTTCTCTCTCCTCTTTTATACTTTTCTGGCTTTCTCCGTCTCTTCAGCAAAACCAAAAAAATATCCCTTTCTCTTCAGTCCTCATAAAAAAAAACCCCCACACCATACTATTCAATTTTCAAGAAATTGGTGAAGAATTTCTTCTGAGTAGAGCATAAATTTTACAATAAGTTCATAGAAGTTTTACAAACGAAGACAAATTGCAGGTTTAAAGGTAAAGTTGCTATTACTGGTGGAACAAGAGGATTTAGGGGTGCAACAGCCAAGTTGTTTGCGCAGAATGCTAATCATTTCAAAATAACTGATATTCTTGATAAATTTGGTCCTATACTTGCCAACGCTACATACATTGTGACATGACACAAGAATCCGATATGGAGTCTGCCGTCAACATTGTGGAAAGGTTGTTAGAATTTTTTTCTTTAAGGTATACCTACATAGATCATACACATTTGATAAGAGCCCAAAACTGTAGTTTTAACCCTGTAACAGTCATACTTTTAGACCAATTATGTGAGTAATAATTAAGAGTTAACACTGATTACGTGTTTTTATGCATTTCCGGTTTCAAAGTCCATTACGTGTAGAAATGTGCCACTTTAGTGAGATAAAGGAGCAAAGGTCTGTTACTAAGTAGTTCCGTGATTAAAGGCCAAGATTCAAGAAGACAAAGCCTTCCTAAAGCGCAGTCAAAAGCTGAAAAGTCGACACGAGTAGAAACAACACACAAGTCATCAGAACTTTCGAAGGCCGTATCTTTGGACTCAGACCTCGGAATGGGGCCTACCTTATGTCAAAACGACCGGCTTGGAAAGAGCTTTCCAATGGTCTGATCCTTGACCCAATCAGAGGAGCAGAAGTGGACGAAAAGTCGGTTGAAGCTAACTGCAGCTGAAGAGGCCTTTTTGGACTGAAAGAATTGGGTTTTGGGCCTGATTCTCTGGCCCAAAACATGGCTCCAAGCCCATGCACGATTTTTGGATCTGAAAGTATAAAAACCAAAGCTTAGCTCTTTGTTAATGGTAGCTAGTTAGACCTAAACAATATAGATAATTCTAGATCTAGTTTCCAATATTTTAATTAAGTTTTAGTTCCATTTTCAATTCTTGTTTTAGATTAAGTCTTTGAATCATTGTTCTTGATTGATTAGATAAATAAAATAGTTATTTTGTTAATTTTGATTTTTGTCATCTCAATTTATAGATCTAGTTTTAATTCTTGTTGATTATCATTTCGTAGTTTAAGTAGATTGAAATATTGTTAGTTAATTTAGTTAAGTTAGAATTTTAATATGATGAGTAGTTATAATTCAATAGGAAATGATGGTTTGATGACTCAAGGCTAAAACCTCCATTAGATGGGTTGATGAAGCTTTGATGAAAACTTAGTGGTATAGTGTAGAAACATTGTAGAATCTATTCCACTCTAGAAGGTCGTGATTAAGCCATGAGAATGGGTGGGCGACCTCACATGCTAGTTAGTATTTGGTAGAAATGCCATGAACACTAGGGATTAGAACTCGAAATTCTTGCCGTAAGAACGTAAGAATCGAGATACAAGAATCTATGCTAGGTTATTAAGTTGGATTCGAGGTGGATTCAATTCCCCTCTAATCCTTTATCTAGATTCAAAAACAATCATATTTCCATAGCATTAAGTAGTTTAAATTCAACATAATCAATTTCATATTGTATCGTAGAATAACACCCTTCGTAAAGCTCTCATTAGACTTAAGACCGACTAATTAGATTAGAAAACATTCCATGCTAGAGCACTAGGAGTGGAACAAATTTGTGACTCCACTCTATTTTGATAGAATTGAGAGTAGAAACTTTGATAAAAATAGACAAGTAGATAGTTTTAGTTTACTTACGTTTTGAGTTCATCGTTCATTTCGTAGGTAGACTATTCAATTTTATCTTTTATCAATATTACACAATTGTTAATTGTCGAACTACATCTGAGTGACATTAGGAAGACTCACTAAACCGTAATCTTAAAGTAACATGACCGAGTCATTTACATGTCTTAAATCACACGTGTCAGGTCATGACACGTGTATAAAGTGAGTATGAGCTTAACTATATGTGCAGATACTTTTTTGGGCTTAAGCGTATTTCTATTATCATGATGGGCTATAATATAAATACACCCATAATATATAAGTTGAGGTCCCCACCCTAAATCCTATTATGATTCTCATAAGTTTTCCATCCACTATGAGAGAACACAAGAAGGGTTTTAGAGTGGAAGACAACAACATTCCATTGCTGCTTATAAGACTTGCTTGATCAACGTTATGGCTTCAGGTATGTCCTATTATTATTTGGTTTTCTTTATTGATTGACATGCATTCTGGGTAGTGGAGAAATCCTCACAATTGGTTGGGAAATGATAGTATAATGATATTAGAAAATTCACATCACACATTACTCTCACATTGTTCTTTGTGTCGAGTAGTTGAATTCTAATTTACGTCTTGAGGGTTTAAGAGTGGAACGAATCCTGACTCTCTGATATTACTTCATTATTGAGAGTAGGAATATTGATATAAACACGTATTTACGTAAATTGATTATTTATGTTTACGCATAGATAGTTAGAATACGTAACAGTCATACTTTTAGACCAATTATGTAAGTAATAATTAAGAGTTAACACTGATTATGTGTTTTTATGCATTTCAGGCTTCAAAGTCCATTATGTGTAGAAATGTGCCACTTTAGCGAGATAAAGGACCAAAGGTCGGTTACTAAGGAGTTCCGTGACTAAAGGCCAAGATTCAAGAAGACAAAGCCTTTCTAAAGCCTGATCAAAAGCTGAAAAGTCGACGCGGGCAGAAACAACACACAAGTCAGCAGAACTTCCGAAGGCCGTATCTTTGCGTCAGTTTTTTATTTCCTATATTAGTATGTTCTAACCTTGTTTTGTAGATGTTCCAGAATTTCACGTGCTTCCATGGTATTTTTCTACCCTCTTTATTTAAATGCTTTGAGGACAAAGCATGCTTCTTGTTTTTGGGGATAGAAACACGTGTAATGAAGGCATCTGTTAGGATATAGATATGTATAATATGCATTTGTTTTCAAGTTAAAAATTTCAAAAATATAAATAAATAAGTTTATGCTATACACTTAGGAATATTGGTATTGTTTTCTTTCTCTATGCTCTTAACAATCTAGAAGTCTCCGTGAGCTTTTGCATCGGAATAATTGTTAGAAACTTAGGTTAATATGTAGGTAATAATCTTTGCATCTATCCATAAATATATTACATGAGTATCGATGATTGTTAGCGATAAGTTTCTCAAATCTAGGCTAGAGTACTTATTCTACAAATCCTGTGGAGAATATAGCCTAAAAGCCTTATATGAAATAAACATTTGAGAAATGACACAAGGGAGAAGTAAAATCTGGATAGAGAAATCACACGTCCACTTGCTTGATCACTATGCCATATCCTAAGCGAGAATTTAGGCCCCTCTTTGGATCGATATAGCAAGAAATTCAAACCTATGAATTATTTTCCGCTAGTTAAGCCCCTCGAGCCTTTCTTTAGCCTTTCATAAACCACAAATCCTTTACCCTCTGTTACAAAACAAAACAAAATAAAAATTCAACCTACCCAATTTAGATAAGTCTGAAAATAGAATGAGGAAGAAAGAAGAAGAGAAAACTTGTGTAAACAAAAGTTAGTTAATGGCTTCGAAAAATAAAGAAAAGAAGTTTCCATCCAAAGAAAAGAAAAATAAAAATAGAAATAAAATAAAAACTCCAAAAATAGAATAAAAAGGGAGTCAAAAGCGAAAGAAAAGAAAAAAAAAAGTGCTAAGGATGGAAACAAAGTATAGAAGAAAAAGAAAATAACAAGGTTTTCTCTAGTTACATAATCTGAAGACTCTATTATCTCAGACTTGTCCTTTTTGAATATCCATTTCCTTCCTTCTTAAACCATCTCCTAATCTCCGCAACACCTAATAAAGACCTCTAGCTCAATTAGGAATAGGTTAGTGTGATAGTAAGTGGCAAATGTGTTTGATCGACTCAGGCTTCCTTGTTGTCATTGAGATTGTAAGGTAAAGTGTGCCCACTGCACACTGGAGTAGCGAAACTTGAGTGGAAAAATCAGAGTGTTGTATCTTGACTATTATTGTGAGAACCTACTTAAGGACGCTATCCCGAGTTTTAGAAACGAACCTGCTAGGCATTTCATAGTATTACTCATTGTATATATGTTTATTGTAGATGATTGATTATTATGCATATATTAGCTTAGGTTTCGACTTGATTACTCTATATGCATTGCTAGTGA
Organism: Coptis chinensis; assembly: GCF_015680905.1. NCBI lineage: Eukaryota > Viridiplantae > Streptophyta > Magnoliopsida > Ranunculales > Ranunculaceae > Coptis > Coptis chinensis. The sequence continues at coordinate 89,842,686 of NC_141456.1, forward strand.
GAGGAATAGTTAATTTAGAGCATGAATAAGGAAACAATAGTTTATTTCTTAATCGTTGTAGTATAGATGAAGTTTGTGAGTACCTTCACTGGAAAACACTCATGAGGCTATAACTCGTCCACTAGGGAATTCCTAGTGGTTTAAGGCCTTGTTGCATATGGTCAATGCAATCGCGACTCAAAAACGAGAGTAGTTAGAACTCCATTTTTTGGTCACTTATTCTAATTTCTCATCTTTGCTTGAGGACAAGCAAAATGCTGTTTGGGGTGGTTTGATAAGAGCCCAAAACTGTAGTTTTAAACCCGTAATGTGATCATACTTTTAGACGAATTATGTGAGTAATAATTAAGAGTTAACACTGATTACGTGTTTTTATGCATTTCAGGCTTCAAAGTCCATTATGTGCAGAAATGTGCCACTTTAGCGAGATATAGGAGGAAAGGTCGGTTACTAAGGAGTTCCGTGACTAAAGGCCAAGATTCAAGAAGACAAAGCCTTTCTAAAGCCCGATCAAAAGCTGAAAAGTCGACGCGGGCAGAAACAGCACACAAGTCAGCAGAACTTCCGAAGGCCATATATTTGGACTCGGACCTCGGAATGGGGCCTACCTTATGTCAACACGACCAGCTTGGAAAAAGAGCTTTCCAATGGTCCAAGCCTTGGCCTAATCAGTGGAGTAGAAGTGGACGAAAAGTTTGTTGAAGCCAACTGCAGCTGAAGAGGCCTTTTTGGACTAAAAGAATTGGGTTTTGGGCCTGATTCTCTGGCCCAAAATATGGCTCCAAGCCCATGCACGATTTTTGGATCTGAAAGTATAAAAACAAAAGCTTAGCTCTTTGCTAATGGTAGATAGTTAATGGTAGCTAGTTAGACCTAAAACTATAGATAATTATAGATCTAGTTTTCATGTAATAAAATTAAGTTTAGTTTTAAATTTAATTCTTGTTTTAGATTAAACTCTTAGAATCATTATTCTTAATTAGTTTGATAAATAAAATAGTTATTTTTATCAATTTTGATTTTTGTCATTTCAATTTATAGATCTAATTTTATGTTAAATTAATTACTTTAGAACAAGTAGATTATTAATTTAGTATTTGAATCATTGTTTTATTATTCATTAGATTAAGAAAATAGTGTTCTCCATAAGTTAGTTTCATTTCCATTAATTGTTTAGTTTCAATTAAGATTCAAATAATTGTCATTATTAGTTTAATTCAATTATTGCATTAGTAGTTTTGAATTGGGTTTAAACAAGCAAAGTTTCAATCTTTATATCATGTCTTGTTTGAATTCCATTGGGAATGATAAGCGTGATGATTCTCGGCTAAACCTCCATTGAGGGGTTGAGAAGCCTTGATGAAAGCTTTGATTATCGATTATCGTAGAGTCGCCGTAATTTCCTTTGCACTCTAGAAACGATTAGTTCACCATGAGAATGGGTTTAATCGTTCACATACTAGTTATGAATTGGTAGGAATGCCATGTGTAATTAGGGATTAGGAGTAACCATATTGTTCGCGGCGATTCAATTCGATTTCTGACGATTAAATCGATTAGTAGGATTAAGTCGAGTTAAGGTGGAATCAATCCCCCTCTAACTCCTTATCATAGAATCAACGTAGCATTCCATAGTTGTTCTAATAGTCGACTAGTTGCATCTTGTGGGTAGTTGCATCGTGGTCTAGTTGCCACTTCGTAAATCTCTCATTAGACTTTAGAGTTAAGAGTACTTATACGTAGAGAACATAGCATGCGGAAGGACTAGGAGTGGAACGAACTTCCTACTCCACTATATCTAATAGGATATGAGAGTAGAATTCTTTGATAAACTAGGCACATAACATAGTTTTAGTTTACTTACGTTTTGAGTTTCATTGTTCATTTCATAGGTAAACTATTCATTTTAACTTTTATCAACAACCTAAATGGATTTGGACAAACCATTGGTACAGTTGTAGTATAATCTGGTATTAGTCTATATTGACTATAGGATTACACTAGTACACTTTGTGTGTATTGAACAGGACCAAGTGAGGTTGTTTATCTTTATACTGACTATATAAGAGAACAAATGCCTCTGTTATTATGGATGCTTGTCCTCTTAATCCGGATATAATAACGGACACTTACGTGCATTGTGCATTGCTTTAAATCATCAATGAGTGAGATTCATTTGTGAATCAACAAACTTGATGGATTGGGTAATGACATTGTATGTAAGGTGTGCTGTTGATTATAGAAGGAATCCGTGTCTCACAAGAAGTCGGGCTGATGATGTCCCCTTGAGGAGCTCATAAAAATTGTCATGTAAACCCTACATGTGGATTTGATCCGACATGACAACGAGGTTGAGTGGTACTACTCAAGGACATAAGAAGTTGATTAATGTAGTTGTCAGTAACTTGACTTAATTAACGGGCATTCAATATCTTAAATACGGGGAGATCAACGAGCCCATAAATGCTGACACGTAATTTGGGATTAGGGCGGTAGTGCAACAATGGCCTTTGGTGGAATAAGCCATTTGTTGACGAACTTGGGCCGTGTGTTCTGGGCGAACATGGGAAGCCCAAGCCCGTCAGGAGGCCTAACCCGAATTCTCCTCATGGTCCTTGTTGCAGCCTATAAATAGAAACCTCTTTCTCTAGCCATTTTCTACACAAGAAAAATCAAGGTTTTTCTTAAGAAAAATAGATCCAAAATCAATTCCATTTTTGAGAGTGATAGAGGCCAAGTGAGAAAGGAGAGGTTGGTAGATTGTTGCCCACACAACGTCCAATCTAAATATAGGAATATAACAGAAGATCAAGAGGTTGATTTGGATTCATAGCTATTGGATTCTCAGAGTTATCATAGCCGATTCTAAAGGTAAATTTCTAACCAAACCGTGACACCCCTTATTCTGCTACGCGTGGGTGATTCGCGATTTGTAGTAAATCATTTGGCGAAACCATAACAGTTCCTACACCACATACCAGCATTTGATAAACAAGATGTTCGAAGGATTAATATGAGACATTGTGGAGGTGTATGTGGACGATCTCCTGCTCAAGAATTTGAAATGAGGAGATCATCTCTCCCACTTGAAACGAGCATTTGATGTTCTTCGAAAGTATCGCATGAAGCTCAACCCTGTGAAATATGCTTTTGCTGTATCATCAGGAAAGTTTTTAGGGTATCTGGTTACTAAGAAAGGGATTGAGGCGAACCCAGATCAGATCCAAGCGCTCATAGAGATGCCCTCACATAAAAACATGAAAGAGGTTCAAAAAGTTATAGGCAGGTTAGTAGCTCTGAGCAGGTTCATCTCCAAGAGTTTAGATAAGTGCAAACCCCTCTTTCAATTACTGTGAAATAACACCTCCTTCTCATGGATGGAAGAGTGCCAAAAGGCATTCAATCAACTCAAAACATTCTTAGGGGCACCACCGATCCTTTCGAAGCCTGTTGAGGGAGAAGTCTTGGGTTTCTATCTCTGTTCCTTTGACTACAACATCAATTCTGTGCTAATACACGTGTATGAAAAGAAGGTTGAGAAGCCTATCTATTTCTTGAGCCAGACGCTCCTACCAGCAGAAACAAGGTACCCTAAACTCGAAAGAGTCGCTTTAGCACTTGTTTTTGCCGTAGAGAAATTACGATCGTACTTCCAGTCCCACACCATCAAAGTGATCACAAAGTACTAACTGCGATCAATTATGGAACATAATATGATATTATTATTTACGTCCCCAGGATCTCAGAGGAAGGTCAGGCACTAGCAGAATTCTTGGGAGATTTCCCAATGACCTACACAGGATACGATTCAACAACCCCCAGTCCCAATGATGGCATCCTGCCTGAATCCCCAAACTCCCATCCAGACCCATAGGAGTTGAGCTCCGGATGGCGGCTGTTTGTGGATGGATCTTCAAATGACAGAGGTCAGGAGTTGGAGCTGTGTTAGTTACTCCAGACAATATGCAGCTAGAGAAATTTATCCAACTAGGTTGGAATGCCTCTAACAATGAGGTAGAGTATGAGGCGACAATTGCTGGCCTCACAATGGTCCTCGACCTGGGCCTAACACACCTCACAGTTTTTAGTGACTCACAGTTGGTTGTGTTTAAAGTTGATGGAGGGTGTGAGGCCAGGGACGAATGAATGGCCAAATACCTGGAACTGGTAGGGGTCTTCAAGGAAAGTTTGAGAACATTTAGTTCTATCAGCTGTCTCGATCCGAAAATCGACACGCAGATACTTTGGCATATGTTGCCTCGATGTTGGGCAACAACGAGTCACGTTCCATCCCTATAGATTTCCAAGAGAAATCTAGCATTCAGATCCCAGTTATAATAGTTTGTGTTGTTCCAGCCATTACTTCAAGTTGGATAGATCCATATAAGTCTTACTTCAAAGATGGAAAACTCCCTAAGGATAAGAATGTAGCAAGGCGTCTGCATGCAAAGATACAAAGATTCACCCTCATAGGAGACGATCTGTACAAGAAGTCCTTTTTGGGACCTCATCTCAGATGTCTCACCCCACATCACATCTTGCTGAACAGGTTATGCGAGAAGTATATGAAGGAATTTGTGGCAACCATGCTGGGAGGTAGAACACTAGTTCTCAAGATCCTAAGGCAAGGATACTTTTGGCCTTATATGTAAAAGGATGCATAGGTTTTTGCCAGTAAATGTGAAAAGTGACAATGGTATGCTCCTCTAATCCATGCTCCAGCAACATAACTGCACCCATTGGCCAGTCCATGGCCATTTGAGTAGTATGGAATTGATATCGTAGGACCCCTACTACCTGCTCCAGGTAATGTCCGATTCCTACTAGTTGCGATGGATTACTTCACCAAGTGGATAGAAGCAGTTCCCCTTGTCTTCATTCGGGAACATGATGTCAGAAAGTTCATTTGGAACAACATAGTCTACAGGTTTGACATACCCAAAGTTATCATCTCGGATAATGTGCAACAGTTCGTTGGAGGATTGGTTGCTGAATTCTGTGAAGAATTTCACATTACCCATTTGTTCTCTACTCCAAGATACCCACAAGGCAATGGCCAGGCTGAAGCCTCTAACAGGGTTATCTTCGATAACATGAAGCATAAATTAAACGACTGATAAAACGTAAAAATAATAGTTCTACTCAGAAATAGAATGATAAATATTCAAACGCAAGTAAAACTAAAACTATACGAAGACTATATTTATAAAAGATTTTCTACTCTAGAATCTATCGAAATAGAGTGGAGTAAAAGATTCGTTCCACTCCTAGTTCTTTAGCATCCAAAGTTTTCTACGACTATCGGTTTATCCAAAGTTAATGAGAGTAATGGTATGTAATTATACTATGATGTGAATTCAAATAATAAGATACGAATAACAAAATGACGGAAATACTAAGGTTTGAATATAGATAAAGAATTAGGAGAATTTGATTCCACCTTGAATCCAACTTAATAAACTAGCATAGATTGTTGTAATCAAATTCTTACGTTCTTACAATAAGAATTGGTTGTTCTAATCCCTAATCATTAATGGCAATCTCTACCAACTAATGACTAGCATGTGAGGAAGTTCTACCCATTCTCATGACGAATCAACTATCTTCTAGAGTGAAATAGCTCTTATAACGATTTTACACTACACAATCAAGTTTTCATCAAGGCTTCATCAAACCCCTCTAATGGAGGTTTGGCCTTGATTCATAAAACTATCATTTCCCAATGAAATTGAACAAGACATCATATAAAGATTCTAACTTTTCTAATTTAACTAATCAATAATCAAATCCAAATTAACAACTAAGAAATGATCTACAACTAAGATCGAAATTGATTCTAATGAATCTAATAATTAAACTAGAGTATGATTAACTAATTAGGAAATAAAGACAACTAATTTATGAATTTAACAATACTAAAACTTAACAAGACTTAAATCAATAACTAAATTGGAATGAAATTGAATACTTTATTATAAACTAATATTTCATTCTAAAATAATAATCTATTTGTTCTAATACTAATTAATTGAAAGGTAAAACTAGATCTAAAACAATAATTGAAAACTAATTAATGGAATAAAACTTCAAAACTAGATATAGAATTCTCTAATGGCTACTTGCTACCTAACCTAATTGATGCTTAAGAGTTAAGTCTTGTGTGTCGAAATGGAGGAGACCAGATCCACATTTTCATGCATGGGCTAAGGAGCCATGTTTTGGGCCAGAAAATCGAGCCCAAAGTCTAATTTCTTCAGTCCACAGAGCCCTTTTCAGCTGGCTTTGACTTCAACAAACTTTTCGTTCACTTATCCTCCTCTGATTGGGTCAAGGTTTGGATCATTGGAAATCTATTTCCGAGCCGGTCGTTTTGACATAAGGTAGGCCCAATTTCGAGCCTTGAGTCCAAAGATACGGTCTTTGGAAATTCTGCTAACTTTTGTGTGTTGTTTCTGCCCGCGTTGACTTTGACTTTTCAGCTTTTGACCGGGCTTTACAAATGCTTTTTCTCCTTGAATCTTTGCCTTTAATTACAGAACTTCTTAGGAACTAACCCTTGCTCCTTTATCTCACAAAAGTGGCACATTTCTGCACATAATTGACTTCAATGCCTGAAATACATAAAAGCACGTAATCAACATTAACTCTTATTTATTACTCACATAATTGGTCTAAAAGTATTATTATTAAGGGGTTAAAACTACAGTTTTGGGCTCTTATCAAACCACCCCCAAATAGTATTTTCCTTGTCCTTAAGCAAATAAGAGAAATTTGCATAAATGACCAAAAATGGAGTTCTAACTAATCTCGTTTCGCCGAGTGCGATTGCATTGACCATATACAACAAGGCCTTAAACCACAAGGAATTCCATAGTGGACGAGTTATAGCCTCGTGAGAGTTTTCCAGTGAAGGTACTCACAAACTTCATCTATACTACAATGACTAAGAAATAAAACTATTGTTTCCTTATTTATGCCTAAATTATCTATACATCTCGTTAGCAATGAATACAGAATAATCAAGTTGAAACCTAAGCTAGTATATGCATAATAATCAATCATCTACGAATAAACATATATACAATGAGTAATACTATGAAATGCACTAGCAGGTTTGTTTATTAAAACTCGGAATAGCATCCTTAAGTAGGTCCTCACATAAATGTCAAGACAAAAACCACTCTGATTTTTCCGCTCAAGTTTAGCTACTCTAGTGTGCAATGGGCACACTTTACCTTACAATCTCAATGACACACAAGGAAGTTGGAGTCGATTAAATACATCTGCCACTTACTATCACACTAACCTAATCCTAATTGAGCTAGAGGTCTTTATTAGGTGTTGCGGGGATTAGGAGATGGTTTAAGAAGGAAGGAAATGGATATTCAAAAAGGACAAATCTGAGTTAATATGGTCTTCATATTACGTAACTAGAGAAACCATTGTTCTTTTGCTTCTACACTTTGTTTCCATCCTTAGCCTTTTTATTTTGGCTTTTTGACTCCTTTATTCTATTTTTTTGGAGTTTTACTTTGTTTCTATTTTTATTTTTCTTTTCTTTTCTTTGGATGGAAACTTCTTTTCTTTTTCTTTTCAGAAGCAACTAACTAATTTTTGTTTACAAATGTTTTTCTTTTCTCTTTTCTTTACTCATCCTATTCTTAGACTCATTCTATAATGGGTAGGTTGATTTTTTTTATTTTGTTTTGTTTTTGTAATAGGGCAAAGGATTTGGGGTTTATGAAAGGCTAAAGAAAGGCTCAGAGGGGCGACCAGCGGAAAGTAATTCATAGGTTTGAATTTCTGGCTATATCGATCCAAAGAGGGCCTAAATTCTAGCTTAGGATATGGTATAGTGATCAAGCAAGTGGACGTGTGATTTCTCTATCCGGATTTTACTTCTCCCTTGTGTCATTTCTCAAATGTTTCACTCACATAAGGCTTTAGGCTATATTCTTACAGGATTTGTAGAATAAATGCTCTAGCCTAGATTTCAAAAACTTATTGCCAACAATCATAGATACTCATGTAACATATTTATAGATAGATGCAAAGATTATTACATACATATTAACCTATGTTTCTAAAAACTATTCTAATACAAAAGCTACGTGACACTTCTAGATTATTGAGAGCATAGAGAAAGAAAACAATACCGATATTCCTAAGTGTATAGCATAAACTTTTTATTTATATTTTTATATTTTTAAAATTTTTAATTTTTTTTAAACTAGAAAACAAGTGCATATTATACATATCTATATCCTAATAGATGCCTTAATGACACGTGTTTCTATTCCCCCCAAACAAGAAACATGCTTTGTCCGCAAAGTATTTAAATAAAAAGGGTAGTGAAATACCATAGAAACTCGTGAAATTCTGGAACATCTGCAAAACAAGGTTAAACATACTAATATAGAAAATAAAAACTAACGCAACTCTATAAGAGTTCCACCCGTTATGGGGTTAATAAGAAATAAATTGTTTGGGACATATGCAAACACTAACTGAAAAAAAAACTAACCTTAACTCCCGTTTAATCCTCAGCCTCATTTCCCTCTCCAAAGAGAGGAGGTTCCTTCGCATCCTGCCATGCCATGATAACTTGCCAAGCCCGCCGCCATATGTCATCAACTTGTGCTAACCTGTCTAGTGTTACTATGTTTGATGAGGTGTAAGGAGCAACCAAATGAGGTTGCACTCGCCATCCCGGCCAAGTCATTACTCAAAATGAGGGAACCACCCAATTGGTGGGTCTCATGACTTCAACCCTTTTCCAATCCGTGAACTGGGTACATAATTTAGGTAGACAACTGAGCATGATGTGGCAAACCAAAACAGGCATAAGAAGATACTTATGCCGCATGCTTTGGGCTCTCTTAAGACTAGCCACTAATACTCGGGGAATGTCATATCGGCGACGTCCCTCAACTAAAGCAAGGAAAACGTCACTAGCGGTACTATTTGTAGAGGTAAACTGCCAATCCCCTAAAATATTTATTAAGATGAATAACATGGTGGTGCCTACATTGAGGGACATGCTACCAATGGCTATGTTATAACGCCCTTGGTCCATTATACGAGACACCCCCCCATAATACTCATGGAAATATGTATAGTCATAGAGGTATGCATTATCGGTCATATATCCCCACGTGTGAATAGGATGAGGTATTGGTATTCCCGAAACTAATGCTACCACATACTTACTGAATTCTAGTGGTGTGTCATCAACAATGACGAAGAATTCTTGTTCTCCATCCTGGTTATAATAGAACTTAACATTATTGTAAAAAAATTCTGTAAGCTTAGGTGAATACGAGTTGTCTTCACTTACCAGAAGATGCCTCCATCCTAACTACATGATCCTTTCGTGGAACCACTGTCCATAAGTCTCGCTCCCCAACAAGTGTTCGAAAGACTGCTCCGGTATCACTATAGGAGAAGTCATCACAAAACTACTCTCTAGAACAGCTGCAACGATCCTGGAACAACCCAAAAAAAATTGGAATTTTTTGTGCCCACGGGGTCAGGGCGCGGGGTGTGCCTTGGTGAATTTCAAGTTCCAGGCACTTGGGTGTAGGGCACGATCACTTTTTGCCTGGGATGGGCGCGGGTCGCACTCAGGATGAAAATTGGAAGTCCAGTGTTTTGGGCGCAGGTCGCGCTCAGGTTTGGGATTGGTAGGGTGCGGGTCGCGCTCTAAAGAAATTTTGACTGGCAATACTTAGTGCACAGGTGGCGCTCCACTGGGGCGCAGGTGTGCTCCGAGGTGCTGAAATTCAAAAGTGAGAAGGAAAAAGAAGGAAAAGTTGGGAGCGAATGGTGAGAGATGAATGTGAGGTGTAATGGGGGTTGTGAGTGTAGAATGAAGGAAGTTTATATAGGTTTTAAGTTTCCAAAACGAATCGGGAAGTTGCCAAAATGCTTTAAGGCAATTGCCAGAAACAAAAAATTTCCAAAACTGAAAACCGAAACAACCCATATTCTTGATTCTAAAACAACCTGAATATCTTTTAGATTGAATTTAGAATAGTAACTTCTAAACTCTTTTAGATTTCATCCTATCATAACATCTAATCATAGGTATGCCCATATCAGCAATATTCTCAACCATCACTCCAAAACAACTTATAAAATGGAGGATCATATAATAAATCATGCTAGAGTAAATAATACCACCCCCAAACAATTCGGGAAGGTAGGATTAACAATAAAAACAATGCACAATTTGAAAAGAACCATATTATATTAAAAATGAAATTCAAACAACATTTTAACTACCAAATTCACATTTAACTTCAGAATTCAAGGTTTAACATCCGAACTAATAAAAAAAATACATAAAACATAAAAGGAACAATAAAAATAACATCTAATCCATAAGAGCCCTAAACCACTCGCTGCTGGTATTAGAAGGCACCTGAGCTCCCGATGGGCCAGAGCCATCCGTCCTACGGCGACGACGCTCGTGCCTCACAGAAACCTCCTCCTCAGAAGAACCCCCTTGGGGTGGGAAGCGTGCAAGCATATCTTCTCGGAACTTGCGCTGAGCTTCCATCTCGGCCTTCATCTGTTCCTAACGCTCATCCTCGCACTGGGCATGAGTCTCAAAGTTATGATGCATGGCAGCCTGCCGAGTCTGAAGATCTTTGCAAATAGTATTGAGAGAACGCATGCCACGATGAAGCACCGACATGCATTCTGCATCCGACCTACACCTCTCCAAGGCATCGGCATCAAGACATGCCGTGTCCTCCCTATCCTCCGAGTCATCCTCTTCAACTACCCTATCTTCAGGCAACCTCCAAATCTTTTGGGTACACTCCGTATAAATAGTAGGATTTCGGTGCACTTTCAGCCAAATCCTATCAGACATCAGAGTCACTCTCAAGGTCATCATGATCTTCGTTATCAAAACAGGGAGAGGTGCAATACTCTTCCCAACTCCCCTAATCATGTTACTCAAAAACTCCAGAATATAGAATTCATACATCTGCTCCTTGAGTATCCATAGAACGTGCAGGTAGTTCAGACTGATGTCACTGACCTTCTCCTTCCCTCTGACATTCCTACCAATCCACTGAGCTACAACAAGCTGGTTGGTTCGCAGAGACGACTGGCAAACACAATGTGAGCTCGCATTGTAGTTCTCTTCCAAAACAGTCGCGTTCATCAAAGGCTCGATCCCAGTAAATTGGGATTCCTGTAATGTGGCATCGAGATGGCGTCTAGGCGGAATGCCTAAAATCTTAGCCAACAACCTAGTAGATACTTTTCTCCTCCTCCCGGCCACCTTAACAAAAATTCTATTCCTATCCAACTCCCTCGTCCTATAAAACTGTCAGACCAAATCTTCGTGGTAAAAATCGTTTGTCGAGTACCACAAACCACTCCAATCTCTCCTAACCATCTCGTCACCGTAAAACGGTGCAAAGTGGTCGGCAGTAAATGCGTGCTCTGGCAAAATCCTCCGTCTTTGAGCCATTCAAAGTTTTGAAACGATTTGAGGGTTTAGATATGGTGTGGGAAGCAATGTGAAACAACCTCACTAGAAAAACGATGGTGGTGGTGCGACAACTCCAAATTTCTTGGATTTTTGGTGGTTTTCGGTGGTGGAAATTGTTGGGGGTGGTGGTGGGAATGGTTTGGAAAAGATTTGGGGTGGGCTTGTATTGTGGGCGTGGGTGTAGTTAGGTTTTTTTTTTTTTTTTTTTTTTTTTTTAATTTGGTTAGGTTTTTAATCTTTGTTAATGGTGGAATGAAACAACCCGTGACTGTTGGTTTGAAGATGGAGACGTACGTGCGTGGCACAGGCGTACGAGATTGGGCCCTAGCCCAATTTGACTTTTCGAATTTTTTTCAATTTTTCGCGCAACTTCAAACTAAATTTGCCGCTTCGTTATCGGTCCGATTTTTGCGAATGAGTTATGGAAATGATTAGGAGAGAATTTCCAATCTAATGATCCATAAAATACTCTATTCCAACCATGGATGACATATAAGAAGATGGAAAATGCCTCAAAGTGCGTGCATAACATAAGTTCTGTGAACGAATGAACTCTCATTTCATAGATAATGTCAACCCGAATCGAAATACAATTAAACGGCCTAAACAACACAAATGGAAAGTTGAACAATCCAGGATGGAAAACGAACACCCCACCCCCAAACAAATTTTAGACAACAGCGTTTAGAAAATTTGTTTTTAAAAGTGGGTCTTTTAAAGTCAGATTCCCGAGACTTCCTAAATTACTATGTTTGTGATTTTAATAAATTTTTTTTTTTTTTTTATGAATAAGATTTAATATAAGAAAAACAAAAAAAAAAACAATAAATAGATAATTCACACCATAGAAGAACATGACTCAACAATCGAGAAAACATGCACTAATGGAAAACGTGAATTATGTTAACCGTGGACTTAGGATCTGGTACTTACAGCCACACACTCCATAGGGAGGGCCCGGTTACCTGAATGGTACACTTACCAATATATGGAAATGAAAGGAAGTGCACCAACGAAAAAGTCAGTCCTCATAGATGGGGTCCTGTAAAAGGACTTCCTCTTCATCAGGGGACAAAAGCTCGTGGAAATGTTTCAACCGTTGGCCATTGACTTGAAATGTACTGTTGTCCTTGGGATTTACCAAGGTGATTGCCCCTTGAGGGGTGATTTCAGTAACCAGAAAAGGACCAGACCAACGGGTTTTTAATTTCCTTGGAAAAATATGTAGATGGGAGTTGTAAAGTAAGACCTTGTGACCTACTACAAACTCTTTGCGCAAGATTTGCTTATCATGAACACGTTTCATGTTAGCTTTATAATCCTTCGCGAGATCATAAGAATCACTATGGATTTCTTCAAGCTCATTCAATTGCAACTTGCGCTTGACACCCGCCTCATCAAAATTGAAGTTAAAGATTTTTATAGCCTACATAGCGCGGTGCTCCAATTCAACGGGCAAATGACAAGGTTTCCCAAATACAAGTCTAAAGGGAGACATACCTATAGGAGTTTTAAAAGCAGTCCTATATGCCCATAAGGTATCAGATAGACGCTTTGACCAGTCTTTCCTATCAGGATTTATAGTTGTTTCTAATATCTTTTGCTTTTGCTTTCCTATATACCTTACCTTACTTTTGCTTTTACACTTTGTTTCCATCCTTAGCCATATTTTTCTTTTCTTTGGCTTTTGACTCCTTTGATTCTATTTTTTTTTGGAGTTCTAACTCATTATTTTCTTTTATTTATTTATTTATTTATATTTGGATGGAAACTTCCTTTTCTTATCTGAAGCGACTAACGAATTCTAGATTTCAAAAGTTCTTCTCTTTTCTATTCTTCATCTCTATTCTCAGACTTATTCAAAGAATTGGGTAGGTTGATTTTTTATTTTGTTTTGTTTTGTAACAGGGTAAAAGATTTGTGATTTATGAAAGGCTAAAGAAAGGCTCAGAGGGGTGACTAGCAGAAAATAATTCATAGGTTTGAATTTCTGGCTTATATCGATCCAAAGAGGGCCTAAATTCTCATTTATGATATGGTATAGTAATCAAGCAAGTGGACGTGTGATTTCTCTATCTGGATTTTACTTCTCCCTTCTGTCATTTCTCAAATGTTCACTCATATAAGGCTTTAGGCTATATTCTCACAGGATTTGTAGAATAAGTACTCTAGCCTAGATTTCAGAAACTTACTGCCAACAATCATAGATACTCATATAACATATTTATAGATAGATGCAAGGATTATTACATACATATTAGCCTAAGTTTCTAAAAACTATTATAATGTAAAAGCTACGTGAGACTTCTAGATTATTGAGAGCATAGAGAAAGAAAACAATACCAATATTCCTAAGTGTATAACATACTTTTTATTTTTATTTTTAAAATTTTTAAAATTTTTGAATTTTTTTAGCTAGAAAATAAGTGCATATTATACATATCTATATCCTAACAGATGCCTTAATTACACGTGTTTCTATCCCCCCAAACAAGAAGAATGCTTTGTCCTCAAAGTCTTTAAAGAGAGTAGGCCAATAAAACCCACATTATAGAATTTTAGCAGCTATTTTCATACCACTGAAATGGCCACCACACTCTTTTTCATGCCAGAATGAGAGTACCTCATTTTATTCCCACTGGGGAATACAACGACGAATAATCTGATCCGCACAATACTTAAAAAGGTAGGGGCTCATCCCAAGATTATAGCTTAACTCCGCCAAAAACTTCTTCGTTCATTTCTTGACCCGGTCATAAGGAATAACATCGACGCTAAATAATTCCGCGATGTCGACATACCATGGTGTAGAAAATATAGCATACAGATGCTCATCCGGAAAAGAGTCTGGTATGGAGTGAGAATCACTATCATCGTCGTTTGTAAGTCTAGATAAGTGGTCGGCAACTACGTTTTTGACCCCTCGTTTGTCCTTTATTTCTAATGTGAATTCTTGCAGGTGAAGAATCCATCGGATCAACCTCTGCTTAGCATCCTTTTTTGCGAGAAGGTACCTAAGGGCTGTATGTTCCATATAAACTAGAGTCTAGAACTAACCAAATAAGGACGAAACTTATCTAAAGCATAAACGATAACTAAGAATTCTTTTTCAGTAGTTGTATAATTCCTTTGAGCATCGTTTAGAGTTTTACTAGCATAATAAATAATAGTAGATTTATTATCTAGTTTCTGTCCCAAGACAGCACCAACTGCATAATCACTAGCATCACACATGAGCTCGAAAGGTTTATACCAATTGGGAGGTTGTATAATGGGTGCAGAAGTTAAGACGGCTTTCAAAGTTTCAAAAGCCTGTTTACAGTTAAAATTAAAATCAAAGATGGCCTCTTTTAAAAGCAGATTAGTTAAGGGTCTAGCTATTTTTGAAAAATCTTTGATAAAACATTTATAAAAACCTGCTTGGCCTAGAAAGGATCTAATATCACAGACAGTCCGTGGTATAGGTAGAGTAGCTATCTTATCTAGTTTTGCCTTATCTACTTTGATGCCATCACTAGATATGATGTGAGCTAGTACTATGCCTTTTTTCACCATGAAGTGACATTTTTCCCAATTTAAAATGAGACCCTTCTCTTCACATCGCATTAAAACTTTAGACAGGTTAGACAGGCATTCAGTGAAAGAGTCTCCATAGAAGGAAAAATCATCCATGAACACTTCCATGAAATGCTCTACCATGTCACTAAATATATGGAGCATACACCGCTGGAAGGTACCAGGAGCATTACAAAGGCCAAAAGGCATTCATTTATAGGCGTATGTTCCAAAAGAACATGTGAAGGTAGTTTTTTCTTGGTCATCAATATCAATAATAATTTGGAAATAGCCGAGTAGCCATCCAAAAAACAATAAAAAGCATGACCAGCTAAACGTTCAAGCATCTGATCTATAAAGGGTAAAGGAAAATGATCCTTTCGTGTCATGGCATTTAAACGCCTGTAAGCAATACAGATCCTCCATTTCATAGGGCCATGCGTTGCAACATATTCACCCTTGGCGTTATGTACCATGGTAATCCCTGATTTCTTTGGAACTACATGAATGGGACTGACCCATTCGCTATCAGAGATTGGGTATATGATACCCACATTAAGTAACCGTAAGACTTCTTCCCTGACCACTTCTTTCATGGCAGGGTTTAAACGACATTGAGGTTCGCAGGAAGTATTTGCGTTATCCTCTATAGATGGAGATGGTTTAAATGATGATGAGTGCACACATTAGGGTCATTTCCCTTAATGTCGGCTAGGGACCAACTAATCGCAGAACGATGTTCTCTAATCACCCTGATCAACGTGTCTCTTCCTCCTTAGATAACAGAGAAGATATAATTACCTGATGACTACCATCCGGATTAAGTTAAATATACTTTAACTCAGGAGGAAGTGGTTTAAGCACCGGGGTGGGAGGAATATCAATAAATGCTTCTGGAGGGTCCTCATCTTGAGTAATGAATACTTGCTTAGGCAGCAGGTCTTCAAACTCTGTATATGGAGCAACCGAAGGGTCTACGATTTGTGTAGACTTGAAGATGGTGTTGACTTCCTCTATGTAGGAGTCATCAACAAAATCTAAACTTCCGAAAGAAAGGAATTTATGCATATGGTTTTTTGGAAATGTGTTATTAAAGTAATCTTGAGCTAAGCTCTCGATCATGCTAACCTCTCCATCTATAGACGAATCTGGTAACTGTTTCATTAGTTTAAACACATTTACCTCAACCGAAATATGGCCAAAAGACAAGGACATCGACCCATCGCGGCAGTTTATAAGCGCGTTGGCAGTCGCCAAGAAGGGACGCCCTAAAATGATCGGAACAGAGTCGTTAGCGACTTCTGTATTGAGGATAACAAAATTAGCAGGATAGTAGAAATCTTGGACCTTAACAAGCACATTTTCAACCACACCCTTAGGGTACTTAATTCATCGAACCGCTAATTGTAACGTCATTTTAGTAGGTTGCATCTCTTGTAGACCTATTTGTTTGTATAGATAATACGGGAGTAAGTGAACACTCGCCCCCATGTCTAGTAAAGCGGTCATCGTGTGGGAATCTCCTAAGGTGCATTGTACAGTAGGACGACCAGGGTCCTTGTACTTAACGATTCCATTGTGTTCCGTTAAAGTTGGAAATTGTTCAGTTAAAAAGGCATCTTTAGGAATATTTGTCTTACGCCTAGTAGTGCATAACTCTTTAAGAAACTTAGCATGGTGAGGTAATTTTTTTATCGCTTCAAGAAAAGGAAGGTTTATCGTTAGATTTTTGAAAACTTCCCTAGTCTCATCGAAATTCGTATCCTTAGTTAACATTGCTAATCTCTAGGGAAACGGTGGTTTCTCTCTATATTTAGCGTAATGATTAACAAGATATTTAACCTTGGCTTTTTGTTTCTTAGGTTGTGGTTTAACTTGTACCTCTACAGGGGTAGGCTCTTCAGTTTCTATTACGTTATCTAGTACAATCTGCGGTGTAGGGACAACTGGTGGGGTAACTATAGGCATAGTTACTTTGTTATCTACCACTCTCCCAGAACGGAGAGTGGAGATGGCATTTAGCTCTCCTATGTTTTTATTTTCCGTACTAGTATTACCATTTACCTCAAAGGCTGTGTTTGGTGTTTTCGGATTAGGTATCGCTTGTCTTGGAAACACACCTTTGGGTTGTACTTTCTCTTGAGCTAGCTGCTGTAAGGTAAGTTGGATGGGTTGTAAAATTTGTTGTTGAGATTGCATAAAGGTATCGAAACGATCCTGTTGGGGAAGACTGTTAGCTTTAGGTTGTGTGGCATGAACTATGTCACATTGATTATTAATGGGTGGATTTGGGTAGTTATTATTTACCGGAACGATACCTCTATTAGCATTATAATTATTATTATTATAATTATTATAATTACCCTAACCTTGTGCTTGACCTTGTCGTGGTTGCGCTTGGTTGTTATAATTATTATAATTACACTGACCTTATCCTTGTCGTGGTGGAGCTTGGTTGTAATTGTTTGCTTGCCTAACATTTTGATTATTAAACCCTGGAGGTGTTACTTGTTGATTATTTCTCTAACTGAAGTTGGGATGTTGTCTCCAAGGGGAGTTAGGAATAGAAAACTATTAATTGAGCAAACATTATCTTGTTGTGACTGTTGATGCTCATAGGCGAAAGGACAATAGGAGTCGGGATGCTCTGGACTCAAACATAAATTACATGGATTGGAGTTGACATTCATAATGGGGATAGGCGTTTGTTGCACAGAAATAGCCTCTACCTTTTTAGTTAGAGATTCGATAATATTTTTAAGTTCAGGATCGGGTTTCATCTCAAATATACCGGCAATCTTTACTGTTGTCAAATAACTAGCGTTGCGGGAGATATCGTCACTACCCCCCCAGTTATTATTACGCTTAGTCTGATCTTCTAAAAATTTATAAGCCTCTGAGGCTCCTTTACTTAAGAAACTACCCCCATTCATTATGTCAAGGACGTTTTTATGGTGGTGTAGAAGTCCCTTGAAAAAGGCACGAACTAACGTGTCTTTCGCGAGGTAATGATGTGGACACTCTATAAGTAGATCGGTGAAATGATTCCAAGCCTCTGAAAATGATTCATGAGGATTCTGTCGAAAGAAATGAATCTTGGAAAGCATTTCATCGGTCTTCAGTGGTGGGTAAAAATGTTCCATGAATAGTTGAACAAGTTTAGCCCACGAGTTCACAGAATTTGGCGCTTGGGCAGTTAACCAAGACGCCGCCTTATCGGCTAAAGTGAAGGGAAATACCCTTAGTCTAATTTGTTCAGCACCAATCGTAGGATGGTGAAATGTAGTAAGGACTTGGTCAATCCTACGCATGTGTTGATAAGGCTTTTCATGGTCTAACCCATGAAAAATGGGTAACAAATTAAATATATTCGGGGGAATTCGGAAATCCCCCACTGGGTCTGATAGAACGATGTAAGATTTAAGGCTATCGTTCAAGGCTTTGTAAAAGTCCGAGAGAGGAGTCTCTTTTTCTTCAGCCATTATTTCAGGTGTGGTGTGTGGTATGCTAGCTAGAGGTGTAGTGAATGGTATACTAGAAAGTCTTGTTTGTTGCCGTTGTCGGTTAATTACGTTGGGCGTTTTTCTTCGGCCTGACCTTAATCTCATGCAAGGCTAAGACCAATCTTAATGAAATACAACAACACTCCAAACAATCCTGATATGCTAGTATGAACCTCTAACAGAAGATGTGAGGTGTGGAAGAAAATAGTACCTGAAAGCCTCCTTGCTTCACTTATGAATAACGTCTTGTTTACGCGTGCTCAATGTATATAACAAGTTAGAACACTGAAAATCTTGAAGAAATGGAAGTTTGAATCAAACCTGTGGAAATTGGGCAGTTTCAGCAGAGGGCGCGGTCGCACTCAGAATAGGCCTAGGCTGGGCGCAGGTTGCGCTTTGGTCAAGCTGGAATTCCAGGCGTTTGGGCGCAGGTCGCGCTCCAAGTTAGCCTTGGTAGGGAGTAGGTCACGCTCAGGCAAAAAGTGGAATTACAGGTGTGTGGGCGTAGGTCGCGCTTGTGGTTTGCCTTGGCAGGACGCAGGTCGCACTCAACCAAAAGACGGAATTCCAGGCGTTTGGGCGCATGGTGCGCTCAATTTTGCTTTGCACAGGGCGCGCGGTCGCCCTCCAAGTAATTTTTCTGAGGAAAATTTAAGTGCTGAAACAGACAACCATAGTGAGAATGAAACAAGGGTGGGTGGGTTATGGGACTTTGAAAAACTATCAATTCTAAAGAAAACAAGACTAAAGAGTACTAAGATGGCAGCGACGCCATTTGATAACCCGATAAAAGTGAATATAATTCTACTACGAATAAACGATGAAGTCTAAACAAAAGTAAAACTATAAACTAGTCTGTTACTAGATTTATCAAAGATATTTGTTTTCTACTCTCGAATCTATTGACATAGAGTTGGAATAGAAGATTCATTCCACTCCTAGTCCTTTAACATTCAAGTTTTCTACAATTGACGAGTCTATCCAAAGTCTAATGAGAGTAATGGTGAAATTTATACTACGATGTGAATTCAAATAACAAGCTACGAATAACGAAATGACAAATTGCTAAGAGTTGAATCTAGATAAAGAGTTTGGGGAATTTGATTCCACCTTGAATCCAACTTAATAAACTAGCATAGAATTGTTGTAAACCAATTCTTAAGTTCTTATGGAAAGAATTGGTCATTCTAACCCCTAATTATACATGGCATTTCTACCAATTCATAACTAGCATGTGAGGTCGTCCACCCATTCTCATGGCGAATCAACGACCTTCTAGAGTAGAATAGATTCTTACAACGATTCTATACTACACAATCAAGTTTTCATCAAGGCTTCATCAAACTCTTCTAATGGAGGTTTAGCCTTGATTCATCAAACTATAATTTTCCATTGAATTAAAACTAGACATAATATAAAGATTTGAACTTTACTAATTTTAACTAACAATACTTCAAATCTAATTAGTAACTAAGAATTGAATAACAACAAGAATTGAAATTAGATCTACAAATTTAAATGACAAAAATTGAAATGATCAAGAACTACTATTTTATTTATCTTATCAATGAAGAACAATCATTACAATAACTAATCTAAAACAATGTATGAAACTAATTAATTAACTAATTGAAATTCCAAAAATCTAGATCTACAAGCTATTTTAATGGTTACTTCATATTCTAAGCTATCTAACTATCTCTTTCTTAAGAGCTAAGTCTTGTTTTATCTAAAGCAGGAGACCAGATCCACAATTTCATGCATGGACTGAGGAGCCATGTTTTGGGCCAGAAAATCGAGCCCAAAGCCCACTTTCTTCAGTCCACCGAGCTTGTTTCAGCTGGCTTTGGCTTTAGCAGACTTTTCATCCACTTTTACTCTACTGATTGGGTCAAGGCTTAGACCATTGGAAATCTCTTTCCGAGCCGGTCGTTTTGACATGAGGTAAGCCCAAATCCGAGGCCTGAGTCCAAAGATATGGTCTTCAGAAGTTTTGCTGACTTGTGCACTGTTTCTGCCCGTGTTGACTTTTCTGCTTTTGATCGGGCTTCATAAAGGCTTTGTCTCCTTGAATCTTGGCCTTTATCACAGAAATTCTTAGCAACCAACCTTTTGCTCCTTTATATCGCCAAAGTGACACATTTCTGCACATAATTGAGTTTCATGCCTGAAATACATAAAAACACGTAATTAGCATTAACTCTTATTTATTACTCGCATAACTGGTCTAAAAGTAGTATTATGAAGGGGTTAAAACAACAGTTTTAGGCTCTTATCAGGTACTTAATAGATCGATCCGCTAATTGCAACGTCATTTTAGTAGGTTGCATCTCTTGTAGACCTATTTGTTTGTATAATACGGGAGTAAGTTAACACTCGCCCCCAGGTCTAGTAAAGCGGTCATCGTGTGGGAATCTCCTAAGGTGCATTGTACAGTAGGACCACCAGGGTCCTTGTACTTAACGATTCTATTGTGTTCCGTTAACATTGAAAACTGTTCAGTTAAAAAGGCGTTTTTAGGAATATTTGTCTTACGCCTAGTAGTGCATAACTCTTTAAGAAACTTAGCATGGTGAGGTAATTTTTTAATTGCTTCCAGAAAAGGTAAGTTTATCGTTAGATTTTTAAAAACTTTCCTAATCTCGTCAAAGTTTGTATCCCTGTTTAACATAGCTAATTTATGGGGAAACGGTAGTTTCTCTCTATATTTAGCGTATGGATCAACTAGATGTCAAACCTTTGCTTCCTGTTTCTTAGGTTATAGTTTAACTGGTACCTCTACAGTGGTAGGCTCATCAGTTTCTATTTCGGTATCTAGTTCAATCTCCGTGTAGGGATAGTTACGTTGTTATCAACCACTCTCCCAGAACGGAGAGTGGTGATGGCATTTTGCTCACCTATGTTTGCATTTTCCGTACTAGTATTATCGTTCACCTTAAAGGCTGTGTTTGTTATTTTAGGATTAGTTATTGCTGGACCTGGAAACACACCTTTGGGTTGTACTTTCTCTTGAGCTAACTGCTGTAAGGAAAGTTGGATGGCTAATAAAATCTATTGTTAAGATTGCATAAAGGTATCTAAACGATCCGGTTGTGGAGAAGTGTTAGCTGTAGGTTGTGTGACGGGAATTATATCACGTTGATTATTAATTGGTGGATTTTGATAGTTATTATTATTAACCGGAATGATATCTCTATTAGCATTATAATTATTATTGTTATAATTATTATAATTACCCAGACCTTGTCATTGTTGTGGTTGAGCTTGGTTGTTATAATTATAATTACCCTGACCTTGTCCTTGACCTTGTCGTGGTGGGCCTTGGTTATAATTGTTTGCTGGCCTAACATTTTGATTATTAAACTCTGGAGGTGTTACTTGTTGACTATTTCTCCAACTGAAGTTGGGGTGTTGTCTCCAAGGGGTATTAGGAATAGGATAACTATTAATTGAGCAAACATTATCTTGTTGTAATGTTTGTTGTTCGTAAGCGAGAGGACAATAGGAATCGGGATGCTCTGGACTCAAATAGAAATTACATGGATTGGTGTGGACATTCATGACGGGAATAGGCTTTTGTTGAACAGAAATAACCTCTACCTTTTTAGTGAGAGATTCGATTAAATTTTTAAGTTCAGGATCGGGTTTCATCTCAAACATACCGGCGGCTTTAACTATTGTAGAAGAACTAGTGGAACGAGAGTCACTACCCCCCCAGTTATTATTACACTTAGTTTGACCTTCTAAAAATTTATAAGCCTCTGAGGCTCCCTTACTTAGGAAACTACCCCCATTCATTATGTCAAGGACTTCTTTATGGTGATATAGAAGTCCTTTGAAAAAGGCATGAACTAACGTGTCTTTCGCGAGGTTATGGTGATAAGAAGATCGGTGAAATGATTCCAAGCCTCTGAAAATCATTCATGAGGATTCTGTTAAAGGAAATAAATCTTGGAAAGCATTTCATCGGTCTTCAGTGGTGGGTAAAAATGTTCCATAAATAGTTGAACAAGTTTGGCCCACGAGTCCACAGAATTAGGCGCTTGGGCAGTTAACCAAAACGCCGCCTTGTCGGCTAAAGTGAAGGGAAATACCCTCAGTTTAATTTGTTCAGCACTAACCGTAGGATGGTGGAATGTAGTAAGGACTTGGTCAATCCTATGTATGTGCTGATAAGGCTTTTCATGGTCTAACCCATGAAAAACGGGTATCAAATTAAACATATTTGGGGGGATTTGGAAATCCCCCACTAGGTCTGATAGAACGATGCAAGAATTGGGGCTATCGTTCAAGGCTTTGTAAAAGTTAGAAAGAGGAGACTCTCTTTCTTCAGCCATTGTTTCAGGTGTGGTGTGTGGTATATTAGCTAGAGGTGTAGTGAGTGGTATACTAGAAAGGCGTATTTGTTGACGTTGTCGGTTGATTACGTTAGGCGTTTTTCTTCAGCCTAACCTTAATCTCATGCAAGGCTAAGACCAATCTTAACTAAACACGACAACACTCCAAACAATCCTGATATGCTAGTATGAACCTCTAACAGGAGATGCGAGGTGTTTGAAGAAAGAAGTACCTGGATGCCTCCTTGCTTCGCTTATGAATAACGTCTTGTATACGCGTGCTCAATGTATATAACAAGTTAGAACACTGAAAACCTTGAAGAAATGGAAGTTCGAAACAAACCTGTAGAAATTGGGTAGTTTCTGCAGAGGGGGCGGGTCGCGCACAAAATAGGCCTAGGTTGGGCGAGGGTCACACTCAGGGAAAAACTCAAGGTCCAGGCACTTCAGTGCGGAGGGTGCTCGAGTTTTTCCTTGGCAAGGCGAGGGTCGCGCTCAGCTAAAAGCTGGAGTTCCAGGCATTTGGGCCGGTGGCGCCCAATTTAAAAGTTTGCCTAGGCTGGTCGCCCGTGTAATTCTCATGAGGAAAATTTCAATGCTGAAATGGACAACCACAGTTAGAATCAAACAAGGGTGGGTGGGTTTTGGGACTTTGGAAGACTAACAATTCTAAAGGAAACAATACTAAAGGGAACTAAGATGGCAGCGACGCCATTTGATAAAACGTAAAAATAATAGTTCTACTCACAAATAGAATGATAAAATTCCAACGAAAGTAAAACTAAAACTATACGAAGACTATATTTATCAAAGATTTTCTACTTTCGAATCTATCGAAATAGAGTGGAGTCAAAGATTCATTCCACTCCTAGTTCTTTAACATTCAATGTTTTCTAATATTATCAGTCCTAGCCAAGTTAATGAGAGTAATGGTGTGTAATTATACTACGATGTGAATTCAAATAACAAGATACGAATAACGAAATGACAGAAATACTAAGGTTTAAATCTAGATAAAGAATTAGGGGAATTTGATTCCACCTTGAATCCAACTTAATAAGCTAGCATAGATTGTTGTAATCAAATTCTTACGTTCTTACGATAAGAATTGGTTGTTCTAATCCCTAATCATTCATGGCAATCTCTACCAACTAATGACTAGCATGTGAGGAAGTTTTACCCATTCTCATGGCGAATCAACTACCTTCTAGAGTGGAATAGACTCTTACAACGAACTTAGTTAATCAACATTAACTCTTATTTATTACTCGCGTAATTAGTCTAAAAGTATTATTTTTAAGGGGTTAAAACTACATTTTTATTCTCTTATCAACGACGCAAAAGGTTTATGTATTAAGGAACTACCTAGGGTCCTATGGGCATACCGAACTACACCCAGATGGTCAACTGGTGAATCCCCATTTTCACTGACCTACGGAATTGAGGCTGTCATACCTCCAGAACTGGTAGTTCCTACTCAGAAGTCAGATGTTGTACACACTCTAGACAATAAAGAGTTGTTATGTAAATAAATGGATCTCCTAGATGAAAAATGAGAAGGTGCCACACTTCGCTTAGCTGCTAACTAACAGATTCTGAAGAGATCATACGACAAGAGAGTCCGGATCCGATCTTTCAAATCTGGAGATCTAGTTTTGCATGAGATCCCAGAGCCCAACGACAAGCTTGGGCCCAACTGGGAAGGACCATACATTATCGACAAGGTTGGTCGAACTGGTTTTTATTATCTACGCACTAGTGAAGGGGACATTCTTGTCAAACCATGGAACGCGCAGCACCTTCGCAAGTACTATCAGTAAATTGTTATTCTATGCTTTTCAATGCATTGTTTGCTCCTCTCCAATTCATCAATAAAGTGCTTCACATTGCCATCGAATTTAATCCTTGCATTTGTTCTTTATTTATGATCCACAATGGACTAAGTCTTTAGGGAGTTATTTTCTCACTATATGTTCAAGAATATTGCATGCCAATTTGCTTTAGAACCAATGATATTGAGCATGGAAAAGTTGAACTGTATGCCAACTCCTTTCCCACGCAGCTGGAACTTTACGCCAGTTCCTTCAAAATGCAATTATCCTCAATGGGTTAAGCCTTTAGGGAATTCGACCACACTAACTGTTCAGTAAACTGTATGCCAGTTTAACTTGGAACAAGAGATAGTATTCTTGAGAGCTTGAACTATATGCCAGTTCCTCGTTCTCTCAAAACATTAACATAGGAGTTGCTAGGAAGATCTGGGTTGGATCCATATCCTAGCACGCAAATCATGAGCCTAGAATAGTATCGGCATGATAAGCGCTGATGAAGACTCCACCACTACTGTTCTGGCGATAACCTATTTATTTTTTAAAATAAATAGAACGTATCATTATTAAACACAGTGTTGTGCTTATGGCACCTAGTTCCTTTCGCAAAGACATAAGCTCTATTGCGATCGAACTCCTACTTACAGTTAACTTGAATGGCTCCCATGCTATCCTGATAAGATTCTGGTCATGCCTCATTTTAATCTATTTAGCCTACTAGGGTTACCTATTGTTGTTCCAAATGAACTTTGGGGGCATCAGCGGAACACATGTCATATAACATAAAGTGAAGATAGTGTATACATAAACTAGAAGAGCTACAGAGCTCAGTAAGTAAATAGTACGCATGCATAAAACAGAAGAGTTGCAGAGCTCAATAAGTAAATTGTATGTGAGCTACATAGCTCAATATTATAGATCCATAGAGTAATTGTTGAAAATAATTGTTTATGAGAATCATCAACTGAAAAACTTATTAAGCAGGGGTAGAATCAAACTTTGGTTCACCATCAGTGCTTGATGTTGCACCATCGTCAGGAACTCTGGATTCACTTTCAAGAACAGACTATGTAGTTAGATTAGTTGGAATGGTCGAAGGCTGAACAAAACACTCACCTAAAACTGGAACTGGCAGAAAAGGAAGCTGAACGGGAGGTATGTCATCATCAATATCTTTTTCAGAGGATGAGGAGGCATCAGGCATAAGTTTTTCCTGGATAGCTGAGATACTGGTGTCTAGATCAGGAAACAAGATGAAAGGGTTGGTCACTTGCCCCTGAGCATCCAACTGAGAGACATACCCAGTAGCCTCAATAGCTTCCTTAAACTTAACTTGTCTGGCAGCATCGAAAGACTCTCGAGAAACATCAAGTACTCTCAGAGCAAAGCAAATGGAATTTTCAGTTGACCTCTTCTTCGCCTCCTTTACCACTTGAGAATAGAACTCAGAGGTCTCCACCAGGAGGTCATCAACCTTCTTATCAGGGCGAAGACGTTTCTCTTTTAGAGCCCTCTCAGAGCCTGGCATGACCTCATTTGCATGGCCAATGACTTACCCAAAGGTCCTCATCTCGGTGTTCCTACGGTTAAGTTCCCTTTGGACTTGGTCATGTTTTGCTTGTAGGGTAGTGAAGTGGGCACGCAGTTCCAAGAACTTTACTTTCCAAGTGGCAGCATCAGCAGGTCCTTTTTGGGCTTTCTCCAGAGAGTTCCAAGGTTGGAGATAGTGTCCCTCATATTCTTGAAGCAAGTATCATATTTCTTCTCTTACACCAAGAGCTGGTCAACTTGGAACTGCAGCTTTGCAATTCTCTTCTCAGCTGGCCTCTTTCGCCCAGATTAGCTCACCAGTAGCCATGACATCAGTTGATGAATCAGAGAAGGCCGAAAAATGGGTTCTTTCATAGCCAAAAAATTATTCACTAACTAGAAAAGAATATAGGATGTGTAAGAAGCACAATCAAAGAAATCAAACACTAAACAGAGGAAAAAGTCTTACCTTGGCAAGGTGAACAACAGATTGGCAAAAAGGCATGTTTAGGGTCCTAGCTATGTTGGCTTCAACTTTGTCAACAGGAAAACGCGCAGTTTCCAGAACTCCAAGCGCGATATCAACATCCTTAACAGAGTGCTTGTTGGTAACAGGTAGTTTATCAGTTCGTCCCCAATGCCTCATCTCCACAATCATCTCTTTTTCAGGAGAATCTGGAGATCTTGCCAAAAAGGGCAGGTCGTCACCCACTCCCCTCCTATCACTGGGTCGAGGAGGAGGGAGAGTGACAGTTACAATAGTGGTTTCAGCAATACCCTTCCTTTTGCGATTATCAGGGAGGGGAGGTCAACAGTCAGAAGGACATTATCACTAGTTTGTTTAGAACCGGTTGAAGGAACTGAAACTGGGTACATCTACATTCTTACAAGACTTAACAGGTGGGGGAGTACTAGCAGGAACTTTAAAAAGTATATCTTCACTAACAGAGAGAAGGTGAAACTTTGTTTTCTCACCAGAGGGGGTAACATCAGAAGCGGTATCAGACCTTTTCAATTTTGAACGGTTGGACTCATGCATTCCCATTTTAAAATTGTTGGCCACCGGCAGAAAGAGTATGAGGCGCCTCGGGGCCCTTCCGCCAATGATCATGATTATCGATTATCGAAATGCCAGGCTCTCGAACTGATTTCGACAACGCAGCATCACTAGAGACGGCCTCCGAACTCTTCTCCTTGAGGTTTCCTCTTTTTCTAGTAATCAAAGAGGATTCATCCTGAACTGGAGGAGGAAGAAGTTCGGCATCCTGATCAACAGGAGGAGAAAGTATTATGTGCCCAGAATTCACAATATTTATCCCAAAGGGGGAATAGCCAGGAACAAGTTGCAGCAGTTCTTTAGTAGACATGTTGAAATATTTAAAAAGATGGGTGGGATCAGGAACTATCACCCAAGACATCCTCAGAACCTTGGAGATCTTCTTGATAATATCCACCATAGCAACATTAGTTGCAGTCAATTGATTCCAGGGAGAAGAGTCATCTAAGGAATAATAGCAAAGGATATTCAGGCAAAAGACTCCTATATCAAGTTATAAAGTACCTGAGTAGGAAGACTTAATGGTTGGAGCATGGGTGTGTTTTTTGGGAACAGGAATTCCCATTAGCTCACCATCAGCATTAGAGGGGCGAACGTCCCACGCATCACCCAACACATGAAGGTGGTGATCAGCCTAGCCTTCGTCACTCTGTTTCCCTTCAAAAATGACGATTGGAGAATTCTTGTCTCTAGTAATAAGGTAATAGTACGACTGGTCTCGAATACGCCGGACCTTATAAAAGTAATTGAACACCTAGTAGTTTAGAGCAAACCCATGTCTCTTGGCAAGAAGGGCAGAGTACATAACATTTCTGTTAAATAGGGGTGCTGCCTGACCAAGAGCAAGATTGAAGTAAATCAGACACTCTCTTAGCAATGGGTGGAAGGGAAGAGTGAGTCCGACCCTATGTTGACCATGATAGGGTTATATACTAAAAGTATTACTTTTGTATTAACTCTAATTCTTCATATTTTGAATGAGAATCATATGGGCAAATATTATGCATATTATATATGTTATTAGTTATATGCTTGCATCTAATACTTTATGTTGCAGATAATATGGTGTGTGGTGACACATAGAAGATCATATCACCAGTACCTTATAAAGTATAAGTAAACGTTCACAACCTAGATGGATTTGGACAAACTATTGGTACGGTTGTAGTATAATCTGGTATTAGTCTATCTTGACTACAGGATTACACTAGTACACTTTGTGTGTATTGAACATGACCAAGTGAGGTTGTTTCTCTTTATACTGACTATATAAGAAAACAAGCACCTCTGCTATTATGGATGCTTGTCTTCTTAATCCAGATAAAATAACGGGCACTTATGTGCATTGTACATTGTTTTAAATCATCAATAAGTGAGATTCATTTGTGAATCAACAAACTCGATGGATTGGGTAATGACATTGTATGTAAGGTGTGTTGTTGATTATAGAAGGAATTCGTGACATGTAGGAAGTCGGGATGATGATGTCCCATTGAGGAGCTCATAAAGATTGTCATGTAAACCCTGCAGGTGGATTTAATCCGACATGACAATGAGGTTGAGTGGTACTACTCAAGAACATAAGAAGTTGATTAATGTAGTTGTCAGTAACTTGACTTAATCAACGAGCATTCAATATCTTAACACTGGGAGATCAACAAGCATAGAATATGGAACCCATAAACGTAATACACTTAATTTGGGATTAGGGCGGTAGTGCAACAATGGCCTTTGGTGGAATAAGCCATTTGTTGACGGACTTGGGCCGTGTGTTCTGGGCGAACATGGGAAGCCCAATATCGTTAGGAGACCTAACCCTAATTTCTCCTCATGGTCCCTGTTGTAGCCTATATAAAGAAACCCTTCTTTCCTGGCCAAATATTGAGTGATTGCTAAAGCACAATTAGTCCCAAAATTCAGCCAAGAGAGAAAGAAGGGGCTGGTAGATCATTGCCCACACAACGTCCATTCTAAGATAGGAAAACAATAGAAGATCAAGAGGTTGCTGAATCGTAGAGCTTGGATTCTCAGAGATATCACAGTTGTTCAAAGGTATGATTCCTAACCAAATCGTGAACACCCTTATTCCGTTGCGCATGGGTTTTCACATTTTGTAATAGATGACATACAACCATAACGGTTCCTACAGACCAATGGTGATAAGTGCCACCTCCTTGTAGGCTAACTCATCAGATAACCTCCCCCACTCTAGGCCGATATCTTTAGGGATGTGAAATTTCTCGCGAATCAGTTCCAGGGAGGAAAGATCTCCGAAGTTTACAAGTGACCAGTTGGGATTCATGATCAAGAAAGAGGAAAAGTTTCAAGCTTTGGTTAAACCCTAACGGGAGATCAAAATGTTTAGTATGCATAAAAAGGTAGCAGAAGAGATAATGAAAGTTCTCTCACTAGATCCTTTATGTACAAATAAGATGGACGGTTAGGATGAGCCCAAGCGGTGCATCTTTTTGGGATGGAACTGCCATCATTACCTTTTTTGGGAAACGGTGTGTCTGTTTGAGCCGTCTTTTCAGGGCCTTAATTAGTTTGGTACGTCAGTAGTTCCAACAAACAATTTTGGAAAAGGATTCTCGCACCAAAAGCAGTGTCGCTTCAAGCACCCACGTGCTAGCTGGCATGAGCAGGGGCATTTGTAGGGGGGATTTCCTGTCATTGAACAGATGACACGTGTATGCCAAATAACCTAAGACAAGGACCATCAGATTAGTTCTGTGAATAAGTGATCTCGTGCAGCGCATAAGTGTTTAGTAGACATGTGCCAGGCACATGACTGACCGCCTTCAAACATAACAGTTACCCCAGTCATTAGGAACTGATATAGAGAGTTCCTTAATAGAAAGAAACTAAAGATAGCGATCTTTGATGATATGGAAGGAATCATGATGACATATCTTAGGAGTAACCTTTTAGATATAATCTTCCCATGCATGATGGGACATTATGATCAACAAGGAAACTTACCTCCCATAAGATATGGTATAGATTTAGACTTCCATAAGAAGAGGAATCCTAATAGGAAGGCAGAGTCCAAAGATGGAAGGGAACTCACAAGCGGTGAGGACAACCTTAAACCCTAGGACTCTCATCACCCTTCCTATTTAAACTATAGGGATTCACTCTTAGGAACTACGCATAATAGGGTTTGATTCTCCAATAGAACAAAGGAGATACGTAGGCAGCAATCAGACAGTTCAACCTTAAACTCACCATCATCTCATCCCTTCTCTATTCAGTAAAGGATTCCAGATCACAAGGCACAGAGGAAGATTAGGGGACACTTAGAATTTCCCCTATAACTGCCTAGGCGGCCGCCTAGATAGATTTTTAGAACAATGCTGTAGAGTAGGGGTGAAATTTGGGTTGGGTTAGCCTAAGTCTGATGGACTAAAATCCGAGTTTTGATGGTCCTATGCTAACATGTTAGATCACTAAAATCTGACTTTTGATGGTCCTGGGCTAACATGTTAGATCCGTGGTCTGGGCTTGGTTTCGTAAAATCAAAACCCGACTCGGTTTTGGGTTGGGCTCGGGTTAGAATATCAAAAAACTAAAAAACCCGAGCCTGTGTGCATATATGTACGTATATCTTTCGATCATTCTATTTTTGTAAAAAACAAGGTTGAGAATCTCTATTTTAGATAGAATAATATAATCAACAATGTTAGTTTCTCTTTCAAACAATCAAATCTCTTTGATTTTATTAGAAGATTTTAATTTTAGTGTTTTTTATATCATAACTCCAAAAAAAAACCCAAAAAGTTTGACCAACCCGACATAACCCGACCCAACCCAAATTGGTCGGGCTAGGGGTTGGATTGAAAATTTAAAGACTGACTAGGGCTTGGTCCCGAATCGGATTAAAACATTTGAAACTCGGGTTGGGCTCGGGTTATGTCTCAACCCGACTTAACCCGCCCAAATTCCACCCCTACTGTAGAGTGGTTGATGACTTGAAGTGGGCTTTATCGGGCTAGCCTCTCTCATTTTTGCCTGTGTGGAGCTATGTTGGAATGTATTGGCCATTGAAGGTGATAAGAGCCCAAAACTGTAGTTTTAACCCTTAACAATAATACTTTTAGACCAATTATGCGAGTAATAAATAAGAGTTAATGCTGATTACATGTTTTTATGTATTCCAGGCTTTGAAGTCAATTATGTGCAGAAATGCGCCACTTTGGCTAGATAAAGGAGCAATGGTTGGTTGCTAAGAAGTTCTATGATTAAAGGCCAAGATTCAAGGAGAAAAAGCTTTTAAAAAGCTCGGTTAAAGCTGAAAAGTCAAAGTCAACGTGGGCAGAAACAACATATAAAAGTCAGCAAAACTTCCGAAGACCGTATCTTTGGGCTCAGACCTCAGAATTGGTCCTACCTTATGTCAAAACGACCAGATTGGAAAGAGCTTTCCAATGGTCTAAGCCTTGACCCAATCAGAGGAGCAAAAGTAGATGAAAGGTCTATTGAAGTCAAAGTCAGCTGAGAAGGGCTCTGTGAACTGAAGAAATTAGGCTTTGAGCTTGATTTTCCGGCCCAAAACATGGCTCCTCCGCCCATGCACAAAAATGTGGATCTTGTCTCCTCCATTTTAGATAGAGAAGACTAAGCTCTGAAGTAATAATTAGGTTAGGTAGGAACTAGCCATTAGAGATAGTTCTAGATCTAGTTTTGAGTTTTTATTCCAGTAATTAGTTTCAATTATTGTTGTTTAATCTAGTTTTACCTTTCAAGTAATGATTGTTAGAACAAGTAGATTATTATTTTAGAATCAATATTAGTTCATAATAAAGTATTCATTTTCATTTCGATTTAGTTTATTGATTAAAGTCTTATTTAGTTTTAGTATTGTTAAATTCATAAATTAGTTGTCTTTATTTCATAATTAGTTAATCATAATCTAGTTTAATTATTAAATTTATTAGAATTAATTTCGATCTTAGTTGTTAATCATTTCATAGTTATTAATTTAGTTTTGAAATATTGATTAGAATCTTTATATTATTAAAGTTAGAATCTTCATATGATGTCTTGTTTGAATTCCATGAGAAATGATAGTTTTATGAATCAAGGCTAAACCTCCATTAGAGGGGTTTGATAAAGCCTTGGTGAAAACTTGATTGTGTAGTGTGGAATCATTGTAAGAGTCTATTCCACTCTAGAAGGTAGTTGATTCGCCATGAGAATGGGTAGAACTTCTTCACATGCTAGTCATTAGTTGGTAGAGATTGCCATGAATGATTAGGGATTAGAACACCCAATTCTTATCGTAAGAACGTAAGAATTTGATTACATACAACAATCTATGCTAGTTTATTAAGTTGGATTCAAGGTGGATTCAATCCCCCCTAATTCTTTATCTAGATTCAAACCTTAGTATTTTCCGTCATTTCGTTATTCGTATCTTGTTAGTTGAATTCACATCGTAGTATAACTTCCCATAATTACACTCATTAACTTTGGCTACGACTGATAATATATAGAAAACTTTGAATGCTAAAGAGCTAGGAGTGGAACTAATCTTTTACTCCACCCTATTCGATAGATTAGAGAGTAGAAATCTTTGATAAATTAGTCTTCGTAAAGTTTTAGTTTTACTTGCGTTTGAATTTCATCATTTATTTGTAGGTGGAAACATCATTTTTGACGTTTATCAAATGGCGCCGCTGCCATCTTAGTTCCCTTTAGTATTGTTTTCTTTAGAATTGTTAGTCTTCCAAAATCCTAAAACCCACCCACCCTTGTTTGATTCTAACTGTGGTTGTCCATTTTAGCATTGAAATTTTTCTCGTAGAATTACATGGAGCGCGACCCGCACCCTAGGTGATAAGAGCCCAAAACTGTAGTTTTAACCCCTTAATAATCATACTGTTAGACCAATTATGTGAATAATAAGTAAGAGTTAATACTGATTACGTGTTTTTATGCATTTCAGGCTTCAAAGTCCATTATGTGCGTAACGTACCACTTTAGCGAGATAAAGGAGCAACAAATCGAAGAGAACTTCCGAATGCCATATGTTTGGACTCAGACCTCGGAATTGGGCCTACCTTATGTCAAAACGACCGGCTCGGAAAGAGCTTTCCAATGGTCCAAGCCTTGCCCCAATCGGAGGAGCAGAAGTGGACGAAAAGTCTGTTGAAGCGAACTGCAGCTGAAGAGGCCTTTTTGGACCGAAAGAATTGGGTTTTGGGCCTGATTCTCTGGCCCAAAACATGGCTCCAAGTCCATGCACGATTTTTGGATCTGGATGTATAAAAACAAAAGCTTCATTATTTGTTAATGGTAGCTAGTTAGACCTAAATTAATATATAGAATTCTAGATCTAGTTTTATTAATTAAATTAAGTT
Organism: Coptis chinensis; assembly: GCF_015680905.1. Taxonomy (NCBI): domain Eukaryota; kingdom Viridiplantae; phylum Streptophyta; class Magnoliopsida; order Ranunculales; family Ranunculaceae; genus Coptis; species Coptis chinensis. Next base: position 89,876,368 of record NC_141456.1, read on the forward strand.
TTAGTTCCATTTCAATTCCTGTTTTAGATTAAATCTTTGAATGATTGTTCTTGATTGATTAGATTAATAAAATAGTTAGTTGTCAATTCTTGAATTTTGTCATTTCCATTCTAGATCTAAATTAAATTCTTGTTATTATTCCATTCCAGCCATTAAATTAGATTCATTATTGTTAACTAAGTAAATCTCAATTTCTTCCATTATGTTTAGTTTAGATTCAATGGGAAATGTTGGTTTGATGACTCAAGGCTAAACCTCCATTAGAGGGGTTGATGAAGCCTTGATGAAAACTTAGTGGTTAGTATAGAATTTGGTAGTAGAATCTATTCCACTCTAGAAGGTCGTGTTTCGCCATGAGAATGGGTGGACGACCTCACATGCTAGTTAGTATCCGGTAGGAATGCCATGAACACTAGGGATTAGACTCGAAATTCTTGCCGTTAAAACATAAGAATCGAGATACAACAATCTATACTAGGTTATTAAGTTGGATTCGAGGTGGATTTAATTCCCCTCTATTTCTTTATCTAGAGTCAACAATCGTATTTCCGTAGCTTCGTAGATTATCTTTAGTTTATATTTTATCTTGTTATTTATTATATCTAGTTATTTAAAATAACGCGTCTTGTTAGCATAACATTTCGTAAAGCTCTCATTGACTTAGGACTGATTTCTTAGACTTAGGAAACAATCCATGCTAGGGAACTAGGAGTGGAACGAACTTCCTACTCCACTTAGTGCAATTTGCATCGAGAGTAGAAGATTTGATAATAGAAACGAAAGTTAGTTTAGTTTACTTACGTCGCGAATTCTCCGTTCATTTCGTAGGTAGACTAATCATTTCACTTTTATCACTAGGCAGCCTTAATTGGAGAGCCACCCGTGCCCAAACGCCTGGAACTCCAGTTTTTAGCCGAAGCCGACAGCGCTTTGCCAAGGCAAAAACTCGAAGGCCCTCGACCGGCACCTGGAGCTTGAGTTTTTCCCTAAGCGTGACCCGCGCCCTACCAAGGCTAAGTTCAAGCTCCCCCCGTGTCCAAACGCCTGGAACTCTAGCTTGACCTAAGTGCGACCCGCGCCCTAACAAGGCCTATTCTGAGCACGACCCGCGCCTTCTGCTGAAACTGCTCGATTTCCACAGGTTTGTTTCAAACTTCCATTTCTTCATGGTTTTCAGTGTTCTAACATGTTATATACACTGAGCACGCATTTACAAGACACTATTTATAAGCGAAGCAAAGAGGCATTCAGGTACTTCTTTCTTCAAACACCTCGCATCTCCTATTAGAGGTTCATACTAGCATATCAGGATTGTTTGGAGTGTTGTCGTGTTTAGTTAAGATTGGTCTTAGCCTTGTATGAGATTAAAGTCAGGCTGAAGAAAAACGCCTAACGTAATCAATCGGCAATGTCAACAAACTCGCCTTTCTAGTATACCACTTACTACACCTCTAGCTAATATACCACACACACCACTTGAAATAATGGATGAAGAAAGAGAGTCTTCTCTCTCTGACTTTTACAAAGCCTTGAACGATAGCCCTAAATCTTGCATCGTTCTATCAGACCCAGTGGGGGATTTCCGAATCCCCCCAAATATATTTAATTTGTTTCCCATTTTTCATGGGTTAGACCATGAAAAGCCTTATCAACACATGCGTAGGATTGGCCAAGTCCTTACTACATTCCACCATCCTACGGTTGGTGCTGAACAAATTAAACTGAGGGTATTTCCCTTCACTTTAGCCGACAAGGCGGCGTCTTGGTTAACTGCACAAGCGCGTAATTCTGTGGACTCGTGGGCTAAACTTGTTCAACTATTTATGGAACATTTTTACCCACCACTAAAGATCAATGAAATGCTTTCCAAGATTCATTTCTTTCGACAGAATCCTTATGAATCATTTTCAAAGGCTTGGAATCGTTTCACCGATCTTCTTATAGAGTGTCCACACCATAACCTCGCGAAAGACACGTTAGTTCGTGCCTTTTTCAAAGGACTTCTACACCACCATAAAGAAGTCCTTGACATAATGAATGGGGGTAGTTTCCTAAGTAAGGGAGCCTCTGAGGCTTTTAAGTTTTTTGAAGATCAAACTAAGCGTAATAATAACTGGGGGGGGGGGGGGGTAGTGACGATTTCTCCCGTTCCGCTAGTTCTTCTACCACAGTTAAAGCCGCTGATATGTTTGAGATGATACCCGATCCTGAACTTAAAAATTTAATCGAATCTCTCACTAAAAAGGTAGAGGCTATTAATGTTCAACAAAAGCCTATTCCCATCATGAATATCAACAACAATCCATGTAATTTCTGTTTGAGTCCAGAGCATCCCGGCTCCTATTATCCTCTCGCTTACGAACAACAAACATTACAACAAGATAATGTTTGCTCAATTAATAGTTATCCTATTCCTAATGCCCCTTGGAGACAACACCCCAACTTCAGTTGGAGAAATAATCAACAAGTAACACCTCCAGGGTTTAATAATCAAAATGTTAGGCAAGCAAACAATTATAACCAAGCTCCAACACGACAAGGATAAGGACAAAGACAAGGTCGGAGAAATTATAATAATTATAACAATAATAATTATAATTCTAATAGAGGTATCGTTCCGGTTAATAATAATAACTAGCATAACCCACCCATTAATAATCAACGTAACATAGTTCCTGTCACACAACTAGTAGCAAATCCTACTCCACAATCGGATCATTTCGATAACTTTATGCAATCTCAACAACAGATTTTACAAGCCATCCAACTTTCCTTACAACAGTTAGCTTAAGAGAAAGTACAACCCAAAGGTGTGTTTCCAGGTCAAGCAATAACTAATCCTAAAACAACAAACACAGCCTTTGAGGTGAATGGTAATACTAGTACGGAAAATGCAAACATAGGAGAGCTAAATGCCATCACCGCTCTCCGTTCTGGGAGAGTGGTTGATAACAACGTAACTATGCCTATAGTTACCCCACAAGTAGTCCCTACACCGGAGATTGAACTAGATACCGAAATAGAAATTGATGAGCCTACCCCTGTAGAGGTACTAGTTAAACCACAACCTAAGAAACAGAAAGCAAAGGTTAGACACCCAGTTGATCCATACGCTAAATATAGAGATAAACCACCATTTTCCCAGAAATTAGCTATGTTAAATAGGGATACAAACTTCGACGAGATTAGGAAAGTTTTCAAAAATTTAACGATAAACCTACCCTTTCTCGAAGTAATTAAAAATTACCTCCCCACGCTAAGTTTCTTAAAGAGTTGTGCACTACTAGGCGTAAGACTAATATTCCTAAAGACGCCTTTCTAACTGAATAATTTCCAACTTTATCAGAACATAATGGAATTGTTAAGTACAAGGACCCTGGTCATCCTACTGTACAATGTACCTTAGGAGATTCCCACACGATGCCGCTTTACTAGACCTGGGGTCGAGTGTTAACTTACTCCCGTATTATCTATACAATCAAATAGGTCTACAAGAGATGCAACCTACTAAAATGACGTTGCAATTAGCAGATAGATCTATTAAGTACCCTAAGAATGTGGTTGAAAACATGCTTGTTAAGGTCCAGGATTTCTACTATCCTGCTGATTTTGTTATCCTCGATATAGAAGTCGTTAACGACTCTGTTCTGATCATCTAAGGGCATCCATTCTTGGCGACTGCCAACGCATTTATAAATTGCCGCGATTGTTCGATGTCCTTATCTTTTGGCCATCTTTTTGTTGAGGTAAATATTTTTAAAATGATGAAGCAGTTACCAGATTCGTCTATAGACAGTGGCGGAGCTAGGAAAGTAAGTGAGGGTGAGCCAGCCAGACAAAAACCAAGCATACAAAAAAAAAAAAAAAAAAAATATATTATATATATTAATGTATTAGAAAAAAAAATCAAATCTAAACAAGTAGTTGTTCATAGTTGTCCTCGGCGGCCTTCTTTTTCGTCATCCTTCTTCATCTTCTGGAAGCGTTGTAAGATCAATTCGGTATCAATGCTATCAAAAACTTCTTTTTCAATGTATGTTATTAAACAATCATTCAACCACTCATCTCCCATCCGATTGCGCAAACGATTCTTTATGATATTCATAGCAGAAAATGCCCTCTCCACACGATTAAAGAGAGCAATAAAATCAGCCAACTTAATCAACAAATAAATAAGTGGGTACACAATGTCTTTCTTCGTCTCAACCATTTTTTTGGCTAGGCCGCTAATTCCATTTACTTCACCAAACTTAGTATCGGAACGCACATCAATGATATAATTCTCAAGTTGATCCGCTAATTCCATCTGATCTATCTCTGAAAAATCATCGGGATAAAGTCGAGCAAAACGGATCAACTTTTGCTTATCGAAAGCAACAAACGATTCACTAGGATCAAGACATGCCATACAAAGAAGTAATTCTGTGTTTGCTTCATTAAACCGGTCGTTTAACTCTTGAATTTGCAAATCAATACTGTGATAGAATAATCCAACACGATAGTAATGTAAATTGGTGTTTCCTTCTGCTCTTCGTCGAGACCTCCCTCGAGCCATATACCTCTCTTCCATATTTGGAACAACCACATCATGTTTGACACATAGTGAAGAAACTTCAGTTAGGAGACTATCCCACCCATCATCTCTCATCGCCTGTAAGCGTACCTTTGTTATTTTAACAAGAGTCATAGCATTGACAATGTCTTGGTCTTCACGCTGCAATGCCTTAGACAAATCATTGCTAATTCCTAGTATCCCTTTCATCAAATGCAAATTGAAGATAAATTCAAAAGACTGCACTGAATCTAATAATCCGAAAGCCTCACCTCTTTGTTCCGAGCTTGAACCATTTTCCGCTACATTATCAAGCACATCAACTACTGAACCATAAGTGGTTATCATGCCAAGAAGTGTATAATAGTGTGAGCCCCATCGAGTGTCACCAGATCGTTTAAGACTAGTCTCTTGATTCAACCCTTTGCCACTTGAAATTTCTCCACTTTGTAACGATGCAACAACTTTAGCCTTCATTGCATCGCAAGAACATATCCCGTAAACACATGATGCTCCAACAAGATTTACCACATTAGAGAGAATACTAAAAAGGTTAGCGATTGACTCATGATTCTTTGCAACCGCTATAAGGGCTAATCAAAGGCGATGGGCAAAACAATGAACATAAAATGCAGACTCATTCTCCTTCATTACAAGTGCTTTTAGGCCATTCAAATCACCTTGCATATTGTTGGCCCCATCATACCCTTTGTCCACGCTAGTCTAGATATGCTCAACCCATGCTTGGAGAACAACTCATCGATTGCCTTTTTAAGTGTTAATGCACTAGTTTTCTTAACATGCACAGCTCCAAAAAATCTCAATCAATCACGAACCTTTCTTATCGACATAACGCCAAAAAACAACTGCCATTTGCTCCTTAATTGATATATCACGCGCTTCATCAATTAAAATAGCAAACAATGAATTTCCATAATCTTTTAGAATAGCATTTGTAGTTTCCACAAAGAAATTAATTCACAATATCTTTTTGGATATCGGTGATGTCAATTTCCATTTTTAGAAGCATTATCAAGAACTTTCTTAATGACTTCGTTATGATCTTTCGAAAAACCGTATAAGTTCAAGAAAATTACCTTTATTGATCGACTCATCTGATTCATCATGACCACGGAAAGCTAAACCTTGTCTCAAAAGAAACCTAATGCAATCGGTTATTGCAGGTTAGGTGTATTCGATAATCCCTTCAACTTGGTCGATTGTGCGTGAAGAAATATCTCGATATGTTTGCTCTTGATTTAACAAAGCCCGTGCCGCCCTATAAGCAATATTATGAGAGCACTATTTGGTCCTCCAACGTGCTCCTTTAATTTGGTTTTTCTTTTCCCAATTAGTAAACCCCCGTGGAGAAAAAAACATCCCCACCTCCTTGTGCCCCCTTATTAGGTTTAAAGAGATAACAATATAGACAAAATGTGGCATCCTCGTGAATACTATATTCCAACCAACTAAACTCCTCATACCACTCAATCTGAAAGCGTCCGGATTCTTTGCCTCTTTGTTCTTGGAGGAAAAGCATGATTAGGGTTGGCAAGGACCCCTAAGAAAATATGCTCTTCTCACCGAAGTCTTGATCATTAGGATGATAATCTGAAATCTTTTTCTCGGTCGCGTGGTCTCCCCGAAGACTAGACAAGTCAAGTTCTTTTACGATTTTCACGTTGAACCCGCTTTGACGGGTTGTTCAACACCACCATCCTCAATTTCTTGGTGACTTCGGCTTTTGAGAAGATCCTACTTCAACATTGGCAACAATATTTGTTTTATTAGGTGGTTGAGTAGGTTGAGTGGGTAACGACTTTCCTTTGATCAAATACTTTAACATATCTGTTTAAACAATTAAAATAAACTATTAATCAACTGAATTGAAATTGCACTAATTAAAATAAACTACCAATGTTATTATGATATTCACAAAATAAAATTAAATAAAAATATGTGGTTTAATAAATTCACAAAAAAAAATACAAAAAAAATTAAAAAACATACTTTAGGAATCAACTTAATATGAAAAGATAAAAAAAATAAGACAAGAAATTTAATAATATTAGGCTTACCTATAAAATTTTAGAAATTATAGATAACTAATTAAAATAATAAAGAGAAAGGTAAATTTGTGGAAAAAAGTAGGTACCCAGTAGTGGGTTTTGCTTCAATTTTTTGATAAAAAGTCAAATTGGAGTAAGATATTTTTGTTTCTTTGTTTGTTTCAATTGTTTAGTTTCGGTTTGTGTGCGTGCTTTTTATTTTGTATTTTGGTCGGTTATGGGTTGTGGGTTTTAAGTTTGACTTCAAAGCCAACACCGTTAACTACTTAAGTGTTAACCGTACTTTAGTACTTTACATAGACACAGCTTAGCTTTTTGGAGATTGTTAAGTCTTTTTTCGATTATAACTGTTATGGGTCGGGGTTTTAAGTTTGACTTCAAAGCCAACACCGTTAATGCTTAAGTGTTAACCGTGACTTTACATAGACACAGCTAGCTTTTGGTTTGTGTGAATAGTAGAAAAAATTTGTTTCTTGAAAAGTTGAGGGTGAGCCGTATGCACTGGCCCCCCCTCGCTCCCAATCGCCTATAGATGGGGAGGTTAGCATGATTGAGAACTTAGCTTAAGATTACTTTAATAACACGTTTCTAGAAAACCATATGCATAAATTCCTTTCTTTTGGAAGTTTAGATTTTGTCGATGACTCTTACTTAGAGGAAGTCAACACCATCTTCGAGTCTACACAAATCGTTGACCCTTCTGTTGCTCCATCTACAGAGTTTGAAGACGTGCTGCCTAAGCAAGTATTCATTACTCAAGATGAGGACCATCCAGAAGAAATTATCGATATTCCTTCCACCCCGGTGCTTAAACCTCTTCCTCCTGAGTTAAAGTATATTCAACTTGATCCAGATGGTAGTCATCCGATAATTATAGCTTCTCTGTTATCTAAGGAGGAAGAGACACATTTGATCAGGGTGATTAAGGAACATCGTTCTGCGATTGGTTGGTCCCTAGCCGACATTTAGGGAATTGACCCTAATGTATGCACTCATTGTATCCATTTGGAGGATAACAAAAAGACTTCTCGCGAACCTTAGCGTCGTTCGAACCCTACCATGAAAGAAGTGGTCAGGGAAGAAGTCTTACGGTTGCTCGTTGTGGGTATTATATACCCAATCTCTGATAGCGAATGGGTTAGTCCCATTCATGTAGTTCCTAAGAAATCAGGGATTACCATGGTACGTAATGCCAAGGGTGAATATGCTGCCACGCATGGTCCTATGAAATGGAGGATCTGTATTGATTACAGACGTTTAAATGCCATGACACAAAAGGATCATTTTCCTTTACCCTTTATAGATCAGATGCTTGAACGTCTAGCTGGTCATGCTTTTATTATTTTTGGATGGCTACTCCGCTATTTCCAAATTATTATTGATATTGATGACCAAGAAAAAACTACCTTCACAAGTACTTTTGGAACATACGCCTATAAACGAATGCCTTTTGGCCTTTGTAATGTTCCTGGTACCTTCCAGCGGTGTATGCTTCATATATTTAGTGACATGGTAGAGCGTTTCATGGAAGTATTCATGGATGATTTTTCTATCTATGGAGACACTTTCACGGACTGCCTGTCTAACCTATCTAAGGTTTTGACACGGTGTGAAGAGAAGAGTCTGGTTTTAAATTGGGAAAAATGTCATTTCATGGTGAAAAAAGGCATAGTACTAATTCACATTGTATCTAGTGATGGCATCGAAGTAGATAAGGCCAAACTAGATAAGATAGCGACTCTACCTATACCATAGACTGTTCATGATATTAGAGCCTTTCTAGGTGATGCAGGTTTTTATAGGCGCTTTATCAAAGATTTTTCGAAAATAGCTATGCCGTTAACTAATCTGCTTTTTAAGGATACCATTTTTTATTTTAATTTTAACTGTAAACAGGCTTTTGAAACTTTAAAAGCCGCCTTAACTTCTGCACCCATTATACAACCTCCCGATTGGTCTAAACCTTTCGAACTCATGTGTGATGCTAGTGATTATGCAGTTGGTGCTGTCTTGGGATAGAAACTAGGTAATAAGTCCACTGTTATTTATTATGCTAGTAAAACTCTAAACGATGCTCAAAGGAATTATACAACTACTGAAAAATAATTCTTAGCTGTCGTTTATGCTTTAGATAAGTTTCACCCTTATTTGGTTGGTTCTAAGACTCTAGTTTACACGGACCATGCAACCCTTAGGTACCTTCTCGCAAAGAAGGATGCTAAGCGAAGATTAATCCGATGGATTCTTTTCCTACAAGAGTTCACATTAGAAATAAAGGACAAAAGAGGGATAAAAAATGTAGTTGCTGATTACTTATCTAGACTTACAAACGACGATGATAGAGATTCTGAGTCCATACCATACTTTTTTCTTGATGAGCATCTGTACACTATTTTTTCTACACCATGGTATGCTGACATTGTGAATTATTTAACGTCTGATGTTATTCCTTATGATTGGTCAAGAAATGAACGTAAGAAGTTCTTGGCCAGAGTTAAGTTATACTACTGGGATGAACCCTACCTTTTCAAGTATTGTGCAGATTAGATTATTCGTCGTTGTATTCCCCAATGGGAATATAATGAGGTTCTCTCATTCTGCCATGACAAAGAGTGTGGTGGCCATTTTAGTGGTATGAAAACAACTGCTAAAATTCTTCAATGTGGGTTTTATTGGCCTACTCTCTTTAAAGATGCCCAAGTGCATTGAAAGACGTGTGTTCGTTGCCAACAACTTGGGCAAATCACGAAGTGTAATATGATGCCATTAAATCTAATCATGGTGGTAGAAATATTTGATATATGGGGCATTGATTTCATGGGCCCATTTCCAGTTTCCCACGGTTTCATTTATATTCTAGTTGTCGTGGACTACGTGTCTAAATGGATAGAGGCCATAGCTTGTCGTAGCAATGACCATAAGACAGTTGTGTTTTTTTGTTAAAGAGTATATTTTCTGTTGATTTGGCATTCCCAAAGAGATCATTAGTGATGGTGGAACATATTTTTGCAACAGAGTTGTTATATCTCTCGTGAAAAAGTATGGAGTTACACATACGGTAGCAACTCTGTATCATCCACAAACTAGCGGACAAGTAGAAGTTTCTAATAGTGAAATCAAAAAGATATTAGAAACAATTGTAAATCATGATAGGAAAGACTAGTCAAAGCGTCTATCTGATGCCTTATCTGCATATATGACTGCTTTCAAAACTCCTATAGGTATGTCTCCCTTTAGACTTGTATTTGGGAAACCTTGTCATTTACCCGTTGAATTGGAGCACTGCACTATGTGGGCTATAAAAAGCTTTAACTTCAATTTTGATGAGGCAGGTTTCAAGCACAAGTTGTAATTGAATGAGCTTGAAGAAATCCGTAGAGATTCTTATGATCTCGTGAATGATTATAAAGCTAACATGAAACGTGTTCATGATAAGCAAATCTTGTGCAAAGAGTTTGTGGTAGGTCAAAAGGTCTTACTTTAAAACTCCCATCTACATATTTTTCCAGGGAAATTATAAACCCGTTGGTCTGGTCCTTTCTGGTTACTGAAGTCACCCTCACGGGGCAATCACCTTGGTAAATCCCAAGGAAAACAATACCTTTCAAGTAAATGGCCAATGGTTGAAACATTTCCACGAGCTTTTGTCCCCTGATGTAGAGGAAGTCCTTTTATAGGACCCTATCTATGAGGACTGACTTTTTCGTTGGTGTACTTCCTTTCATTTCCATATATTGGTAAGTGCACCATTTAGGTAACCGGGCTCTCCCTATGGAGTGTGAGGCTGTAAGTACCGGATCCTAAGTCCACGTTAAATGATAAGAGCCCAAAACTGTAGTTTTAACCACTTAATAATCATACTGTTAGACCAATTATGTGAATAATAAGTAAGAGTTAATACTGATTAAGTGTTTTTTATGCATTTCAGGCTTCAAAGTCCATTATGTGCAGAAATGTGCCACTTTAGCGAGATAAAGGAGCAAAAGTCAGCAGAACTTCCGAATGCCATATCTTTGGACTCAGACCTCGGATTGAGGCCTACCTTATGTCAAAACGACCGGTTCGGAAAGAGCTTTGCAATGGTCCAAGCCTTGAACCAATCAGAGGAGCAGAAGTGGACAAAAAGTCTGTGGAAGCCAACTGCAGCTGAAGAGGCCTTTTTGGACTGAAAGAATTGGGTTTTGGGCCTGATTCTCTGGCCCAAAACATGGCTCCAAGCCCATGCACGATTTTTGGATCTGGATGTATAAAAACAAAAGCTTAATTCTTTGTTAATGGTAGAAAAAATGGTAGATAAAATAGTGGAGAATTAGGGTAGATAGCTTAGAATAGAAAGTAGCCATTAAAATAGCTTCTAGATCTAGATTTAATTGTTTTCTTTAATTAGTTTCAAATCCCTTATTAGATTAAACCTTGAATCTTGTTCTTCATTTGATTAGATCAATAAAGTAGTATTCTTTACCCATTTCGATTTTTGTCAATTCCAATTCTAGATCTAAATTCAATTCCTGTCCTTATTTCAATTTAGTCATTAAATTAGATTTCATTATTGTTAAATTAAGTAAATTTCAATGCTTTATATTATGTTTAGTTTCAATCTAAATGGAAATGATTATGGAATGATTCAAGGCTAAACCTCCATTAGAGGGGTTGTGAAGCCTTGATGAAAGCTTCGAGTCCGATTATCGTAGTAGAGTCGCCGTATTTTCTATTCCACTCTAGAAATGATTAGTTCACCATGAGAATGGGTTTAATTGTTCACATGCTTGTTATGATTGGTAGAAATGCCATGTATAATTAGGGATTAAGAATAACCAATTGTTCTCAGCGATTCAATTCGGATTACGACGATTAAATCGTTAGTGGATTGGATTGAGTTAAGGTGGAATCAATCCCCTCTAACTCCTTATCATAGAATCAACGTAGCCTTCCCATAATTATTTAGATAATCGACTAGTTGCATCTTGTGGGTAGTTGCATCGTAGTATAATTCCCTTCGTAAAACTCTCATAGACTTAAAAACGACTAGTTAGATTAGAAAACATCCATGCTAGAGCACTAGGAGTGGAACGAACTTATCTACTCCATTATATCTCATAGGATTGAGAGTAGAAATCTTTGATAACTCAAGCACGTAAAAGTCCAAGTTTAGTTTACTTACGTTGTGAATTCATAGTTCATTTCGTAGGTAGACTATTCATTTTTATCATATTCATTACAAATAGCATTTTACTCTTATCAAATGGCGCCGCTGCCGGGTTAGTTGCACTTTAGCATTGTTTTCATAATAGAATTAGTAATTTTTAAGTCCCATTTCACCCACCCACCCTTGTTTGATTCATACTGTGGTTGCCGTTTCAGTTTTGGAAAAATTCGAGAAAATATAAAGCCGCCATAAAAAGAGAGCGACCAGCGCTATGTTACCGAATTTGATCAATACATCTGAAGCGCCTTCAAAGAGAGAGCGCGCCGTGCTAAGTTACTGGACTTTCGAATTTACAGAAGCCAAGCGCTTCAAAGAGAGCGACCAGCGCCTTAGCTGAAATTTCGGTTTCCACGGTTTGCTTCAACTTCGAGTTGTCAAGTTTTTCAGTGTTTTATTCTCTTATATACACTGAACACGCCGCATACACAAGACGCTATTCATAAAAGCGAAACAAGGGCCTTGTCGGTATTCCTTTCTTCCACACCTCGCATCTCCCCGTTAGAGGTTTATACTAGTACATCGAAATTGTTTGGAGTGTTGCATGTTTAGTTAAGCTCGACTTTAGCCTTGCATGAGATTAAGGTCCGGCGAACAAAAACACCTAACGTAAATACACAACAACATCAACAAACAAGTCTATCTAGTATACCACAAACTACACCTCTAGCTACTATATCACACACACCACCGATATAATGGGGAAGAAAGAGAGACTCTCTCTCGGACTTCTACAAAGCCTTGAGCGATAGCCCCAAATCTTGCATCGTTCTAGCAGACCAGCCGGGGATTTCGAATCCCTCCAAATATTTTAATTTGTTACCCGTGTTTCATGGTTTAGACCATGAAAAACCTTACCAAAGACATGCGTAGGATTGAACAAGTCCTAACAACATTCCACCATCCTACGGTTGGTTGAACAAATTAAATTAAAGGGTATTCCCTTTCACCTTAGCCGATAAGGCGCGTCTTGGTTAACTTAACCCAAAGCCTAATTCTGTGGACTCGTGGGCTAAACTTGTTCACCTGTTTATTGAACATTTTACCCACCCCTAAAGACGGATGAGATGCTTTCCAAGATTCATTTCTTTTTAACAAAATCCTCATGAATCATTTTTCAGAGGCTTGGAATCGCTTTCACCGATCTGCTTATAGAGTGTCCACACCATAACTTAGCAAAAGACACGTTAGTTAGTTGCCTTTTTCAAAGGACTTCAACATCACCATAAAGAAGTCCTTGACATAATGAATGGGGTAGTTTCTTAAGTAAAGGAGCCTCGGGGCTTATAAATTTTTAGAGGATCAAACTAAGCGAAATAACAACTGGGGGGGTAGTGATGATATCCCCCGCTCCGCTAGTTCTTCTTCTACAGTTAAGGCTACCAGTATGTTTGAGGTTAAATCAGATCCTGAGCTTAAAACTCTAATTGAATCCCTCACTAAAAAGGTAGATGCCATTTCTGTACAACAAAAGCCAATCCCCGTCATGAATGTAAATTCAAATCCATGTAGTTTCTGTTGGAGTCCTGAGCATCCCGATTCCCACTGTCCTATAGCCTATGAACAGGCTTGTTCCATTAATAGTGAACCTAACGCCCCTTGGAGACAAAATCCCAACTTCGGTTGGAGGAATAACCAACAAGTCACACCTCAAGGGTACAATAATCAATATGTTAGGCCAACGCACAGCTTTAACCAAGCTCCACTATGACAAGGAGCGGTCGGGGTAATTTTAATAATTATAACAACCAAGTGCAACCTCGACAAGGTCAAGCACAAGGTCAAGGTAATTATAATAAATTATAATGCTAATAGAGGTATCGTTCCCGTAAATAATAACTATCAAAATCCACTGAATAAATAATTCACGGAAATAGTTCCATAATAACACCCGTGAACACTACACCCACCCAACCGGATCGTCTTGACACCTTCATACAAGTGAGCCAAAAACTTTTCCAAACCATGGCTCAATCTAACCAACGGCTTCTACAATCCGTTAATAATTTAACCCAACGGTTGGCTCAAGATAAAGCCCAACCCAAAGGTGTGTTTCCGTAAATGCAATACCTAATCCTAAAACAACAAACACAGCCTTTGAGGTCACCAATAATACTAGTAATGAATATGAAAATGTAGGTGAGATAAATGCCATCACCACTCTCCGTTAAAGCAGAGTGGTTGATAACAAGGTAACTATGCCTATAGTTACCCCACCAAGATAACCTACACCTGCTCTTTTACTAGATACGAAATAGAAACCTGAAGAGCCTACCAATGTAGAGGTACCGGTTACAACCAACCTAAGAAACAAAGCCACGGTTAAACATCCGGTGATATCATTGCTAAATATAGACGAAACCACCGTTTCCACAAAAATTAGCCATGTTAACTAGAGATACAAATTACGAGGAGATTAGGGGCGTTTTCAAGAATCTAACTATAAACCTTCCTTTCCTCGAAGCTATAAAAAGCTACCACACCATGCTAAGTTTCTTAAGGAATTGTGTACTACTAGGCGTAAGACAAATATACCAAAAGCGCCTTTTTAACGAAACAATTCCCAACCTTATCCTGAACATAATGGAATTGTTAAATTACAAGGACCACAGTAGATCCTCTTCACAATGCACCTTAGGAGATTCCTATCGACGACCAGCGTTATTAGACACGGGGGCTAGTGTTAACTTACTCCCATTTTATTTGTATAGACAAATAGGTCTAGACAAAATGCAACCCACTAAAATGGCGTTGCAATTAGGCGATCGGTCTATTAAGTACCACTAAGGGTGTAGTCGAAAATGTCTTTGGTAAAAGTTCGGGATTTCTACTATCCGGCTGATTTTGTAGTCCTCGATACAGAAGTCGCTAACGACTCTGTCCCGATCATTCTAGGGCGTCCTTTCTTGGCAACTGCCAATGCGCTCATTAATTGCCGTGATGGTTCAATGTCCATGTCTTTTGGCCATCTTGTTGTTGAAGTCAATGTTTTAAAACAAGGACCACGATTACCCGATTCGTCTATGGATGGAGAGGTTAGCATGATCGAGAGCTTTGCTCGAGATTATTTCAACAACACGTTCCCTGATAGTCATATGCCCAAAATTCTTTCCTTTGGAAAGTCAGACTCCAATATTTTCATCCCTACACTAGTCGATACACGTATTATTGATGAGGAAGGGATAGAGGATTTTCTCAAAGATGTAGAGGACTACCATAGTAATGTGGATATGACCAATCTTGATGAGGAATTTGATGAGTTTCTTCGTAGTAGTGACACAATTCACCCTATCAAGAACTAACTTGCACAACATCCACCTCGATTCCCCTCCTTCCACCCTTTCAAAGGAATCTCGAGTTTGCACTCGATCCTTTTGTTTCTCCCAGTGCTTCATAATTTTTTAAATCCTCCTAGCAAACGGATACTTGGGAAGGACAAACTATTTGACACCTTCATTTTCAGAATTGAGGCAGTCCCTACACACACAATGAATGAGTTCGGTTGCCAAAACCACATCCTCATTGTGCACATGCTGTCTTTCTAAAACTTATCCATATCCACCATATCCTCCACAACCATTCACTTTTCCACACTTATTTACTAAAACACCCACGCATTCAAAATGAAAAAGAAGGTGCATGATAAGTTACACAATAGGGTTATCCGACTTAGTTTGGATTCCACTAGGCGTGTCGTAGGGAAATCTTGGTGCTTCATTGTGTTTGGATATTTTTTCTGTGATATTTATTTATGGAATGATCCACAACTATTTCGGTTGTTGATATATGATCAACTGCATGTTCATACATATGTTTTAGATAAAGTCTTGAGTATCGACTATAAATCGACTCAAATTTCTGTGTTGGTGCATTTCCTTTCATTCCAATATATTGGTGAGTGCACCATTAAGGTAACCGGGCCCTCCCTATGGAGTGTGTGGCTGTAAGTACCGGATCCTAAGTCCACGGTTCACATAGTTCACGTTTTCCACTCTTGCATGTTTTTCTCCGGATTTTTGAGTCATGTTTCTCTATGGTGTGAATTATGTCTTTATTGCTTATTGTTTTCTTTCTAAAAAATAATTAAAAATAAAAAATAAAATAAACATAGTAATCTAGGAAGTCTCGAATCGACTTTAAAAAGACCAGCTGCTAAAACAAATTTTCTAAGCCGTTGTAAAAAATTTGTTTGGGGTCAAGATGTTAGTGTTTCGATACTAAAATGTTTTATGTCCCATTAGAGTTGCTTAGGCCGTTTTATTGTATTACGATTCGGATTGACATGATCTATTCATTTAGATTTCATTCGTTCGCATAACTTACGTCATGCATGCACTTCGAGGCGTTTTCCACTATCTCGTATGTCATCCGAAGTCGGAATAGAGTGTTTTATGGATCATTGGATAGGAAATTCTCTCCTGATCATTTCCATATCTCATTCGCAAAAATCGGACATGTAACGAAGCGGGAATTTTGATTTGAAATTCGCGAAAAAAAAATCGAAAAAATCGAAAATTTCGATTTTGGGCTTGGGCCCAACCCGCGCCCATGGAGAGCGCGCTCGTGCTCTTACCTTCTCACGAACAGTTCATCGCGTTCTTCATCTTCCACCGCCATTAACGCCAAACTTAAAGTTCAAAACCCTAGCAAAAATAAAATTTAAAAAGAAAATCCAATAAACCCACGATATCAATATCAAATCCTAACCCAAATCTTCTCTACAACCAAACCACCACAACCCCCACCGATTTTAAGCACTAAAAACCACCGAAATTTATAAAAATTGGTGCTGCGCCGCCACCACTCCATCACCACCACTGTTCTTTAGGTCGGTCAAGCTAATCCACCACCACCACATCATATTTAGACCCTCACTCCATTCCAAACACTAGATGGCTCAACGCCGAATCATACCGGAGCAAGTTTTCACTGCCGACCATTTCGCGCCGTTTTACGGTGACGAAATGGCTAGTAGAGACTGGAATAGTCTCTGGTACTCGACCGAAGACTTCTACCACGAAGACTTGGTCCGACGATTCTACAACACTAGGGAGTTGGAGGGAGTAGGATTTTTTGATGGTCGTCGGGGAAGAGAAGGGAGTTGACTACGGGCCTGTTGGCTGAGATTCTAGGCATTCCGCCTAGAATCAATCTGGATGCCACTTTACAGGATCCTCAGTTTGACGGGGTAGAGCCGTTGATGGGCGTTACTGTCATCAATGGGAGTTACAATCCAAACTCCCATTGTTTAAATCGAGCATCCCTCGACCAACCAACCAACTTCTGACTCGGTGGATTGGTCGGAATGTCCTAGGCAAGGACAAGGTCAGTGACATCGGTCTGACCTGCCTCCACGTCCTATGGGTACTCCAGGAGCAGAAGTATGATTTCTGCATCCTGCAGTTTTTGCTGAACATTATTAGGGGGTTCGGAAGGTCTTTGGCACCTCTCCCTGTGCTTATTACTAAGATCATGCTGAAGATGAAAGCAACTCCACGCATCCGAGGAGGATTTACATTACCTGCATCGTAACCCGCGTATCTATAGGGAGTGTGCCCAACAAGTATGGAGGAGGGCTGAGGATAGAGAGGAAGAAGAAGAGGAGGCCGGGGACAGCAGGATGATTCGGAGGAGGATGAGGAGGATGGCACTTGCTTTGATCGGATGCCTTCGGAGGTGTTGGTCGATCTTTGGCGCATGACTATGCTTCATAGGGGCATCGCGTTCACTCAACACTCTGTCGCGGAGACCTCCGGACTCGACGAGGCGACCATTCATCACAACCGAGATCCGCACCCGAGGGGAGGATGAGAGATGGGGCGGCGAGGGTGAGATGGAAGCCAGCCCCCGTTTAAGAGTGGATATGCTAGCACGCTTCCCACCTCATACAAACTCGCCTCCTCGAGGACCGGCCTCACGAGGCATGGCGTCGTCGGCGAAGGGATCTACTGCTGCTGGACCTTCGGAGCCAGGGGAGCCACCACTAGAGATCGTGGTGCCCTCACCACCCGGGCGAGGTGTTTAGAGAGGATGAGGAGTGATAGTGGTAGTTATTTTTGTTTTATAAGTTGTTGTTTTTATTTATTTTTGTTGTTTTTATTGTAATGAAATTTTTATTCTCGTAATTTGAATTTTGTAAGTGAAAGGACCTCCGAATGAAAATTATAATATAAGGGGTTATTTTCAGTATGTGTGCTTGTTTCATATTGATCCCACCTTCCCAACTTGTTTGGGGGTGGTTTTATCATTTCAAGCTGTATTTTTTATAAAACCCTAGTGTTAGAATTTACTGCGGAGTAAGGTGAAAATATGGAGTTTAGGCCTATCTATGATTGAGAATCATTGTAGGATGAAATCTAGATTAAATAGGTACATTCAATCATAAAATCCAAATAAGAGATACTGGGTTTGAATAAGAATCCAGGATATGAGTTGTTTCCGTTTTCGAGTTTGGAAATTTTAGGATTTCCGGAACTGCCCTAATTAGTTTTTGGCAACTTTCCGATCCATTCTAGCAACTTTAAACCTATATAAACTTGATACAATCTACCCTCACAACTCACACTACACCTAAACCCCATCACTCACCCTTCACACCCGCGATTCCCACGTTTTAGTCTCCATTTTCACAAAACCTTTCGGGAAGGCGCCAGCCTATAGTTGGTTGGCCTTCAGCGCCCTACACACTTCTGTCGAGAAAAATTTGCTCGAGCGCGCCCAGCGCTTCAAAGCAGCGACCAGCTAAGTTCTTGGAATTCTAAAAAAAAAACGGCCAGCAAATTTGGCGCCGCCAGCTGCCTTCTTCGGACCAGAAAAATTCCAGTTTTTCGTTGTGCCGTCGTTTTGCAGCTATTCCAAAACGTAGTTTTGAGATGACATCTCCCATAATAATACCGAACAGTCTTTTCGAAGATTTGTTCCAAAGCACTACTTATGGTGCTTGGTTTTGTGAGGTGATCACATCGTTGGTGGGAACCTCTTATGGTAAGACCGGGATGAACTTTATTCTCCGGCACTTGCATCTTATTTTTATAATAACTGCATTTTCTTTGAGAGACCGGATGGAGAACAAGTGTTCTCCATCACCATTGACGATGAACCAATGGAAATTACGAGGGTTCTTGCTAGCATTTGTTCTTGGACTTGCTATGCCCGGCTGAGATACAAGACCCATGGTGCTATTAGATTCGATAATATGCATGTCTATACTTATGAGTCTTTGCACGAGGCTTATGGGGCGAGGCATTTTCCGTATTGAGGACCAAAGGGGACTATAACGTTGCCGCGGTAGCCTGTCCATGAACATAGGAACTGTTATGTTTTGGATTATGCTAAACATTTTAGGGGAATGGCGTTTTCTTACGTGAATGGCGCCACTTGCGGCGTTTTCCTTGCTTTAGCCAATGGACGCCCGGTTCTATGACCTTCCCGGGACTTTGATGTCTAGTTTAGCACGAGCCCATACCATGAGGCATAAGTACCTTCTTATGCCTGTTCTAATTTCACGTATTATGCTATGTTTCTTTCCTATTTTTGTACACGTTTCACGGATTGGATTAAGGTAGACCGCGGTCACGACCCACCAATAGTATTATTCGATCTTTCCGTTACAATGACTTGGCATGGGTGGCGGATACAACCTCACCGGGTTGCACCCTACACCCCATCGGACCAAGTGGCACTTAATAGGTTAGCAACCATAGATGATAAATGGCGTGAAGCCCGGCAAATTATCATAGCATGGCAGATCGCTGAAGGAACCTCACTTCTTTATAGAAGTAGAGGATGACGAAGATGACGAATAACAACGGGGAGCGGAGGTAAGTTTTAGTTACGTTAGTGTCTGCTTATGTCCCAAGCAATTTAATTATGTTAACCCCATAATGGGTAGAACTCTTATAGAGTTGTGTCAGTTTTTATTTCCTATATTAGTACGTTCTAACTTTGTTTTGCAGATGTCCTGAAATTCACGCGTTTCAATGGTATTTTTCCTACCCTCTTTATTTAAATGCTTTGAGGACAAAGCATGCTTTTTGTTTGGGGGCATAGAAACACGTGTAATTAAGACATCTGTTACGATATAGATAGACATAATATGCATTTGTTTTCTAGTTAAAATTTCAAAAATTTAAAAATATAAATAAATAAGTCATGCTATACACTTAGGAATATTGGTATTGTTTCTTTCTCCATGCTTTTAACAATCTAGAAGTCTCACATAGTTGTTGCATCAGAATAATTGTTAGAAACTTAGGTTAATACGTAGGTAATAATCTTTGCATCTATCTATAAATATATTACATGAGTATCTATGATTGTTAGCAGTAAGTTTCTGAAATCTAGGCTAGAGTACTTATTCTACAAATCCTGTGAGAATATAGCCTAAAAAGCCTTATATGAAGCGAAACATTTGAGAAATGACACAAGGGAGAAGTAAAATCCGGATAGAGAAATCACACGTCCACTTGCTTGATCACTAAACCATATCCTAAGTGAGAATTTAGGCCTCTTTGGATCGATATAGCCAGAAAATTCAAACCTATGAATTATTTTCCGCTAGTCGCCACTCGAGCCTTTCATTAGCCCTTCCATAAACCACAATTCCTTTACCTTGTTACAAAAAAAACAAAAAAAAAAAAAAAAAGAGAATAAATCAACCTACCCAATTTAGAATAAGTCCGAGAATAGAATGAGTGAAGAAAAGAAGAAAAAAAACACGTGTAAACAAAAAATTGTTAGTTGCTTCAGAAAAAAAAAGAAAATAAGTTTCCATCCAAAGAAAAGAAAAATAGAAATAAAATAAAAAAAAAAAAAAAAAAATAGAATAAAAGGGAGTCAAAAGCCAAAGAAAAGAAAAAAAAAAAATATGGCTAAGGATGGAAACAAAGTATAGAAACAAAAAGAAAATAACAAGGTTTTCTCTAAGTTACATAATCTGAAGACTCTATTATCTCGGACTTGTCCTTTTGAATATCCATTTCCTTCCTTCTTAAACCACCGCCTAATCCCGTAACACCTAATAAAGACCTCTAGCTCGATTAGGAATAGGTTAGTGTGATAGTAAGTGGCGGATGTGTTTGATCGACCCGGCTTCCTTGTTGTCATTGAGATTGTAAGGTAAAAGTGTACCCAATGTACAATCGGAGTAGCTGAAACTTGAGTGGAAAAATCAGTGTTGTTTCTTGACTATTATTGTGAGAACCTACTTAAGGACGCTATTCCGAGTTTTCAGAAACAAACCTGCTAAACATTTGATAGTACTACTCATTGTATATATGTTTATTGTAGATGATTGATTATTATGCATATATTAACTTAGGGTTTTGACTGGTTATTCTTATGTAATTGCTAGAGATGTATAGATAGTTGAGCATGAATAAGGAAACAATAGTTTTATTTTCTTAGTCGTTGTAGTATAGATGAAGTTTGTGAGTACCTTCACTGGAAAACTCTCACGAGGCTATAACTCGTCCACTAGGGAATTCCTAGTGGTTTAAGGCCTTGTTGCATATGGTCAATGCAATCGCACTCAAATGAAATGAGATTAGGTAGAACTCCATTTTGGTCACTTATTCTAATTTCTCATCTTTGCTTGAGGACAAGCAAAATGTTTTTTTTTGTGGTTTTTGATAAGAGCCCAAAACTGTAGTTTTAACCCCTTAATAATCATCATTTGTTAGACCAATTATGTGAATAATAAGTAAGAGTTAATACTGATTAAGTGTTTTTATGCATTTCGGGCTTCAAAGTCCATTATGTGCGAAATGTGCCACTTTAGCGAGATAAAGGAGCAAAAGTCAGTAGAACTTCCGAATGCCATATCTTTGGACTCAGACCTCGGATTGAGGCCTACCTTATGTCAAAACGACCGGCTCGGAAAGAGCTTTGTAATGGTCCAAGCCTTGACCCAATCAGAGGAGCAGAAGTGGACGAAAAGTCTGTGGAAGCCAACTGCAGCTGAAGAGGCCTTTTGAATTTGAAAGAATTGGGTTTTGGGCGATTCTCTCTCGCCCAAAACATGGCTCCAAGCCCATGCACGATTTTTGGATCTGGATGTATAAAAACAAAAGCTTAATTCTTTGTTAATGGTAGAAAAAATGGTAGATAAAATAGTGGAGAATTAGGGTAGATAGCTTAGAATAGAAAGTAACCATTAAAATAGCTTCTAGATCTAGATTTAATTGTTTTCTTTAATTAGTTTCAAATCCCTTATTAGATTAAACCTTGAATCTTGTTCTTCATTTGATTAGATCAATAAAGTAGTATTCTTTACCCATTTCGATTTTTGTCAATTCCAATTCTAGATCTAAATTCAATTCCTGTCCTTATTTCAATTTAGTCATTAAATTAGATTTCATTATTGTTAAATTAAGTAAATTTCAATGCTTTATATTATGTTTAGTTTCAATCTAAATGGAAATGATTGCGGAATGATTCAAGGCTAAACCTCCATTAGAGGGGGTTGTGAAGCCTTGATGAAAGCTTGAGTCCGATTATCGTAGAATTCGTTAATTTTTCTATTCCACTCTAGAAATGATTAGTTCACCATGAGAATGGATTTAATTGTTCACATGCTAGTTATGATTGGTAGAAATGCCATGTATAATTAGGGATTAGGAATAACCAATTGTTTACGTGAAGCGCTTCATTCGGATTCTGACGATTAAATGGTTAGTGGATTAAGTTGAGTTAAGGTGGAATCAATCCCCTCTAACTCCTTATCATAGAATCAACGTAGCCTTCCCATAATTATTTAGATAATTGACTAGTTGCATCTTGTGGGTAGTTCCATCGTAGTATAATTCCCTTCGTAAAACTCTCATAGACTTAAAAACGACTAGTTAGATTAGAAAACATCCATGCTAGAGCACTAGGAGTGGAACGAACTTATCTACTCCACTATATCTCATAGGATTGAGAGTAGAAATCTTTGATAACTCAAGCACGTAAAAGTCCAGTTTTAGTTTACTTACGGATTGAATTCATAGTTCATTTCGTAGGTAGACTATTCATTTTTATCATATTCATTATAAATATTCATTTTACTCTTATCATTAAACATATTTCACGTTTTCCACTCTTGCATGTTTTCTCAGATTTTGAGTCATGTTCCTCTATGGTGTGAATTATGCATTTATTGATTTCTTTTTTTTCTTATATTAAATATTTTTCTTAAAAAATAAAAATTGTTAAAATCTTAAACATAGTAATTTAGGAAGTCTCGGGAATCTGACTTTAAAAGACCCACTTTTAAAACAAATTTTCATACTTCATTGCCCAAAATTTGTATGGGGGTGGGGTATTCGTTTTTTTCCATCCGAGATTGTTAAACTTTCCATTTGTGTTTCTTAGGCCGTTTAATCGTATTTCGATTCAGGTTGACATTATCTATGAAATTAGATTTCATTCGTTCGCATAACTTACGTCATGCATGCACTTTGAGGCATTTTCCATCTTGTTATGTGTCACCCATGGTCAAAATAGAGTGTTTATGGATCATTGGATTGGAAATTATCTCGTGATCATTTCCATAGCTCATTCGCAAAAATTGGACCGGTAACGAAGCGGCAAATTTAGTTTGAAGTTGTGCGAAAAATAAAAAAAAAAATCGAAAAATCAAATTGGGCTTGGGCCTAATCTCATGCGCATGTGCCACGCACGTGAGTCTCCATCTTCAAGCCAACAGTCACGAGTTGTTTCATTCCGCCATTAACAAAGCTTAAAAACCTAACCAAATAAAAAAAAAAAAAAAAAGAAGGGAACCTAACTACACCCATGCCCCGAATACAAGCCCACCCTAAATCTTCTCCAAACTATTCCCGCCACCATCCCCAACAATTTCCACCACCAAAACATTCGGAAAATTCAAAAAAAAAAAGAAAAAATTATATGAACTGCCGCGCCACCACCATTGTTTTTTAAGTAAGGTTGTTTAACATTATTTCCTACACCTTCAACAAACCCTTAAATCAGTTCAAACTTCCAATGGCTCAAAGACGGAGGATTTTGTCTGAGCAAGTGTTTACGGCCGACCACTTCGCGCCGTTTTACGGTGACGAGATGGTTAGGAGAGATTGGAGTAGGTTGTGGTACTCCACAGATGATTTTTACCACGAAGATTTGGTCCGATAATTTTATAGGATGAAAGAGTTGGATGGGAATAAAATTTTTGTTAAGGTGGCCAGGAGGAGGAGAGAAGTATCTAATGGGTTGTTGGCTGAGATTTTAGGCATTCCGCCTAGACGCCATCTCGATGCCACATTACAGGAATCCCAATTTACTGGGATCGAGCCTTTAATGAATGCGACTGTTTTGGAAGGGAACTACAATGTGAGCACGCATTGTGTTTGCCAGTTGTCTCTGCGAACCAACCAGCTGGCTGTAGCTCAGTGGATTGGTAGGAATGTCATTGGGAAGGAGAAGGTCAATGACATCAGTCTAAACTGCCTTCATGTTCTATGGATACTCATGAAGCAGAAGTATGAATTCTGTATTCTGGAGTTTTTGAGTAATATGATTAGGGGAGTTGGGAAGAGTATTGCACCTCTCCCTATTTTGATAACGAAGATCATGATGACCTTGAGAGAGACTCCGACATCTGATAGGATTTGGCTGAAAGAGCACAAAAAATCCTACTATTTATACGGAGTGTATCCAAAAGGTTTGGAGGTTGCCTAAAGAGAGGGTAGTTGAAGAGGATGACTCGGAGGATGAGGAGGGCATGACATGTCTTGATGTTGATGCCTTGGAGAGGTGTACGTCGGATGTAGAACATATGTCGGTGCTTCATCGTGGCATGCGTTCCCTCAATACTATTTGCAAAGATCTCCGGACTCAGCAGGCTACCATTCATTATAACTTCGAGACTCGTGCCCAGCGCGAGGATGAGCGTTGGGAACAGATGAAGGCCGAGATGGAAGCTCAGCACAAGTTCCGAGAAGATATGCTTGCACACTTTCCACCCCAGGGGGGTTCTTCTTCTGAGGAGGTTTCTGTGAGGCACGAGTGTTGTCGCCGCAGGACGGATGACTCTGGCCCATCGGGAGCTCAGGAGCCATCTACTTCTCAGGTGCCTTCCATTACTAGCAACGAGTGGTTTAGGGCTCTTATGGATTAGATGTTGTTTTTATTGTTCCTTTTATGTTTTATGTATTTCTTTTTATTAGTTCGGAAGTTAAACCTTGAATTTCAAAGTTAAATGTGAATTTGGTTGTTAAAATGTTGTTTGAATTTCATTTTTAATATAATATGGTTCTTTTCAAATTGTGCATTGTTTTTATTGTTAATCCTACCTTCCCGAATTGTTTGGGGGTGGTATTATTTATTCTAGCATGATTTGTTATATGATCCTCCATTTTATAAGTTGTTTTGGAGTGATGGTTGAGAATATTGCCGATATGAGCATACCTATGATTAGATGTTCTCATAGGATGAAATCTAAAAGAGTTTAGAAGTTACTATTCTAAATTAAATCTAAAAGATATTAGGGTTGTTTCAGAATCAAGAATATGGGTTGTTTCCGTTTTCGGTTTTGGAATTTTTTTGTTTCTAACGATTGCCTTAAAGCTTTTTGGCAACTTTCTAATTCGTTTTGGAAACTTAAAACCTATATAAACTTCCTTCATTCTACCCTCACAACCTACACTACACCTCACATTCATCTCTCACCTTTCACTCCCAACTTTTCCTTCTTTTTCCTTCTCACTTCTGCATTTAAGCACCTCAGAGCGCACTTGCGCCCTAGTGGAGCCACACAATCCCTAGGCAACGCTGCCGATCAAAATTTCTTCTTCGAGAGCGACTGCCCTACTACCAAGGCAAACTTGAGCGCGACTCGCGCCCATCACAGGCAAAGAGTGAGCGGGCCCTGCGCCCAAGTGCCTGGAACTCGAAATTCACCAAAGCGCACCCCGCGCCATACCCAGGCACAGGTTGAGCGCACCTCGTGCCCTAACCCCGTGGGCACGAAAAATTCCAATTTTTTGTGGGTTGTTCCAGGATCGTTGCAACTATTCTCAAGAGTAGTTTTGTGGTGACTTCTCCTATAGTGATACCGGAGCAATCTTTCAAATACTTGTTGGGAAGCGAGACTTATGGACATTGGTTCCACGAAAGGATCATGCAGTTAGGATGGAGGCATCTACTGGTAAGTGAAGACGACTCGTATTCACTTAAGCTTACTAAATATTTTTACAATAATGTTAAGTTATATTGTAACCAGGATGGAGAATAAGAATTCTCCGTCACGGTTGATGACATGCCACTAGAATTCAATAAGTATGTGGTAGCGTTAGTTTTGGGAATACCAATACCTGATCTTATTAACACTTGGGGATATATGACCGAGAATGCATACCTCTATAACTATACATATTTCCATGAGTATTATGGGGGAGGCGTGTTTCGTATAATGGACCAAGGGCATTATAACATTGCCCTTGGTAGCCTGTCCCTCAGTGTATGCACCACCATGTTATTCATCATGATGAATATTTTAGGGGATTGGCAGTTTACCTCTGCAAATAGTACCGCTGGTGACGTTTTCCTTGCTTTAGCTGAGGGACATCGCCGATATGACATTCCCCGAGTATTAGTGGCTAGTCTTAAGAGAGGCCAAGGCATGAGGCATAAGTATTTTCTTATGCCTATTTTGGTTTGCCGCATCATGCTCAGTAGTCTACCTGAATTCTGTACCCAGTTCACGGATTGGAAAAGGGTTGAAGTCATGAGACCCACCAATTGGGTGGTTCGCTCATTCCGAGTAATGACTTGGCCGGGATGGCAGGTGCAACCTCATTTGGTTGCTCCTTACACCCCATTAGACATAGCAATACTCGACAGGTTAGCACAAGCTGATGACACACGGCGATGGGCTTGGCAAGTTATCATGGCATGGAAGGATGCGAAGGAACCTAATCTCTTTGGAGAGGAGGATGACGCTTAAACAGGAATTAAGGTTAGTTTTAATTTCAGTTAGTGTCTACTTATGTCCCAAGCAATTTATTTCTTATTAACCCCATAACGGGTGGAACTCATATAGAGTTACGTCTGTTCTTCTTTTTCTATATTATTATGTTTTAGCCTTGTTTTGTAGATGTTCCAGAATTTTACGCGTTTCCATGGTATTTCTCTACCTTATTATTTAAATACTTTGAGGACAAAGCATGCTTCTTGTTTGGGGGGGGGGGGGCATAGAAACACGTGTAATTAAGACATCTGTTAGGATATAGATAGGTATAATATGCATTTGTTTTCTAGTTAAAAAATTCAAAATTTTTAAAAATATAAATAAAAAGTTTATGCTATACACTTAGGAATATTGGTATTGTTTTCTCTCCTTATGCTTTCAATAATCTAGAAGTCTCACGTAGCTTTTGCATTAGAATAGTTTTTAGAAAGTTAGGTTAATATGTAGGTAATAATCTTTGCTTGTACTATAAATAAGTTACATGAGTATCTATGATTGTTGGTAGTAAGTTTCTGAAATCTAGGCTAGAGTACTTACTCTACAAATCCTGTGAGAATATAGCCTAAAGCCTTATATGAGTGAAACATTTGAGAAATGACACAAGGGAGAACTAAAATCCGGATAGATAAATCACACGTCCACTTGCTTGATCATTATACCATATCCTAAGAGAAAATTTAGGCCCTCTTTGGATCGATATAGTCAGATATTCAAACTTATGAATTATTTTCCGCTAGTCGCCCCTCGGAGCCTTTCTTTAGCCTTTCATAAACCGCAAATCCTTTACCCTGTTACAAAACAAACAAAATAAAAAAAAAAAAAACAGTCAACCTACCCATTTTTTGAATGAGTCTGAGAATAGAGATGAAGAATAGAAAAGAGAATGACTTTTCAAATCAAGAATTTGTTAGTGGCTTCAAATAAGAAAAGAAAGTTTCCATCCAAACAAAAAAAATAAAAATAAAATAAAGAGTTAGAACTCCAAAAATAAAATCAAAGGAGTCAAAAGCTAAAGAAAAAGAAAAATATGGCTAAGGATGGAAAGAAAGTGTAGAAGCAAAGTAAAGAACAAGGTTTTCTCTAGGTACATAATATGAAGACTCTATTATCTCAGACTTGTTCTTTTTGAATATCCATTTCCTTCCTTCTTAAACCATCTCCTAATCCCCGCAATACCTAATAAAGACCTCTAGCTCATTTAGGAATAGGTTAGTGTGATAGTAAGTGGCAGATATGTTTGATCGACTCCGACTTCCTTGTGTGTCATTGAGATTGTAAGGTAAAGTGTGCCCACTGCACACTGGAGTAGCGAAACTTGAGCGGAAAAATCAAAGTGGTGTTTGTCTTGACATTTATGTGAGGACCTACTTAAGGACGCTATTCCGAGTTTTCAGAAATGGACCTGCTAGTGCATTTCATAGTATTACTCATTGTATATATGTTTATTCGTAGATGATTGATTATTATGCATATATTAGCTTAGGTTTTGACTTGATTATTCTATATTCATTGCTAGTGAGATGTATAGATAATTGAGGCATAAATAAGGAAACAATAGTTTTATTTCTTAGTCATTGTAGTATAGACGAAGTTTGTGAGTACCTTCACTGGAAAACTCTCACGAGGCTATAACTCGTCCACTAGGGAATTCATAGTGGTTTAAGGCCATGTTACATATGGTCAATGCAATCGCACTCGGCGAAACAAGATAAGTTAGAACTCCATTTTTGGTCACTTATGCTAATTTCTCATTTTTGCTTGAGGACAAGCAAAATGCTGTTTGGGGGTGGTTTGATAAGAGCCCAAAATTGTTGTTTTAACCCCTTAACAATAATACTTTTAGACTAATTATACGAGTAATAAATAAGAGTTAATGTTGATTACGAGCTTTTATGTATTTCAGGCATTGAAGTCAATTATGTGCAGAAATGTGCCACTTTAGCGAGATAAATGAGCAAGGGTTGATTGCTAAGGAGTTCTGTGATTAAAGGCCAAGATTCAAGGAGAAAAAACCTTTGTAATTCCCTGTCAGAAGCCTTGATGAAGCTTGATCGTTGTTAACTTAGAAATCGTCGTGATAATCTATTCAATTCTAGAAAGTGATTAGTTCACCATGAGAATGGGTTTGGTTGCTTCACATGCTAGTTATTAATTGGTAGAGATTGCCTTGTATAATTAGGGATTAGAAATACCATTTTGATATGCGAAAGCATGGAAATTTGGATCACGACGAACCTTTGTTAGTTGATTAAGTCAAGTTAAGGTGGAATCAATCCCCCCTAATTCCTTATCATATAGTATCAATTTAGCATTTCCGTAGTTGAATTAGCGTATCTTGTTATTTTAATTTGCATCGTAGTATAATTCCACCATTACTCTCATTAGACTTTGGATATATTCGCAATATTAGAAAAAATTGAATGCTAAAGAACTAGGAGTGGAACGAATCTTCTATTCCAACTCTATTTCAATAGTATCGAGAGTAGAAATCTTTGGTAAGAACTGTCTTCGTAAAAGAAATAGTTTTACTTGCGTTTTGAAATTCATCATTTTATTCGTAAGTAGAGTTATATTCAATTTTATCGTTTTATCAGTTGCTAAGAAGTTCTGTGATTAAATGCCAACATTCAAGGAGAAAAAGCCTTTAAAAAGCCCGGTGAAAGCTGAAAAGTCAAAGTCAACGCTGGCAGAAACATCACACAAAAGTCAGCAGAACTTCTGAAGATCGTATCTTTGGGCTCAGACTTTAGAATTTGGCCTACTTTATTTCAAAATGACCGGCTCAGAAAGAGCTTTCCAATGTTTTAAGCCTTGACCTAATAAGAGGAGAACAAGTGGACGAAAAGTTGGTTGAAGTTAAAGCTAACTGAAAAGGGCTCTGTGGACTGAAGAAATTGGGCTTTGGGCTCGATTTTCCGGCCCAAAACATGGCTCCTCAACCCATGCACGAAAATGTGGATCTTGTCTCCTCCATTTTAGATAGAGAAGACTGAACTCTGAAGAAATAATTAGGTTAGGTAGGAAGTAGCCATTAGAGATAGTTCTAGATCTAGTTTTGAGTTTTTATTCCACTAATTAGTTTCAATTATTGCTGTTAAATCTAGTTTTACCTTTCAAGTAATGAGTGTTAGAACAAGTAGATTATTATTGTAGAATCAATATTAGTTCATAATAAAGTATTCATTTTCATTCTGATTTAGTTTATTGATTAAAGTCTTATTTAGTTTTAGTATTGTTAAATTCATAAATTAGTTGTCTTTATTTCATAATTAGTTAATCATAATCTAGTTTTATTATTAAATTCATTAGAATTAATTTTGATCTTAGTTGTTAATCATTTCATAGTTATTAATTTAGTTTTGAATTATTGATTAGAATCTTTATGTTATTAAAGTTAGAATCTTTATATGATGTCTTGTTTGAATTCCATGAGAAATGATAGTTTTATGAATCAAGGCTAAACCTCCATTAGAGGGGTTTGATGAAGCCTTGATGAAAATTTGATTGTGTAGTGTAGAATCATTGTAAGAGTCTATTCCACTCTAGAAGGTAGTTGATTCACCATGAGAATGGGTAGAACTTCCTCACATGCTAGTCATTAGTTGGTAGAGATTGCCATGAATGATTAGGGATTATAACACCCAATTCTTATCGTAAGAACGTAAAAATTTGATTACAACAATCTATGCTAGTTTATTAAGTTGGATTCAAGGTGGATTCAATCCCCCCTAATTCTTTATCTAGATTCAAACCTTAGTATTTTCTGTCATTTCGTTATTCGTATCTTGTTAGTTGAATTCACATCGTAGTATAAATTCCCACCATAACTCTCATTAACTTTGGCTAGGACTGATAATATATTAGAAAGCGCTAATACTAAAGAACTAGGAGTGGAATGAATCTTTTACTCCACTCTATTCGATAGATTCGAGAGTAGAAATCTTTGATAAATTAGTCTTCGTATAGAAATAGTTTTACTTGCGTTTGAATTTCATCATTTATTCGTAGGTAAAAACACCATTTTTACGTTTATCAGAAGGCCATGGTAGGAAGTTTATCCATTCGGTTACAAGAAAACTTTGGCCCTTTATTATTTAGGCTATTGGGTTGTGCTAAATTTTTTAGATTGAGTCTAAATTCTAAACCCCTGAATCTTTTATTTGGAACTCTACTGTGTACTAGAATGAACTATAAAATGATGAAACCAAGAAATATTAACAACTATTAAGACAATAATAGAGATGAGATGAGACCTAACATCGGTTTTGGCAAATAATTAACAAGAAGAAAATAAGAAATTACAACAATGGTGATAACGCAAGTCCAGGAATCATTAGAACATTCGATAATCATAGAAAAGTAGGATAACCTTACATATATTCCCCAATAGTCATATTTCTCTTTCATTTTTTTTGGCAAATCCCCAAAAGACATCATGAAATAAAGAAAAAAGAAAAAATGTATATAATAGAAAATCATAAACGAAAGAAAGCAAATTTATAGGAAATCTTTAAAGCTTATAATCACTTGCACAAAGGAAACTATGCATGTTAACTACTCTTAACAGCTTCATTCCGAATCCTGGATTAAAGTATGTAGAAACCTTACCTCTGTAGCCACTAAAAAACATCTAACGAACAAATCTTCAACCAAATTTACACAATCATATTCCCTAATGTAGTATACGAGGAAAATGAATTAATTCTTATTAATATATCACTTAGAGTGCATTTGTTTACCAGGAATTAGACTTGAGGAGTGGAATTAACTAGAATCTTTGGTGGACCACCCACTTTTGACATGTTTGGGAGGCATGGAATCCAATAGAATTGGATTTTAAAACGGACTCCAACTTCTTTTATTAAGTCTTTGAGAGACCCCTGTTAATCCAATGAAATTCTAGACTATGGGAATCGTTTCTTATTTCTAATCCAAAAATAGGAAAAATAAAATAAAATGAATTAAAATAAACTAAAAATTGGAGTCTGTTAGAGAATTATATACGACAACCAAACACAAAAATTTAAATAGGAATTGAATTCCGATAATTTATAAATATTTGCCAAATACACATTTTGTAAGTTGGAATCAAATTCTATTATAGTGGATTCCATTCCGATGGTTTCCAACTCCATTATATTCTTGATTAGTTTCCAGTTTCAGTTGCCAAACACATTCTTAATTCTTCAAATTTAGTGAATGTCACGGGAAGAAGAGACAGAAGGATATAAGTCTTTCTAGTGATATTGACTAGATATAAATAGATTCGATAAGAATGCCTTCCATTGTTTTATTGGAAAAGAAATGCATTTCAGTCAAAGTTGATTTTTCTCCCTAACATTTCTTGGTGCAATTATAAGACTCTTTGTTTTCTTGGTTTTGGCTTTGATTTGTTCACAATTATTGTAATTGGATTTATCTAGTATACATATATATTTCTAGATATCTGCCTCTATCAAGAGGCAAACAATCAACTTCTATTAAACAACACAACTACTTCCATACTGTGTAGTAACATCAATTCCTGCAAGTGTACAAGCGAGCTATGTTATTGTTAGAGTTCTATATTGTAAACAGACTATTTTCCCATATAAGAAAAAGTGTGAGGAGGGGATTTAACTCAACCAAGCCATTTTCTTTTCTTTCTCAACTTTCTTCTCGATTAGCTATAATAAAATTTCACTTTGTATCAGAGCATCAAATTAAAAACTGATCCTTTCCTTTCCTTTCGTTCTTCTTATTTTCATCTTTTATGAATCTATAAGTTTGCTGGTTTGATTAAAGTTTAGGGAAACCCTAAATTTTATTTTTTTTGTAACCCTATTTTAGGGTTGCAACGATCAATCAGTCTCTGTTAGAAGGTTTGGCTCGAGTATTGGAGTTATTTTATTTTATTGTTGCTAGGAGTTAATTTTGTCTTCTTAGATTTGTGGTGGATTGTGATTTTTCTGGGCTAAAACTCAATTTATTCGGTAATTCTTATTTGTTACACTGATTGATCTCTGTTTATTGGATATTTTCATTGATTGTTATTGGTTTATCTCGGTATTGTTGAATTATGGATGATATGTCTGATACTGGTAAAAATTCGTCTATTGTTATTGGTGGTGAGAGTTCCAACTCTAACCAACCTCCTCGATATTTTCATGATGATATTGGTAAAAAAATTATGTCTATTAAGTTGGACGGTAAAAATTATTTAGCGTTGTCACAAGCTGTTAGGGTTTTTCTTCGTGCTAAGATGAAATAGAAGTATTTGACTGATGATCCACCTGGTGAAAATTCTCCTAGTGCTGAATATTGGTGGAGTTAAATGTCCATGGTAATGACCTGGTTATGGCATAGTATGGAACCTTCTGTTGCTTCAACTGTTCAGTTTCTTGATATTGTAAAGAAGATATGGAACGCCCTTGAGGAG
Source organism: Coptis chinensis (assembly GCF_015680905.1). Lineage (NCBI taxonomy): Eukaryota > Viridiplantae > Streptophyta > Magnoliopsida > Ranunculales > Ranunculaceae > Coptis > Coptis chinensis. The sequence goes on from NC_141456.1 coordinate 89,909,578, forward strand.
ATGTATTCTCAGACTTCTAATGCTTTTCAGATTTCTGAAACGATGTTTTCTACTAAGCAGGGTGGCAAACCATTGAATGAGCATTATGCTCTTCTTCACAACCTTTGGGAAGAGTTATTGATTTATCAACCTATAACTCCTGATGTTGAGACTCAATGCAAACAGAGGGAGGATTTTAAGTGTGCATTATTTCTATTCAGATTAAATCTTGATTATGTTGTGTTTAAAGATTAGATTTTAGCTAATGAGTCTTTTCCTAGTACTGCTAATGCTTATTCTCGCCTCCAACGAGTGTCTATTGCTTACCTTATGTTTCCAAAGATGCATCTGCTGCTTTTGTTTCTAATGGTCGTGGTGGCTCTGTTAGAGGTGGTCGAGGTCATGGTGGTCATATAAGTGCTCCTCGTGGTGGTACACATGGTGGACGAGGGAGTCATGGACCTCGTCCAGATTGGCTTTGTGATTATTATGGAAATATTAGTCATACTAAGCCATTTTATTACAAGAAGAATGGCTATCCTCCTTCTGTTAATCATGCTTTTGAAGAGTTGAGTTCTAATAATCCTTAATCTGCTTCTACTCAGGATGATGTGCTTAGTCAGATTTTGCACAAGCTCAATCACATGACTCATGGTAGTTCTTCTATGGCAACTTTGGTTGCTTCAGGTAATTCTGTATGTGTAGCATCACCATCCCCTGCTTGGGTTATTGATTCTAGTGCTAGTACACATATGTCTAGTATACCATCTCTCTTCTCTAATTTTGTGGCTTCTAAGTCTATTGTTCATTAGGCTGATGGTTCTTCTCGCATTGTTTATGGTTCTGGCATTGCACTATTCATCCCTGTCATTCTCATTCTTTGTCTAATGGTTTGCTTATTCCTGATTTTCCTACGAATTTACTATCCATTAGTCAGCTGACCAAATCCCTCCAGTGTTCTTTAACATTTACCTCTTCTGGCTGTTGAAGCTTTAGATAGTGGTGGTAACTTCAAAAGAGTTTGTTTTAGAAGTGAGGTTCATCCTAAATTGTTTAGAGTTTGAGTGTAGGAGTTGTGAAGAAGAAATGTAGACTATTATATATATTAGGTTGGTTTTAAGTTATCGAAAACATGAAAGCTTTAGTTGTTGATATTGAAATGACTTGAAAACATTGAAAGAAAGATTTATTAAAGATTGAAATAAGAACAAGTAAAATAAGAACGAAGATTGAAATAAGAACAAGTAAAATAACAAGTTTTGATTGAAAGGAAATAAAACAAACAATAAAGTAAAAACTTGAATTGAAAAACTAGACAAGAAATTAAACAAACCAAATGGTTTGGATCCTAAGACAATGGATGATTTCTCACTCCTTTACTTTTGGGTTATATACCTCTACTTTTGCCTTTTACAGATTTGCCCTTCTCCATTACCAATTAGACACCTCACACTTCACTTTTGTTTTTTCTTTTTCTTTTTGATTTCTTCTTGACAAATGTAGCTTTTGGGAAAATGTTACATTTTGAGATAAGGGCCTCCATCTCTGGTCTTCTGAGTTGAGGGCTTTGACCTTTAACCTTGACCTTTGACTTTGACTTTTTCAGCACTTTTCCATAACAGCTTCTGGTCTTCATAATAAGCGTGATTAAGGCTCCTTTTGGTGTTAAGACACAACTTTTATGATAAGTGGTCTGAAATACTCCATAACTTGAAAAAGGTAATAAAAGCTATGAGTTGTCTTTTTGTTAAGCGTAAGAAGTGTTGTAATGTAGCAATATACGGGTAATAAAACGCACATTTGGGAGCTGATAAAAGTAAAATAATTAGTCTACTCACAAAATGAACGATTAACTCAAAACGTAAGTAAACTAAACTAATCTTATGATGATTATATTTATCAAAGTTTTCTCTACTCTCAATCCTATGAGATATAGTGGAGTAGAAAGTTCGTTCCACTCCTAGTGCTCTAGCATGGAATGTTTTCTAATCTAATTAGTCGGTCTTAAGTCAATGAGAGCTTTACGAAGGTGATATGCTATGATACTTACTGAATTTGATTACTTGATTTTAACTACGAATGCTATGGAAATATGATTGTGCTTGAATCTAGATAAAGGATTAGAGGGGAATTGAATCCACCTTAACTCGACTTAATCCTATTAACGACGAATCGTCGTAATCCGAATTGAACTGCTTCGCAGAACAATTGGTTCTTCCTAATCCCTAATTACACATGGCATTCCTACCAATTCATAACTAGCATGTGAACGATTAAACCCATTCTCATGGTGAACTAATCGTTTCTAGAGTGGAAAGGAATTATGACGATTCTACGATATTCGGAATCAAGCTTTCATCAAGGCTTCTCAACCCCCTCTAATGGAGGTTTAGCCGAGAATCATTACGCAATCGTTTCCGATTACATTTAAACTAAACATGATATAAAGAATTGAAATTTACTTAATTAAACAATAATGAAATCTAATTTAATGACTCAAATGAAATAAAGATAGGAATTGAAATTAGATCTAGGAATGGAAATGACAAAATTCGAAATTGATAAAAATACTACTTTATTTATCTAATCAAAATGAAGAATAAGATTCAAAGGTTTAATCTAATACAATAATTGAAATGGAACTAAACTTAATTAATCTACATGAAAAACTAGATCTAGAATTCATTAATGGAGGCTACTAATCTAATCTATTTCTAGGTCTAACTATCTACCATTAACAAAGAGCTAAACTTTTGTTTTTAAACTTTCAGATCCAAAAATCGTGCATGGGCTTGGAGCCATGTTTTGGGCCAGAGAATCAGGCCCAAAACCCAATTCTTTCAGTCAAAAAGGCCTCTTCAGCTGCAGTTGGCTTCTATAGACGTTTCGTCCACTTCTGCTCCTCTGATTGGGTCAAGGCTTAGACCATTGCAAAGCTCTTTCCGAGCCGGTCGTTTTGACATAAGGTAGGCCCAATTCCGAGGTCCGAGTCCAAAGATACGGCTTTTGGAAGTTCTGCTGACTTGTGTGCTGTTTCAGCCCGTGTCGACTTTTCAGCTTTTGACCGGGCTTTAGGAAGGCTTTATCTTCTTGAATCACGGAACTCCTTAGTAACCGACCTTTTCTCCTTTATCTCACTAAAGTGGCACATTTCTGCACATAATAGACTTTGAAGACTGAAATGCATAAAAACACGTAATCAGTGTTAACTCTTAATTATTACTCACATAATTGGTCCAAAAGTATGACTGTTAAAGGGTTAAAACTACAGTTTTGGGCTCTTATCAAACCACCCCCAAACAGCATTTTGCTTGTCCTCAAGCAAAGATGAGAAATTAAAATAAGTGACCAAAAATGGAGTTCTTACTACTCTCGTTTCGCTGAGTGCGATTGCATTGACCCTATGCAATAAGGCCTTAAACCACTAGGAATTCCCTAGTGGACGAGTTATAGCCTCGTGAGAGTTTTCCAGTGAAGGTACTCACAAACTTCAACTATACTACAACGACTAAGAAATAAAACTATTGTTTCCTCATTCATGTCCCAACTATCTATACATCTCACTAGCAAATGAATAAGAATAACCAAGTCAAAAACCTAAGCTAATATATGCATAATAATCAATCATCTATGATACAAATATATATACTATGAGTAATACTATGAAATGCCTAGCAGGTTCGTTTCTGAAAACTCGGAATAGCGTCCTTAAGTAGGTCCTCACATAAATGTCAAGACAAAAACCACTATGATTTTTCCACTCAAGTTTCGCTACTCCAGTGTGCAGTGGGCACACTTTACCTTACAACTCAATGACAACAAGAAAGCCGGGGTCGATCAAACACATCTGCCACTTACTATCACACTAACCTATTCCTAATTGAGCTAGAGGTCTTTATTAGGTGTTGCGGGGATTAGGAGATGGTTTAAGAAGGAAGGAAATGGATATTCAAAAGGACAAGTCTGAGATAATAGAGTCTTCATATTATGTAACTTAGAGAAAACCTTGTTATTTTCTTTTGCTTCTATACTTTGTTTCCATCCTTAGCCATATTTTTCTTTTTCTTTTCTTTGGCTTTTGACTCCCTTTTATTGGAGTTTTTATTTATTTCTATATTATTTTTTTTTTCTTTTCCTTGGATGGAAACTTCTTTTCTTTTTCTGAAGCAACTAACTAATTTTTGTTTACACAGGTTTTTCTCTTCTTCTTTCTTCACTCATTCTATTCTCAGACTTATTCTAAATTGGGTAGGTTGATTTATTTTATTTTGTTTTTGTTTTTGTAACAGGGTAAAGGAATTGTGGTTTATGGAAGGCTAAAGAAAGGCTCAGAGGGGCGACTAGCGGAAAATAATTCATAGGTTTGAATTTCGGCTATATCGATCCAAAAGGTCCTAAATTCTCGCTTTTAGGATATGGCATAGTGATCAAGCAAGTGGACGTGTGATATCTCTATCCGGATTTTACTTCTCCCTTTGTGTCATTTCTCAAATGTTTCGCTTTCATATAAGGCTTTTTAGGCTATATTCTCACAGGATTTGTAGAATAAGTACTCTAGCCTAGATTTGAAAACTTATCGCTAACAATCATAGATACTCATGTAATATATTTATAGATAGATGCAAAGATTATTACCTATATATTAACCTAAGTTTCTAACAATTATTCTGGATGCAAAAGCTACGTGAGACTTCTAGATTGTTAAGAGCATGGAGAAAGAAAACAGTACCAATATTCCTAAGTGTATAACATAACTTATTTATTTATATTTTTGAATTGAATTTTTTTTTTAAAAAATTTTAACTAGAAAACAAATGCATATTATACATATCTATATCCTAACAGATGCCTCAATTACATGTGTTTCTATGCCACCCCCAAACAAGAATCATGCTTTGTCCTCAAAGTATTGTAAATAAAGAGGGTAGGAAAAATACCATTGAAACGTGTGAAATTCAGGAACATCTGCAAAACAAAGTTAGAACGTACTACTATAGGAAATAAACCGACGCGAACTCTATCTGAGTTCCACCCATTATGGGGTTAACAAAAATGAAATTGCTTGGGACATAAGCGGACACTAAAAAATCAAAAAACTTACCTTATCTCCCCGCTTTAGCATCCTCCTCCTCATTAAAGATATGAGGTTCCTTCGCGATCCTGCCAAATCCATTATAACTTGCCAAGCTTGCCGTCATTTATCATCTACTAATGCTAACCTTTGTTAAGTGTTATTATGTCCGATGGGATGTAATGGGCGACCAAATGAGGCAAAGACTGCCATCCCAGCCAAGTCATTATTCGCGAATGAGCGAACCACTTATTGGTGGGTCTCATGACTTCAACCCTTTTCCAATCTGTGAATTGTGCACGAATACAAGTAAACAACTACGCGATGATGCGAAACACCAACACAGGCATAAGAAGATACTTATGCCTCATGGTTTAGGCTCTTTAAGACTAGTGACCAAAACTTCGGGAATGTCATAGTGGCGGCGTCCCTCATTCTAAAGCGAGGAAAATGTCACCAGCGATTTATTTGCGTATGAACCGCCATTCCCCAAAATATTCATCGGGATAAATAACATGGTGGTGCCTATGTTTAAGGAAAGGCTACCAAGGGCAATGCTATATCGCCCGGGTCCATTACTTTCGAAATACCCTCCCCATAATAATCATGGAAATATGTATAATCATAAAGATATGCATTATCAGTCATATATGCCCATGTGTGAACAGGATCAGGTATTGGTATTCCTAAAACTAAGGCAACCAAATTTTTATTGAATTCATGTGTCGTGTCATCGACTACGACGGAGAATTCTTGATCTCCATCCTGATTACAATAGAATTTAACGTGGTCATAGAAATAAGCGATGAAGTTGTGGTGAATATGACTCGTCATCACTTACCAGTAGATGACGCCATCCTAACTGCAGGATCCTGTGTCGGAACCAGTGTCCATAGGTCTCGGTGCCCAACACATCTTTGAAAGACTGTTCAGGTATGACTATAGGAGATGTCATCACAATAACTCTTTGAACAGTTCCACAAAAATCCTGGAATGACCGTCTGAAAATTGGAAATTTCCGCGTTCCGCGAGAAACGGGGCTCGCTCGTGTAGGGCGCTCGGCGTTTTATGTAAATGCGATTACAGTGTTTTTAAGTTTTATGAGGGCTGGTCGCTTCTCTAGGTCTAGTATGAGGGCGGTCGCTCGATATGAGGGCGGTCGGGCTCGACAAAATTCTTCAAAAAAAAAAGTAAAGAACGCCAGTAAAGTTACTGAAACCGGAGTTTAGATGAAAAAGAAAGTAAACTTGGAGTGGATGGTGCGGGATGATGGTGGAATGTATTGTGGTTTGTTAGTGTAGAAAGAAGGGAGTTTAAATAGGTTATGAGCTTCCAAAACGAATTGGGAAATTCCCTATTTGTTTGAAGGCAATTTCCGGAAATAGGAAAATTCCCAAAACCGAAAACGGAAACAAGCCATTTTCAGATTTCCTAAAAATCCTGGTATCTTTCATACTGGATTTAGAATAGTAACTTCTAAACTCTCCTAGATTTCATGCTACCACCACACAAGTCATAGATATGCCGATATCGGCCAAATTATCAACCTTTCCTCCAAGACAACATAACATATATATGATCATATAACGACTTATGCTCGGTCTAAATATTTCCACCCCCAAACAAGTTCGGAAGGTGGGATAAATGATAAAACAAGCGATTACTTTCGAAAATAACCAATTATATTAAAGACAAAATAAAATATAAATCCAAACAACATTAAATAAACACATTATTATTTAAATTTAACTACTGAATTAAAATCCTTCTAATAAAACGAAATATGAAATAACAGCGAACTCCAACTGGGGTGAACACCTAGTTTTGTGATGATGATGGACCTTGAGATGGAGATTGGCTCTGGGATGGAGAATGGCTTGAACCATCTGTCCTTCGGCGACGACGCTCATGCCTGTCGGACTCGGATGAAACAGAGTCCTCCACAGGTGGCATGCGTCGTAGCATCTCTATTCGGAACAAGCGTTGGGCTTCCATCTCAGTACCGAGTACTGCATACTTGGTTTGTTGTTGCTGGTGGATAGTCTCCATGTTATACAAGATATCATCCAGAACCCCTTCAAGTATTTCAAATCTCCTCTGAAGGTTCCCTTGCTTCTTTTGAACTACTATCTGTCTATTTCGGATATCTCCAACAAATACCATAAACGCACCGCAAGGCAGTTTGCAACACTTGCATGCGTTCTACATTAGAATTACACTTCTCTAATGCATCTTCATCCATCCATGTCATATCTTCCCTTTCATCCTTCGACTCATCCATTTTTTCTTCAGACAACGCCAAGTCTCTTGGATGCAATCCATTATAGATACTTGCATTAGAATGCAATTTGATCTTAATAGGAGCAGATCTTTGCGACAACTCTAAAGGAGAGCATGATCTTAGTGATCAATACGGGAAGAGGCTTAAACTCTTCCCCACTCCTCGAATCACATTAAACATTAAATCAAGGATGCAGAAATTATACTTCTTTGTTTGCAAAATCTAGAGAACATGCATACATTGTAGGCCGATATCACTGACTTTGTCTTTCCCGAGGACGTTCCTACCAATCCACTGAGCTCTGACCCGGATTGATTGGTTCTCGAAAATGGTCGGCGGGGACCTTGGGATGTCAGATTGTATTCACCCTCCACGACAGTATCCTTCATCAAAGCAGGAACTCCAGTATACTGGGGTTCCTGAATTGTCGTTACTAGGTTGCTTTCAAGCGTAATTCCTAACAGTTCAGCTAACAACTGTCGCGTTACTTCTCTCCGCGTTCCTCCTAACTTTATGAAAATCCTATCCCCTTCCAATTCTCGCTTTTTATAAAACTGTTCTACCAAATCATAGTGATAGAACTCCTCAGTTGAGTACCACAGTCCGTTCCAATGTCTCTTGAACATCTCCGCGTCATAAAATGGCGCGAAACTGTCGGAAGCAAACGCGTTTTCCGGCAAAATTCTACGTCGTAGCGCCATTGAAATTTCTTAGACTACTAATGGTTTGTAGACTGTGGGGGAGGCGAGTTTGAAGAAAACTACTAAAACGGCGTTGGTGGTGGTGGTGGTGATTGTTTAGAGAAGATTTAAGGTGGATTTGATTTCCTTGTTGTAGGTGTAGTTAGGTTTTCTTCCCTCTCTCTATAATTATTTATTTTATTTTTTTTATTTTGGTTTCCAAACTTGTAACCAGCGGTTTGGGGTTGAAGTGGAAACACTGTGCGTGTGGGTTGGGAAGGAAGGAGACGCGCAACGTGCGTGCGGTTTGGGCCCAAGCCCAGTTTGAATTGCGAAATTTTCCGATTTTTCACGCAATTTCAAACTCAATTTGCCGTTTCGTTACTGGCCCGATTTTGGCGAATGAGTTATAGAAATGATCAGTAGAGAATTTCCAATCCAATGATCCATAAAACACTCAATTCCAACCATGGGTGACGTATAATAGGGTGGAAGAACGCCTCGAAGTGCGTGTGTGACGTAAGTTATGCGAACGAAGGAAATCTAAGTTTAGATTACGTCAACCCAATTGAACTAATGGGCCTAAACAAAACCAATGGAAAGTTCGAGCAATCCTGATGGAAAGATCGACTTTCCACCCCCAAACAAATTTTTAAACACAAAATTTGTTTACAACGTGGGTCGTTTAAGAATTTTAATTTTAATTTTATTTGTTTATTATTAAAAACACGAAAAACAATAAATACATAATTCACTCCATAGAGGAACATGACTCAAAAACCGAGAAAACATGCAAAAGTGGAAAACGTGAATTATGTGAACTGTGGACTTAGGATCCGGTACTTACACCACACACTCCATAGGGAGGGCCGGGTTACCTGAATGGTGTACTTATCGATATGGAAATGAAAGTAAGTACACCAAATGACAAGGGTCGATCCTCATAGACGGTCCCCGTAAAAGGACTTCCTCTACATCGTGGGGGACGAAGTTCGTAAAAATGTTTTAACCGTTGACCATTAACTTGAAAGGTACTGTTGTCATTTGGATTTACCAAGGTGATTGCCCGTAAGGGTGACTTCAAGAATAACTAGAAAAGGGCGGACCAACGGGTTTTAGTTTGCCTAGGAAAACATGTAGGCGGGAGTTGTAAAGCAAAACCTTTTGACCGACCACAAACTCTTTGGCGCAAGATATGCTTATCATGAACACGTTTCATGTTAGCTTTATAATCCTTCAGCGAGATCGCATGCGAATCGCCACGGTTTCTTCAAAGCTCATTCAATTGCAACTTAAGTTTGACACCTGCCTCATCAATATTGAAGTTAAGGCTTTTATAGCCCACGAGCACGGTGCTCTAATTCAAATCCGCAAATGACATGGTTTCCCAAATACAAGTCTAAAGGGAGACATACCTATAGGAGTTTTGAAAGCAGTTCTATACGCCCATAAGGCATCCGATAGACGCTTTGACCAGTCTTTCCTATCAGGGTTTACAGTTGTTTCTAAAATCTTTTTGATTTCCCTATTAGAAACTTCTACTTGTCCGCTAGTTTGTGGATGATAAGGAGTTGCTACTTTGTGTGTAACTCCATACTTTTTCACTAGGGATGCAACAACTCTGTTGCAAAAATGTGTACCACCATCACTAATGATGGCTTTAGGAATGCCAAACCAACAGAAAATATATTCTTTAATAAAAAATACAACGGTCTTATGGTCATTGCTACGGCAAGCTAGGGCCTCTATCCATTTTGACACGTAGTCCACGGCAACTAGAATATAAATGAAACCGTGGGAAACTGGGAAAGGACCCATGAAATCAATGCCCCAAACGTCGAAAATTTCTATGATCAAGATTGGATTTAATGGCATCATATTATGTTTTGTAATTCGCCCAAGTTGTTGGCAACGTATACACGTCTTGCAATGCACTTGGGCATCCTTAAAAAGGGTAGGCCAATAAAATCCACATTACAGAACTTTAGCGGCTGTTTTCATCCCACTAAAATGTCCACCACACTCTTTGTCATGGCAGAATGATAGAACTTCATTATATTCCCACCGGGAATACAACGAACGAATAATCGATCCGCACAATACTTAAAAAGTAGGGCTCATCCCAAAGAGTATAATAACTTAACTCTAGCCAAAAACTTTTACGTTCATTCCTTGACCAATTATAAGGCATAACATCAGCCGCTAGATAATTTACAATGTCGAAGATACCATGGTCTTTGAAAAATGGCATCTGGATGCTCATCGGGAAAAGAGTCCGGTATGGACTCGAGTCGATCGATCGTCGTTTGTGAGTCTAGATAAGTGCTTTCGGCAACTACGTTTTCGACCCTCTTTTGTCCTTTATTTCTAATGTGAACTCTTGCGGGAGAAGGATCCATCGGATTAATCTGCTTAGCATCCTTCTTTGCAAGAAGGTACTTAAAAATTGCATGGTCCGTGTAAACTAAATTTTAGAACCAACCAAATAAGGACCGAAACTTATCTAAAGCATAAATGACGGCTAAGAATTCTTTTTCGTAGTTGAATAATTTCGTTGAGCATCGTTTAATGTTTTACTAGCATAATAAATGACAAATGGACTTATTATCTAGTTTTGTCCCAAGACCGCACCAACCTGCATAATCACTAGCATCACACATGAGTTCGAAAGGTTTAGACCAATCGGGAGGCTTTATAATTGGTGCAGAGGTTAGAGCGACTTTTAAAGTTTCAAAAAGCCTGCTTACGCTTAAAATTAAAATCAAAGATTGCATCTTTCAAAAGCAGATTAGTTAAAGGCCTAGCTATTTTTGAGAAGTCTTTAATAAATCGCCTATAAAAACCTGCATGGCCTAGAAAGGCTCTAATATCACGGACAGTCCGTGGTTTAGGTAGAGTCGCTACCTTATCTAGTTTGGCCTTATCTACTTCGATGCCATCACTAGATACAATGTGACCTAGTACTATGCCCTTTTTCACCATGAAATGACACTTTTCCCAGTTTAAAACGAGGCTTTTTTCTTCACACCGTGTCAAAATCTTAGACAGGTTAGACAAGTAGTCTGTGAAGGAGTCTCCATAGATAGAAAAATCATCCATGAAAACTTCCATAAACCGCTGGAAGGTTCCAGGAGCATTACAAAGGCCAAAAGGCATTCGTTTATAGGCATACGTTCCAAAGGGACATGTGAAGGTAGTCTTTTCTTGGTCATCAATATCAATAATAATCTGAAAATAGCCCGAAGTAGCCATCCGAAAACAATAAAAGCATGACCAGCTAGGCGCTCGAAAGCATTTGATCTATAAAGGGTAAAGGAAAGTGATTCTTTCGTGTCATAGCATTTAAACGTCGTAATCAATACGGATCCTCCATTTCATAGGACCTTGTGTGACAACATAATCACCTTTTCCGCTCACGAACCATGGTAACTCCCCGATTTTTAGGAACTACATGAATGGGGCTTACCCATTCACTATCGAGATGGGGTATATGATACCGCGCGATCGAGTAATCGTAAGACTTCTTCCCTAACCACCTCTTTCATGGCGGGGTTCAAGCAAGGCGAGGTTCGCGAGAAGTCTTCGCGTTATCCTCCAAATGGATACGATGAGTGCAAACATTAGGGTCAATTCCTTAATGTCAGCTAGGGACCAACCAATCGCAGACCGATGTTCCCTAATCACCCGGATTAAACGCGTGTCTCTTCATCCTTAGATAATAGAGAAGATATAATTACCGGATGATTACCATCCGGATCAAGTTGTATATTTTAACTCTGGGGGAAGGGGTTTAAGCACTGGGGTGGGAGGAAAATCAATAGATGTTTCGTCGGGGTCCTCATTTTGCATAATGAATACTTGCTTAGGTAGCAAGTCTTTATACTCAATATGTGGAGCAACCGAAGTGTCTACAATTGGTGTGGACTCAAGGATGGTGTTGACTTCCTCTAAGTAGGAGTCATTTACAAAATCTGACTTTCCAAAAGAAAGGAATTTGTACATATTGTTTTTAGGAAACGTGTTGTTAAAATAATCTTGAGCTAAGCTCTCGATCATGCTAACCTCCCCATCTATAGACGAATCTGGTAACTGTTTCATCATTTTAAAAACATTTACCTCAACTGTGAGATGGCCAAAAGATAAGGACATCTTACCATCGCGGCAATTAATAAGTGTGTTGGCAGTTGCTAAAAAGGGGCGCCCTAAGGTGATCGGTACAGAGTCATTAGCGACTTCTGTATCGAGGATAACAAAATCCGCAGGATAGTAGAAATCCTGAACCTTAACAAGCACGTTTTCCACTACACCCTTAGGATACTTAATAGACACGTCCGCTAATTGCAACGCGTTATTTTTGTAGGTTGCATTTCTGTAGACCTATTTGTTTATACAAGTAATACGGGGAGTAAGTTAACACTTTCGCCCCAAAGTGTCTAATAAAGCGGTCGTCGTGTGGGAATCTCCTAAGGTGCATTTTACACGATAGGGACGACCGGGGTCCTTGTACTTAACAATTCCATTATTTTCGGATAAAGTTGGGAATTGTTCAGTTAAAAAGCGTCTTTTAGGTATGTTGGTCTTCGCCTAGTAGTGCACAACTCTTTAAAAACTTTAGCGTGATTAGGTAGCTTTTTAATAGCTTCGAAAAGGAAGGTTTATCGTTAGATTTTTGAAAACGCGTTCTAATCTCCTCGAAGTTGGTATCCCCTGGTTAGCATGGCTAATTTTTGAGGAATGGTGGTTTAAGCTCTATATTTAGCATATGGCTCGACTTGATGTGTAACCTTGGCTTCTGTTTCTTAGGTTGTGGTTTAACCGGGTACCTCTACGGTGGTAGGTTCTTCGGTTTCTATTTCAGTATCTAGTTCGATATCCGGTGTAGGAGTATCGATGGGGTAACTATAGGCATAGTTACTTTGTTATCAACCACCTTTCCGAGGCGGAGAGTGGTGATGGCATTCAGTCACCTAATATTGTCGTTTCCGTTACTAGTATTACCGTTTACCTTAAAGGCTGTGTTTGTTGTTTTAGGGTTTGGTATCGCTTGTCCCGAAACACGCCTTTTGGTTGGGCTTTCTCTTGGGCTAACTATTGTATGCCCCGATTTATGGATTGTAATATCTGTTGGTTTGATTGAGTCATTGATTGGAAAAGTTGTTGGGTAACTCATATAAAGCGTCGATCGGTCCGGTTGTGTAGGTGTAGTAGTCACAGGTGGTGCGACTGGAACTATCTCACGTTGATTATTTATGGGTGGGTTTTGATAGTTACTATTGTTAACCGGAACGATACCTCTATTGGTATTATAATTATTATAATTATTCTGACCTTGTGCTACACCTTGTCGTGGTTGAGCTTGGTTGTTATAATTATTATAATTTCCCTGACCTTGTCCCTGTCCTTGCCTAGGTGGAGCTTGATTATAGTTGTTTGTTTGCCTAACATTTTGGTTATTAAACCCTGGAGTTGTAACTTGTTGATTGTTTCGCCAACTAAAGTTGGGATGTTGTCTCCATGGGGCATTAGGAATAGGATAGTTATTAATGGAGCAAACATTATCTTGCTCTAATTGTTGTTGTTCATAGGCGAGAGGGCAATAGGAGTCAGGGTGCTCAGGACTCAAACAGAAATTACATGGGTTGGAGTTGACATTCATGACGGGAATAGGCTTTTGTTGAATAGAAATAGCCTCTACTTTTTTAGTTAGAGATTCGATTAAATTTTTAAGTTCTGGGTCGGGTTTCATCTCAAACATACCGGGCGGCCTTAATCATGTTGAAGAAGAACTAGCGAGCCGGGGATATCATCACTCCCCACCCAATTGTTATTAAGGTTTAGTTTGTTCTTCTAAAAGTTATAAGCCTCCTCGAGGCTCCTTTACTTAGGAAACTACACCCATTCATTATGTCAAGGACTTCTTTATGGTGATGTTGAAGTCCTTTGAAAAAGGCACGAACTAACGTGTCTTTTGCTAGGTTATGGTGTGGACACTCTATTAGCGGTCGGTGAAACGATTCCAAGCCTCGAAAATGATTCATGAGGGTTACGTCCGGAAGAAATGAAGCTTGGAAAGCATTTCATCCGTCTTTAGGGGGTGGGTAAAAATGTTCCATAAATAGGTGAACAAGTTTAGCCCACGAGTCCACAGAGTTAAGCGCCAGGCGCTTAACCAAGACGCCCTTATCGGCTAAGGTGAAGGGAAATACCCTCGGTTTAATTTGTTCCGCACCAACCGTAGGATGATGGAATGTTGTAAGGACTTGTTCAATCCTACGCATGTGTTGGTAAGGTTTTCATGGCCTAAACCATGGAAAACGGATAACAAATTAAATATGTTTGGGGATTCAAAATCCCCAATCGGGTCTGCTAGAACGATGCAAGATTTAGGGCTATCTCTCAAAGCTTTATAGAAGTCGAGAGGAGTCTCTCTTTCTTCACCCATTATGTCGGTATGGTTGGTGGAATAGTAGTTAGAGGTGTTATGGACCGGTATACTCGATATGTTTGTTTGTTGACGGTTAATTACGTTCGGTGTTTTTCTCCGACCAGACCTTAATCTCATGCAAGTCTAAGTCTAAACACGAAAAACAACCCAAACAATCTTGATATATTAGTATGAACCTCTAACGGAGATCACGAGGTATGGAAGAAAGGAATACCTGAAAGCGTCCTTGCTTCGCTTATGAATAGCATCTTGTTTACGCGTGTTCAGTGTAAATAACAAGTTAGAACACTGAAAAACTTAAAAAATCGAAGTTCGAAACAAACCTGTAGAAATCCGCAAAATTTTGCTTAGGGCGCAAGTCGCTTCTTCGGAGAGGGCGCGTCATCGCTCCTCTAGTCCAAGACGTGAGCTGGTCGTCGCTTTGGTAAGAGGGCGGTCAAAAGTCCAATAAGTTAGGGCGGTCGCGACTTTCGGGGAAGAGGGCGTCGGCTCAAAGTCCAGACTATAGAGCGGTAGCGCTCCTTATAAGCGCCGATCGGCTCCGTGTAATTTTTTCCGGAATTTTTTCAACGCTGAAACGAATAACCACAGTATGAATCAAACAAGGGTGGGTGGGTTTAATGGGACTTAAAAATGACTAATTCTACTATGAAAACAATGCTAAAGTGCAACTAAGATGGCAGCGGCGCCATTTGATAAAAGTAAAATAATTAGTCTACTCACGAAATGAACGATTAACTCAAAACGTAAGTAAACTAAACTAATCTTATGATGCTTATATTTATCAAAGTTTTCTCTACTCTCAATCCTATGAGATATAGTGGAGTAGAAAGTTCGTTCCACTCCTAGTGCTCTAGCATGGAATGTTTTCTAATCTAATTAGTCGGTCTTAAGTCAATGAGAGCTTTACGAAGGTGACATGCTACGATACTTACTGAATTTGATTACTTGATTTTAACTACGAATGCTATGGAAATATGATTGTGCTTGAATCTAGATAAAGGATTAGAGGGGAATTGAATCCACCTTAACTCGACTTAATCCTATTAACGACGAATCGTCGTAATCCGAATTGAATCGCTTGCCAAGAACAATTTGGTTCTTCCTAATCCCTAATTACACATGGCATTCCTACCAATTCATAACTAGCATGTGAACGATTAAACCCATTCTCATGGTGAACTAATCGTTTCTAGAGTGGAAAGGAAATTACGACGATTCTACGATATTTGGAATCAAGCTTTCATTAAGGCTTCTCAACCTCCTCTAATGGAGGTTTAGCCGAGAATCATTACGCAATCATTTCCGATTACATTTAAACTAAACATGATATAAATAATTGAAATTTACTTAATTAAACAATAATGAAATCTAATTTAATGACTCAAATGAAATAAAGACAGGAATTGAAATTAGATCTAGGAATGGAAATGACAAAATTCGAAATTGATAAAAATACTACTTTATTTATCTAATCAAAATGAAGAATAAGATTCAAAGGTTTAATTTAATACAATAATTGAAATGGAACTAAACTTAATTAATCTACATGAAAAACTAGATCTAGAATTCATTAATGGAGGCTACTAATCTAATCTATTTCTAGGTCTAACTATCTACCATTAACAAAGAGCTAAACTTTTGTTTTTATACTTTCAGATCCAAAAATCGTGCATGGGCTTGGAGCCATATTTTGGGCCAGAGAATCAGGCCCAAAACCCAATCTTCGAAATCCAAAAGGCCTCTTCAGCTGCAGTTGGCTTCCACAGACTTTTCGTCCACTTCTGCTCCTCTGATTGGGTCAAGGCTTAGACCATTGGAAAGCTCTTTCCGAGCCGGTCGTTTTGACATAAGGTAGGCCCAATTCCGAGGTCTGAGTCCAAAGATACGGCTTTCGGAAGTTCTGCTGACTTGTGTGATGTTTCAGCCCGTGTCGACTTTTCAGCTTTTGAGTAGGCTTTAGGAAGGCTTTATCTTCTTGAATCTTGGCCTTTAATCACGGAACTCCTTAGTAACCGACATTTTCTCCTTTATCTCACTAAAGTGGCACATTTCTGCACATAATGGACTTTGAAGCCTGAAATGCATAAAAACACGTAATCAGTGTTAACTCTTAATTATTACTCACATAATTGGTCCAAAAGTATGACTGTTAAAGGGTTAAAACTACAGTTTTGGGCTCTTATCAGGAGCTGATCACCACCCCTAAATATCATCTTGCTTGTCCTAAAGCAAGGATGAGAGAAAAAACTAAGATCACAAATGAGTGCTTTATTATAAGTTATACTAATCTCATTTCGCAGAGTGATATTGCATTGACCATATGCAACAAGGTATTAAACCACTAGGAATTCCCTAGTGGAGGAGGTTTAAGCCTCGTGAGAGTTTTCTAGTGAATGTACTAACAAACTTCTTCTATTTTGTACAAAAGGTCTTGTTTCCTTATTTATTCTCAGAAGTTCATACATCTCATTAGCTGTTAATAAAGACAAGCTCCTTCGAACTTAGAATAACATATATACGATAATTTAATCATCTAGAGATAAATGCACAAAACATGAGCAATGAAATGCAAAAGTAGAGTCGTTTCCGATGCGTTTGAAGAGCGTCCTTAAGATAGGTTCTCACAGGGGTGTGTTACAATCACAACTCTCTGATAGATTCACTCAAGGTTTGTTCTATTAAGTTCAGTGGGCACTTATATTCCTCACATACTAAAATGATGTCCAAGGAAACCGGGTCGATTGATCATGCTTGCCACCTACTATCACACCATCCTATTCCTAATCGAGCTAAATGTCTTTTATTAAGAGTTACGGGGCGAGGGTGATGGTTTAGAAAGAAAAAGGAAGGGAAAAACAAAATAAGATAAGTAGAGAAATTGGGTCTTCATTATACTTGTAACTAGAGAAGAACTTCGTTTTGTTTTTTTTCTTCGGAATTGTGATACATTCTTTTAGCCCTTTAGCTTTGTGACTCCATATGATTTTGAAGTTTTAGGAGTTTCAACTTGGCTTTTATTTCTTTTTGTTTCTGATATCATTTCCTTTTGATTTTGAACTTTTGAGAGATTCGATTTTTTTGGAGTTTCAGTTTTTGATGGATCTTTCTTTTCTTTTCTTTTCTTTTTGAAGAAAATAAATGTTCTGTTTTTGTACAAGGTCTTCTTTTCTCTTTTTCTGATTTCCATCCAGTTCTCAACTTGTCAACTGGGTAAGCTTTTTATTGTGTGTTGTAACGAGTTAGAAATTTTAGGTGAAGAATAAAAAGGCTTTGAGAAAGGGTGAAAGCTCATGAGGGATAACTAGAGGAAAACTATCTTTTTGGGTTTTTAACGTTTATTTGGCTATATCGATCCAAAAAGGGCCTAAATTCTCTATTAGAATATGGCGTGGTGATAAAGCAAGTGGACGTGTGGTGTTTCTATCCGGACATCCTTTGTGTCATCACTCAATAATCATTCAGATGAGGCTTTTGGCTAGATTCTCACAGGATATGGAACTTAATTGTTCTAACCTTGGCTATAATGTACAAGTCCTTACTCTATTGCTATAATGAGACTTTTAAACTTTTTATTCATCATAGAAAAAGGAAACAAGAATTTTTAGTACTAAACGGAAAAATATTTTTGGTCTTTTTCAAAAAAAATTTTAGAAAGGAAGAAATAGTCATTTCTTGATCTGCTTCATCAATTAAAATCTAAAAGTGCCCTGAATACCCATCCAAGAAACAGTAATAAGCATGTCCTGCTTAACGTTCAAGCATCTGATCTACAAATGGTAGGGGGAAATGATCTTTCCTTGTGATGGCATTCAACTTCCGATAATCAATACAAATCCTCCACATGATGGGAACACGTGCTGGTATTAACTCCCCTTCCTCATTACGGCCCATTGTAATCCCATATTTCTTTGGCACCACATGAATAGGGCTGACCCATTCACTATCAGATATGGCCTAAATGATTCCAGCATCAGTAATCTTAGGATCTCAGCCTTTACTACCTCTTTCATAGAAGGATTTAACCGACGCTGTGGCTCTCTAGAGGTTTTGGCATTCTCTTCTAGGTGAATCTGGTTGGTGCAAATCTTTGGATCAATTCCTTTTATATCATCAAGAAACCAACCAATGGCAGAATGGTGTTCTTGAATCACTCTAATTAAGCCCTCTTCTTCCTCTTTTGATGACTGGGATGAAATGATGATGGGATGTGTACCATCGGTATCAAGATAGATATATTTTAGGTCAAGAGGGAGAGGCTTAAGAGCAAGAGTAGATGTTGTGGGTAATAATGTCTCTACAGGATTATGTTTTTCCATTGAAAACACCTGGGCTGGTGATGTCTTTTTATGTTAAAGTAACTCATCATCTAGAGTGCATAAGGGAACTAATTCCAAAGTTACCGATTATACTGATCCATATCAAACTCTGAATCTCTAAAGGATAAGAACTGATGCACCTCATTTTTTGGGAACGTCCAGCCATAGTATTCTTGCATTACATTGTCCATCATACTAACTTTGTCATCCAACTCTTCTTCCATATGCTGTTGTATCATCATGAAAATATTGACTTCTATTGAGAGGTTCCCGGAAGACATGGTCATAGCTCAAATATGGCAATTTATGAGGGCATTGGCAGTTGCCAAGAATGGGCGCCCTAGAATGATGGGTATGGCATCATGAACAATTTCGTTGTCGAGGATGACAAAATCAACAGGGTAGTAAAAATCCTTAACCTTGACAAGCACATTTTCGACCACTCCCTTTGGGTATTTGATGGATCGTCGGCTAATTGCAATGTCATGGTGGTAGGTGTAAGCTCGTGGAAACCGAGTTGTTTAAATAAGTAGTATGGAAGGAGGTTAACACTTGCTCCAAGATCGAGGAAGGCAGTTGTAGTGTACTTGTCTCCTATAGTGCAAGGTATACTAGGACGACCAGGATCTTTATATTTGACGATTCCGTTGGTCTCTGTGAGAAATGGAAATTGTTTTGTAAGGAAGGCATCTTTTGGAATGTTAGTTTTCCTTTTGTTGGTGCACATATCCTTAAGAAACTTGGCATTCTTGGGTAAATGTTTGATGGCATCGAGAAATGGCAGGTTTATGGTTAGACTTTTGAATGTTTCTTTGATTTCATCAAAATTTTCATCCTCCTTGGGTGTCATTAGGCGAGTTGGAAAAGGTGCCTTTGGTTTGTAATGTCAAACTAGATTTGGTGGAGGAATTGGTGATTTAGGGACTGGAACATTGCTAGGGATATGTGGAGGTATTTGGTTTTCAATTTCTGGTTCTGGTACTGGAATGGTTACCTCTACAGGTGTAGGGTCTTCTGGTAAGACTACTTTGTTGTCAACAGTTTTGCTAGATCGCAAGGTTGTGACTGATAGGGTTATATACTAAAAGCATTACTTTTGTATTAACTCTAATTCTTTATATTTTGAATGAGAATCATATGGGCAAATGTTATGCATATTATATATGTTATTAGTTATATGCATGTGTCTAATACTTTATGTTGTAGATGATATGGTGTGAACACACAGAAAATCATATCATCAGTACCTTATAAAGTATAAATAATCGTTCACAACCTAGATGGATTTGGACAAACCATTAGTACGATTGTAGTATAATCTGGTATTAGTCTATCTTGACTATAGGATTATACTAGTACACTTTGTGTGTATTGAACAGGACCAAGTGAGGTTGTTTCTCTTTATACTGACTATATAAGAGAACAAATGCCTCTGTTATTATGGATGCTTGTTCTCCTAATCAGGATATAATATCAGGCACTTACATGCATTGTACATTGCTTTAAATCATCAATGAGTGAGATTCATTTGTGAATCAACAAACTCGATGGATTGGGTAATGACATTGTATGTAAGGTGTGCTATTGATAATAGAAGGAATCCATGTCCCGCAAGAAGTCGGGTTGATGATGTCCCCTTGAGGAGCTCAAAAAGATTGTCATGTAAACCTTGCAGGTGGATTTATTCCGACATGACAATGAGGTTGAGTTGTACTACTCAAGGACATAAGAAGTTGATTAATGTAGTTGTCAGTAACTTGACTTAATCAACGGACATTCGGTATCTTAAACACGGGGAGATCAACGAGCATATAATATGGAGCCCATAAACACTAACACGTAATTTGGGATTAGGGCGGTAGTACAACAATGGCCTTTAATGGAATACGCCATTTGTTAACGGACTTGGGCCGTGTGTTCTGGGCGAACATGGGAAGCCCAAGCCTGTCATAGGAGGCCCAACCCTAATTTCTCCTCATGGTCCCTGTTGTAGCCTATAAATAGAATACTCTCTTTCTGGCCGAAATTCACTATTCACTATATTAGAAAAAGAGGCAAGGAAAGATAGATCCAAAATTAGATCTAGCTTTGAGAGAAAGAAGGGGATTGGTAGATCGTTGCCCACACAACGTCCAATCTATTCTGAAGGAATACAATAGAAGATTAAGGGGTTGATTTTGGATTTGATAAAGCTTTGATTCTCAGAGATTACATCTAAGCGGATTCTTAAAAGGTATGTTCTCTATCCAAAATCGTGAGAACCCCATTGATTCCGCTGCGCGTAGGTTCTCGCAGTTTGTAGAAATATTCATTCTGAAATAACGGTTCCTACAGTGAATGCCTTAATCTCTTGGGTTTTAAGGTTTTGAACTTTTTGGCTAGGCAATAAACTTTTTTGGGTTTTATCTTGGGCTAACAAGTTTAGAAATTGTTGCATGGATGCTAGGATAGTTAACCAAGATAGGTGGTCTGCCACTATGGTGGGCTTATCTGTTTGGACAGTAGTTGATGGTGTAATGGGAACTAGGTTTGTTTGGTTCTTGATAGGTGGGTTTTGATAATTCTAGTTAAATTGGGATGGAACCAATGCTCTGTTCTGATTGTTATAGGTACCTTGTCCTTGTCCTTGTTTGAATGTATTTGTTGGTTTGTCGAAACTTGGTGGTGTTTGGTTTTGTGGAATGTTGGTCCATGCGAAGTTTGGATGTTGTCTCTATGGTGCATTTGGTACATTGAAAACACATACTTCTTCTGACTGAAGTGATGATAGGTATGTGATCAAAGGACAGGTGGCATCAATATGATTTAAGCTCAGACAGAAATTGCGTGGTGAAGTATTTACATTCATGACATGATGAGGGTTTTGGTATTTTTGTTTGGTTGTGAGGGTCTCTATCTTTCTTGTGAGGGTTCTAATTAAGGTTTTGATTTCTGGATCTAATTTCACCTAAAAAATACCAATAGCCTTAGATGTACTAGGTTGGACTATTCTAGAATTGTTTATGTCACCCCAATGGGTACTCTTTTCAGCTTGGTTTCCAAGAAAAGTTAAGGCTTCAGATGCACCTCTATCAAAAAAATTATCATTACTTATGTTGTCAAGGGTTACTTTGTGTTATGGGAGAAGGCCTTTGAAGAAACATTGGACAAAAGTGGATTTTTCTAGTTTATGGTGAGGACATGAATAGAGTAGGTCGGAGAATTGATCAGTCCCAAAATGTGCATTTTATTACCTTTACAATGCTTTATATATGCCCTTTTATGCTTAATGAATAGACAACTTATAGCTTTTGCTACCGTTTGCAGGATACAGGCCATTTAGGAAGCATATTCCTAATACGTGCATTTGGGCACAAAAAGGATGGTTATTTACGCTGCTTGGGAAGATTCCAGCTTCAGAGCAAAGTTACCAGAAAGTCAAAGTCAAAAGTCAAATTCAAAAGTCAAGTCAACTTTCAAAGTCAAAGACTCAAGGCTGGAAGCTACTGACCCAGGGACGACCAAAAACCAAATTAAAGACTTATAATATGTGGGCTTAGGTCAAAGGCCCATAAGTTTGTTTCTAGAAGGAAGTGTATAATTGTAAATGGTATCCTATATAAACCAAAGAGATGTAGAGAAATTCTAATTCAATATTTTAGGGTCCAAACCAATTGGTTTGTTAGGAGTAGAAACCCTATATCTAATTTTTGGTCATTAGGAGTAGGTTAAATGTTTTTAAATTAAATTGTTATTTCCTTATTTTCCATTTTCATGTTCTTTAAGCTTTAGTGTAAACCAAAGTTCTTAATCAATTCAATGCAAGTTTTCTAATAATTTCAATACAAGTTCTAAATCATTTCAATACAAGTCAAGATTGAGAGTAATTCCAAAAGCCAAATATGAGAGAAGAGTTACAAAAGTTAGTGTTTTATCCAACACAAACCTTCCTCTAAACAAAGAGTCTAAGTTGAACTTCAACACCGTTCTCACCACTACCAAAACTCATTCTTCAAATGGTGCCACCGTCATGGATTCTTATGGGAAGAGGAAGATGGAGAAAATATCAACCATTAAACCTTTCTTCTTAATCTCCATTTCAATTTTTGTAAGTTTTTTTTTTTTTTTTTTTTTTTTTTTTTAAATTTTCGCTACTGATGTTTCGTTTTTGTGTGTTTCCAATACTTTTCTACCCAAATGGAGCCTGACAGTAGCACGAGGAGACCCACCGAAACTTGCTGTAGAAAATAGAGTGCAAATGGAGAAAAAGGACACGCGCCCGCGCCTGCAACACTCGTGCCAACGTGCGAAATGAGCATGCGAACCATTTCCCCGCATCCGTGTGAGACACACACCCGCGAACCATTTCCCATCGGACGCGAAAGATATACAACCGCGCCTCCTTGGACCCGCACTGCGCCTCGTTTTTTCTAGATGAAGATTCTGTTGGCTCAGAATCTTCATATGTAAGTCTACATTAATATTTCATAGTTTTTTTAATTTAACTGTTAGTAGGTAAAAAGTAGATAGATTTACAAGTTTTTGAGTTTTCAAAAACCAAAAAAATTCAATTAAAAATGCATTTTAAAAATTAAAGGTTTTTATTAATTAAAATGAATTAGTAAGACATCAACAAGATTAAAAATTAAAAATTTAGTTTAGTAGCATGTTTAAGTTTAGTATTCATTAATTGTTGTCTATACATGTTTAGATTAAGATAATATCATATAAGTAATTCAAAAAATTAAATAAAAATAATAATTAGGTTAAACACAAAATAGTTTAAGCTATGGAAGTTTAGTCTTTTGGTTTAAGTTTACTTACCAAGAGTTGGGGATTCAACCAACTTGGACCGGTTGGATGTGTGTGGCACGAAAAAGTAGTACCACGAGTGCACATTACAACCCAACTTGGGGGTTGAAGTTCCAATCTTCGACGAACACTTTCCAAACTTTTATGTATTTTGTTTAATTAAGTCATTAGTTAATTAAGTTAAACATAGTCATTAGGCAAAATTGTTTTAGGCCCACGAAGACAATCAATTGTAATTTATTGGCTTTGCCAATATTTCAACCTGACTTGTGGGTCTTAGTTAGATTAAACTTGTAATCGTAAGGAAAAGCTCAAATGGTGGGTTGACACGCAAGACACCAAACACTTCGTCAACCCACCACGTCGCCTTCACCCCAATGGTCGTGTACGAACACCTTGGGTGGTAATTTCTAAACCTCCTCGCTACAAAATATAAGATGATACTTATGTGTTAATAATAATGCTTGGATGATAATGTGATTTACATTTCAGTCTCGTCTTTACATTTAACGCTAAGGCTAAACCCGAGTCATAAAAGAGCAAAAAGTGACCCACTTTAAAATGGACGTTGCATGAAATGATTGTTACATAGACCCAATTAAAAAGATAAATCAACCAAGCATAGCCAATTTAGTCATGTCCATCAGGACAAACATCTAGCATGAACAAAGAGAGTAGTAAACTACCAGATTCCAGTGGACCAACCACCTTCCTCACTCCCCTCCCTCAGAAATACCGTGGGTGAGATTCTTGGTGGCACACCATCTGGTGAAGTAGTGATCTTCTCCCTCGACGTGTGTAGTTCCCAAAACCTAGTTTCGCACCCATTGTTAAATTCAAACAAGGTATAGTTTCTAATCTATAGACATTGCATGCAAACTTTTCAAAAACTTCAAGGTCACAAATGAATTTTTGTAGATTGTGCATCATTCTTGTTTGAACATCTATGTCTTATCAATATGCATCGCAACCGTCATGAAATTATAATGCAAACCCAGAACCTTGTCCTTGTTGTGGTAGTCCATATCATTGGGCATCTCAATGCACATCATATATCGAGTTCAAGCCTTTTATGGAATATTCTTATGATTACGAACCTCAAATTTCAAATTTCCCGAGTACCTAATACACGCATGAGTTTTCTAATCATGCAACCAATTCATGGAGTTCCATCACAGATAGTCAACCATCATTGATATATGCACCCGGTCAGTTAGAATATAGGTTCACTAACAGTCCATTACCATTCACATCACCATCCATTTCGAATTCATATTCCACTCCACCATTTATCAAAGACCAACTTTACCAAGCAAAGGTCGAGAAAACAATTCAAATACAACAAATAGCAAAGACCTTATCTTCTCTCCAATCTATTTTAATCAATACCACCTCAGAGACTAATATTCTTCCCACCAGTCCATAACCCAACCAAAAAGAGGAACAAGGTGTTGCTATAACAAAACCAATTGCTAAAACCCATCCTGATATTTTTGACCAATTAAAACCACATCGCCATCCACTTAACTATCGTGTGAATTCCATATTCTATAATGATAACTATATACATGAGAACACTTCAACAAAAGAAACTCTAGAACCTATGTTGGAGAGTAACTCGACACACTTGGACAATGATAAAGAGGACAAAGAAAATGAAGTGCTTGGAGAAGATGATATAAATTATATAGTGGAAAGTGGATCTAATTTTAGTTTGGCCGTTAAAGACTTATCAATGGAACAAATTTGTGACATCCTTAATATTACCGATATGAACCACAAATTTGTGGAAATGTCAAAGTTAGATGAAGAGTTCCCTGAGTCCTCGAGATTATATGAGGAACCACCACCCGACCATCATTTCTCCGAGTTAACACCTCTTGAAAGCTAACCTCCATTCATAAAAAATCTACTAAATTCTGAGGACTGCACCACTAAACCATTTCAAAGAAACCTCAAGGTCGCACTTAAGCCAATTGCCTTTGAAATCCTTCATAATTTTCTAAACCTTTCCAGTAAAGAGACTTTGCCCAACATAGAAATTCTCGAGACTATCATGCCAGTTCAGAAAAGCCCCACATTGATTGAGGTACCAGGAAAAGAGGAAATAGAATCTAAAGTGGAATATGAGTTCTTGAGAGCATACAATGATCCCTTTATTCAAGTGGTTGAAAAACCCAGTTTGCCATATGTCACATCATCTAAGCCTTATGAAGAACAACTACTACCACACTAATGTAGGAACCGTTATGGTTTCGCCGAATAATTACTTAACCGAACAAAACACCCACACGCAGCGGAATAAGGGGTGTCACGGTTTGGTTAGAAATTTACCTTTAGATCGGCTAAGATAACTCTGAGAATCCAATAGCTATGAAATCAACAACCTCTTGATCTTCTGTTGTATTCCTATCAATAAATTAGACGTTGTGTGGGCAACGATCTACCAACCCCCTTCTTTCTCCCTTGGCCTATCTCACTCACAAAGTTAGAAATGAATTCAGATATACTTTTCTTTCCTCTCTTTTTCAACCAATGAAAATAGTGAATTCGGCCAGGAGAGAAGGGTTTGTTTTTATAGGCTACAATAGGGACAATGAGGAGAAATTAGGGTTGGGTCTCCTGACGGGCTTGGGCTTCCTATGTTCGCCCATAACACATGGCCCAAGTCCGTCAACAAATGGCTTATTCCACTAAAGGCCATTGTTGCACTACCACCCTAATCTCAAATTACGCGTATGAGCTCCATATTATATGCTCGTTGATCTCCCCGTGTTTAAGATATCGAATGCCCGTTGATTAAGTCAAGTTACTAACAACTACATTAATCAACTTCTTATGTCCTTGAGTAGTACCACTCAACCTCACTGTCATGTCTGATTAAATCCACCTGCAGGGTTTACATGATAGTCCCAATGAGCTCCTCAAGGGGACATCATCAACCCGACTGCCTGCGGGTCATGGATTCCTTCTATAATCAACATCACACCTTACATACAATGTCATTACCCAATCCATCGATTTTGTTAATTCACAAATGAATCTCACTCATTGATGATTTAAAGCAATGTACAATGCACGTAAGTGTCCGTTATTTTATCCGGATTAAGAGGACAAGCATCCAAAATAACATAGGTGTTTGTTCTCTTATATAGTCAGTATAAAGAGAAACAACCTCACTTGGTCCTGTTCAATACACACAAAGTGTACTAGTGTAATCCTGTAGTTAAGATAGACTAATACCAGATTATACCTACAACCGTACCAATGGTTTGTCCAAATCCATCTAGGTGGTGAACGTTTACTTATACTTTATAAGGTACTGATGATATGATCTTTTGTGTGTCACCACACACCATATTATCTGCAATATAAAGTATTAGGCGCATGCATATAACTAATAACATATATAATATGCATAACATTTGCCTATATAATTCTCAATCAAAATATAAAGAATTAGAGTTAATACAAAAGTAATACTTTTAGTATATAACCCTATCAGATGCAGCAAACGATGCAAATGATGTAGTCTTTGTGCCAAAAGGTTATTGACATCACTCCTAACCAAAAGAATAACAATACAGGCGTGTTTCCAGGTCAAGCAGTGCCTAATCCAAAGTCAACAAACACCGCCTTCAAAATAAACAGTATTCAATGTAATGGTAATATAACCCCATGGAACCTACAAGCAGTCACTACCCTTCGTTCAAGTAAAGTAGTTGATAAAAAAGTAACTATGCCTGAAGATCGCCCGAAACAGAAGTTGAAAATGAAACCATACCGAATACTGTTATAGAAACTGAAGACCCTACAACTGTAGAAGTTCCAGTCCAACCACAACCAAAAGGTACAACCTTACTAAATACTACTATAGAAATTGATGATCCTACACCGGTAGAGGTTCCAATATGGACACCGAGATGGAAAATGGCTAAAGATAAAGCAAAGACTAATAATACTTTTGACCCTTATGCTAAATATAGAGATAAACCACTGTATCCCCAAAGACTAATTGTGTCCAAAAAGGACACAAATTTTGATGAGATTATGGAAGTGTTTAAAAATTTGACTATAAACCTACCTTTTCTAGATGTTATAAAAAATATACCTGGACACGCTAAGTTTCTAAAAGAGTTGTGCACCAAGAAGAGGAAAACCAACATACCCAACAAAGCCTTCTTAACTAAACAATATCCCTCTTTATCTAAACATAAGAAAATTATTAAGTACAATTACCCTGGTCGTCCTACTGTATAATGCACCTTTGGAGATTACTTCATAATAACTGCTCTATTAGACCTGGGGGTGAGTGCTAACTTACTCCCTTTTTATTTATATAAACAACTAGGTCTAACAAAACTTCAAGCAACCAAAATAACTTTACAGTTAGCTGATCGTTCTATTAAGTATCCCAAGGGTATAGTTGAAAATATTCTCGTTAAAGTTTAGGATTTTTACTATCTAGTTGACTTCGTTATTCTCGACACAGAAGTTGCTCATGATTCTATTCCCATCATCTTAGGGCATCCTTTCTTGGCAACCGCCAATGCCTAAATCAATTGTCGGGATGGCTCAATGACTCTTTCTTTTGGAAATCTTTCTGTGGAAGTTAACATATTTAGACAAAAGTAGGGACAACTAGGTTTGCCTGTAGAAGGAGAAGTGAAGTCCATTGAGAGTTTTGAACTTCACATTAGTGTGGCTGACGCTTTCATCCCTACACTTGTAGATGCCCCTCTAATGGAAGAAGACAAAGATCACAATTTCTACTCCCTAGACGTAGATAACATCGAGGAAGATTTCCTTCGACTCTTTTGCAACCCTTTTTTACCACCTCGCGAGTCCCCTCCTATTGACTCCATTCATCCCTTGACGCCATGACGAAAGAAATTTTTTTCACCCTCTATCCCAGTGATTCTTCTGACCCACCTATTGAGGAATGTCTTGTATATCTCAAAGCCTTTGATGATATAGAACTAAGACCACTAGTTGAACACCATTCACCCACCTCACATCCCCATGTCACTCATTCACTTTCCATCACGAATGTTCCTCGCCCTCCACCTTTTCAAAGAACCATTGAGTTTGCACTTGACCTTCTTGATTCTCCTGTGCTTCATGATTTTCTAAACCCTCCTGATACGGAAATAATACCCAAGGACAAGCCACCAGACACTTTTTCATTTTTTCTATTCCATCCTTCTAAAACTTATCCACATCCCACGTATTTTCCAAAACCATCTATTTTCTCACACTCATTCACTTGGACACCCTTTCGTTCAAAGAAGAAAAAGAAGGTGCATACTCCGTTACGCTCTAGGACCTAGAGCGTAACGGAGCATGCACCTTCTTTTTCTTATATATATATATATATATATAGATAAAGTCTCAACTATCTGACTATAAACGACTCATTTTATTATTCAGTGTACTCTATTCCAATCTAATGTTATGGGAGTACACCATTAAGGTAACAGGAAACTCCTTTTGGAGTGAGTGGTTGTAAGTGTCGGATTCTTAGTCCATGTTTCATGTGACTCACGCATTCATCAATTGCAGTTTTTCTTGTTGTTTGAGTAGTGTTTCTCTATGGAGTGAGTTTCATTTTTATTTCTTCTTCATAATTTTGCTTTTCTAAAAATCAAATATATAAAAACTAAATAAAATAAAAACATAAACATATATTAGTAAGTCTAGGGAATCTGACTTTAAAAGTACAATACCACCTTTCTGGAGTATAGGCCAAACAAAAATTTTCAAACATAAAAAGAGTTTTCCAATTTTGTTTGGGGGTGGCATATTTTGGTATTTCATTTCAAATTTTTTTGCCACCCTTTGTCTGTCATGTTTACTCTAGTAGAGTCTATGTTAGTTCGTACGTAATAGTTTAATTATACTTTATGTTATCATATCATCTTTATAATATTTCTATTATAGGTACTGCCAATTTTTACCACGTTTCTATGGTAAATTCTTTATTTATCTCTTTACACTTTGAGGACAAAGCGTTTGATTGTTTGGGGGTGGGATAGAAATATTTGCAAAAATTAGGCACTTTTAAGATATAAATTACGCACTTTTCTTTATAAAATATTAAAAATAATAAATATTATTTATACTAGGCACTTAGTGATAATGGTATTGTTCCCTTCTCCATGATGATATTAGTTTAGAAATCTCATGTAGTACTTGAATTAGGATTTAATTTTTGAAACTTAGAATAATATATAGGTAATAGTCATTGCATCTTTTCATGAACATCTTGCATGAGCATCTTTGATTGTACTTGGTAGTATTTTTCTGAGACCTAGGTTAGAGTACTTAATACATATCGTGTGAGCATCTAGCCTAAAAGCTTCATAAGAGTGAAATATCTGAGTGATGACATAAGGGAGAAGTAAATTTCAAGTAGATAAATGACACATCCACTTGCTTGATCACCACACCATATCCTAAGCGAGAATTTAGGCCCTATTTAGATCGATATAGCCAGAAGCTCATACCTATATGAAATTTATTATCCGCTAGTTGTCCAACCGAGCTTTTCATTAGCCTTTTCACAAACCACAAATCTTTTACCCAATAAAACAAAATAAAAAACTAAAATCAGCCAACCTATATGGATATGTCTGAGAAATAGAATGAGTGAATAAAAGAAAAGAGAAAAACCTGTGTAAACAAAAATTAGTTAGTTGCTTCAGAAAAAGAAAAGAAAAGAAAGCTTCCAAAAGGAAATAAAAATAAAAGTTAGAACTCCAAAAGTAGAATCAAAAGGAGTCAAAAGCCAAAATAAAGGCTAAGTATGGAGCAAAAAGTGTAGAAGCAAAAGAACAATATTTTCTCTAAGTTACATAATATGAAAACCCTATTTTCTCAGACTTGTCTTTTTGAATATCCATTGTCTTCCTTCTTTAACCAACACCTACGCCCCGTATCACCTAATAAAGACCTCTAGCTCAATTAGGAATAGGTTGGTGTAATAGTAAGTGGTAGATGTGTTTGATCGATCTCGATTTTCTTGGATTGTCAATAAGATTGTGAGGAAATGTGTGCCCACTACACACTGGAGTTAGAAAACTTGAGTGGAAAAATTAGATTGTTATGTGTTTTGACACATTCCTTATAAGAACCTACTTAGGCACGCTACCCAAAAGTTTCAGAAATGGACCTGCCATTGCATTTCATATAATAGTTCAGTGTATAGCCACTACTAAAAAAATGACATATTATGACGCTTGTTTTTTATATATCTTGACGGCTTTGTTAAAAACCGTCAAGATAGGTGTTTTAGTAATATTTTTATGACGGCTATTGCAACATTATGTCGTGTATGACACAAGCGTCACGAAATTATAATAAATTTATGACGGCTATCGCAACATTATGTCATGTATGACACAAGCGTCAAGAAAATATAATAAATTTATGACGGCTGTTGCAACATTGTCGTGTATGACACAAGCGTCAAAAAAATATAATAAATTTATGACGGCTGTTGCAACATTATGTCATGTATGACACAAGTGTCAAAAAAATATAATGGTATTTCTTACAATAGTCAAATTAGCAATAGAATAAATCGTCAAGCTTCTCACAATTTTTTTGGGCACTAGCTTTGGTCCATTTTTCCTTTCAATTAAACCGTCAACAATTTAACCGAAAAAAGGAATACCAAAATCAATAGACTCCTTAGTTAGAATTGAACCATCAATATACTCCTCACTTTTGGAAACAACACCTTTATAAAAAAAAAACTTATCGTATAAAAAAAAATCTTATCGAAATAGCAATAATGAGAAATTCCCCTCGCGATGAAAATTCTCCCGCTCACCCCAATTATTTTTCCCTCTCGCCGGATATTAAGGGATTGATGTTAGGGTTACGCCTATATATCCTTCTTCCCCTTCCATTGCAAACCCTAACAATTACGCCTTTTTTCTTCTTCATCTCATTGGTCTCTTGCACACTCACTTCTTCACTGCTGCGCTGAAACTTGTTTGAGAAGGGATCAGTCTGATGACTACTACAACAAAGGTTTCTGAAATATAAAAGTAAGTATTTTTTTGGTTTATCTCTTTTTTCTTGTTTAAATTGTTTGTAAAAATATTTGTTATTGCATTTGAATTTTTTTTTTTTTAATGAGAACCTCAGTCTGAGGCTATTAACACTTGTTATTTCAACACAGCCATGAGCACTTATTTTTGTAATTTCATCCCACCTCTTTTCCGATCATAATTCAAACAATGACTCATGGCCGTTGTTTATGCATGTTTTGGTGTTACTGGTTGTTGTTTATTGTGACAGTACATTTTTTTTTTCTTTGTTTACTTCTTTGTTTTTCCATTTCATATTGAATATTTCAACAAAACTAATCCCAGGTAACCAGTTTTAGGTACAGCGAAGCTCCCAATAGAACTAAGATAGAAGAAAACCCACCTTTCCTTATTGGACTCCTTCCTTTACCAATGAAACAAGGCACTAAAAGTACTTCTATATTTATTTTGTATGGCATTAGGTATTTCTTGGTCAAGCACCTGAAAGTAATGTTAATTATTAGTATATGTCAAAGTACTCTACAAGGAAAAAGTAAAACATACAAGAAATGTGAAGTATTCGATCAACACGCCTGCACTGCCTAATAGGTATATTTGCTATTATATATGTTAGATTGTCATATGCATGGTGACCAGAAAGTAGGTATTCTAGGTAAGATTCATGCATTAAGTGTTGCTTCACGCATGAAGCTAGGAACCAATAAACTGTGAGTATTCTTACAAGTGTTGTTCTACTCTGCATGCATACATGAATAATTACCCTACAAATAGACATATTATATTAAACGTTGTAGATAATTTTTTTTAGAGTATGTAAATATAGAAAATGGCCATGTGTGTGCCACATGTCAATACAGTTACAACAACAGAAGGAAACTTTTTCAAGCAAGTTTGTTAGATAATATTGTTAATTTTATATATTCTAAAAAAAATGATTAGTTTTTACCCATTACAAATGTAGTGACAACTAACTAACTAATTACCATACCTTGCATAGTGAGATGAAGAGATGATCATGAACACTATTTGAACTCCCAAGGCCAATATCAGGTTTGTCATCTCCAAAGAATTCTATAAGAGCCTTGTGCTTTACAAGCAACCCCGGCCCATCAACAAAACTAATGAAGTACATACCCTCCATAATTCTGTAATTCAAGCTAGGAAACTATAACAACATTGACGTTCAAGTAGTCTTTGAGAAACCATTCAACCATCACCTTTGGAACACTAGTAAATACAACCTTCCTCCCTGTTGATGCTAACACTTCATAGGCTTGAAGATTAAGATTCTCAAGATAAAACTTAGGTAAAACAGCCCTGCCAACACTGTCCATATACTTCAACTTAAGTCCATAAAATGTTATGAACACCATGACCCTCAATCTAATCTCATGATTCATAGCCAACAGAAACGGGTATGATAGAAGTAACATAAAGGCTCTAATAATGCTACCACCTTCAAAAGCAACCAACATGAAGTAAGGAATTGAAAAAAAGATTGAGACCTTAATAAGGCACCATATATATCACAAACCAATGTTTGTGATTCTCTACCTTCCAAACAACACTTGGTAACACTAGCTAGGAAACAAAGAAGAATGTTGTGATGATGATTTAATGACAGATTGGTTTTTAAAGTAATAACCATAGTTTGTGATTTTCCTTTTGTCTGGCGGATGCTATAACACGAAGAGTTAGCTAAAAGTTGATACAAGAGCCATTCAACAAGCTTTAGAAGAACAACAGATAACACCATGTTTGTATGAATTGAGAGAGTACAAATAAAGCGTTGTGTGTGAAGATGAATAGATACTGGTGATGTTAAGAAGAGATATATAGAGTAGTGTACATGATGGTCTTTTAGTGTGAGTGCTTTAACGTTTTGTTGTGTGTACATGTGTGTGTGTGTCCTACTTGTGTGTGTGCGTCTGTATTCGAACAAAGAACTTAACATAAAGCTTAACAACTGAAATGAATTCTAACTTACTAATTTTAACATATAAAAAGGTAAACAAAGCGTTTGCTTATTAAAAAAGTGAAAAAGAAAAGATAAAAACCATTAAAGTAGCCAAGGAAATACTGGTACACCACCTACCCTTAGTCTTTACCAAAGTATACAACAACCAAAACCTACTCAAGTAACAAATAATATACTAATTAATGGATTTTTCATGTATACAACATCCTATTTTGACTAAGGACATTACCAGCTAGGCTTGGAAACAATAAAGTCATTCTCTTGCATAAAATATTTCATGAAAAGAAAGCAGTTTAATAAAACCACGTTCAATAATTTGTTGGGTACTGTTGTTCCCTACAGACTCACCAAGCCAAAATCGTGTATTGCTCAACTACAAGCCAAAGTAGCCATTCTTTAGACAAATTTAATAAACCGAAATTCTAACCTTGATATATGAATACTATTCCAGCTCTAGTAAAACAGTAAGAAATCTGCACTTCTACTTCTCATATTCACATCTAATTTTTCAGCATAACACCCATATCTACTATAAGTATTAGACCAATCGCAAACTACACGAAAATAGTAATTTCAAGAATTAGTAGTGAGCTTTCTATCTAAGGAAACCTGCCTTGAACCCCAACAAAGCCACATGTACAAACCAAATTAATCTAAGGTATTTCCTTTATATACTTTTGCATTTTTTATTTATTTATATTTTTAGCAAAATTGAGTGCTCTGTTTGGATGTCTTCAGGAACTTCTTGCCACGCACAAACTTATTAGATACTAAATGGACAAATCATGGATGTCCAAGGATAGGTTGTCAGATGAATATATTCAAGGGGTTGCAAATTTTCTTTTATTTGCAAACCCCACAGAGAATCAGGAGACTTGTATGATATGTCCATGTGAGCACTGTGTCAATCTTTGCGAGTTAAAGTCAAAAGGTGGTTAGAAATCACCTTTTCCATCACGGGATTGATAAGCAATACATAAGATGGGTATTTCATGGGGAGAAAATTCTTAGTGCAGCTCCTTGTTTTGATAGACAGGATGCCTTCCTTCACGGGATGGAAACTCCAGACAATGTAGCGAGCACAAAAAACTTGCTACAAGCCGGACTTGAACAATATCCGGGGGATCCTGGAGAGTTTGGAAAACTACTCAATGATGCTGAGAAACTATTATATGAAGGGTATTCCAAGTATACCAAGTTATCAATGGCGAAATTGTACAATCTAAAAGTGAAGGGTGGGTGGTCTGATAAGTCTTTTTCTGAGTTATTGAGATTGTTTGGAGACGGGCTTCCTGAAGGTAATTTACTACCCTCTTCAATAGGGAAGGTGAAAAAGATGTTGTCCGTTTATGGAATGAAGTATGAAAAGATACATGCATGTCCTAACGATTGCATACTATATAGAGGTGATGCTAATAAGGACCGCACTACATGTCCTACTTATGGAGTGTCAAGGTTTAAAGAGAATAAGAATATGACTGAGACAAGCAAAGGTGTGCCCGCAAAAGTTATATAGTACTTTCCACCCATCCCGAGGTTCAGAAAGATGTTTCAGTCTGTAAAAACTGCTGAGGATTTGACATGGCATGCCAATGAAAGAGAAGTTGATGACAAACTTCGTCACCCAGCAGATTCCCCGACATGGAAGTCTGTAAATGCTATGTGG
The DNA here is from genome assembly GCF_015680905.1 of Coptis chinensis. NCBI lineage: Eukaryota > Viridiplantae > Streptophyta > Magnoliopsida > Ranunculales > Ranunculaceae > Coptis > Coptis chinensis. The sequence continues at coordinate 89,944,845 of NC_141456.1, forward strand.
CCAGAGTTTGCAGCAGATTCGAGAAATCTTCGTCTAGCCCTTTCTACAGATGGATTCAACCCACATGGTTCTTTGAGTAGTAAGTACAGTTGTTGACCTGTTATGTTGATCACTTACAACCTTCCACCTTGGTTATGCGTGAAAAGAAAGTTCATGATGTTAACTATGTTAATATCAGGTCCACGACAACCAGGAAACGATATAGATGTGTACTTGCAGCCTTTGATTGATGACTTAAAAGTTCTATGGAATACTGGGGTTGATGTTTATGATGCTTACCGACAAGAAACCTTCACATTCAGATCTGTGTTATTATGGACAATAAATGATTTCCCCGTGTTTGGTAATCTATCTGGTTGTTGTGTTAAAGGGTATTATGCTTGTCCTGTATGTGGTGAAAAAACACATTCGTTTAGATTAAAGCATTCTTGTAAAAATGTATACATGGCCACCAGAAGATTCCTCCCAAAGAACCACCCATTTAGAAAAGAAAGGAAGGCATTTTATGGCAAGCAAGAGTTTCAGTTACAGCCAGAAGTGTTTGATGGTGATAAAGTAAAAGCAAAGGTTAGCATGATCAAAGTCTCTTGGGGGAAAAAAGTGAAGAACACAGGTTTGAGCAAATCAGTAATGCCAAAAGGGGGGAAAAAGGTCACAGGAGGAAAATCAGTAAAGCGAGTGGGTAAAAGGAAGCGACAAGGTGTAGGAGGACAAGCAAAGAGGTCAACCACACCAAGGTCAAAACAGGTTGATGATGGAGTCGACGAAGTTGTTAAGAAATGTTGGAAGAAGAAGTCAGTGTTTTTTAAATTGGACTACTGGGAGTTTTGCTTATCAGACACATTTTGGATGTCATGCACATTGAGAAAAATGTGTGTGACAACATTATTGGTACATTGCTTAACATTCCCTCGAAAACAAAGGACACTGTTAATGGTCGTCTTGACCTTCAGGACATGGGAAAGGATGAACTAGCACCAAAGATTGGTAAAACTAGGACATTCTTACCCCCAGCTTGTTACACATTGTCTAGAGCTGAAAAACATAGGGTTTGCCAAACATTGCATGAGATGAAAGTCCCAGAAGGATACTCTTCTAATTTCAAGACATGTGTTTCAATGGAAGACTTGAAGTTACAAGGGCTGAAGTCACATGATTGCCATGTTTTGATACATCAATTGCTTCCAGTGGCAATACGGTCTGTCTTGCCGAAACATGTGAGGTATACAATTATTAGACTGTGCTTATTCTTTAATGCACTTTGTGCGAAAGTAATAGATGTGATGCAGTTGAGTAAAATTCAAAGGGATGTCGTCGTCACACTATGTTTGTTAGAGAAATACTTTCCACCGTCGTTCTTCGACATCATGGTTCATCTCACTATCCATCTCGTTAGAGAGGTTAAACTTTGTGGTCCAGTTTTCTTCCGATGGATGTACCCATTTGAGAGGTAAAAAAACTTTATCCCACTTTTTTATCTTTATAATGTATGAAAAATGGAGAATCATCCTATCCTTTTGTCTTATAATGTCTTAGGTATATAAGTGTGTTGAAGGGTTATGTACGAAATCACAATCGTCCAGAAGGTTGCATGGCTGAAAATTATATTGTAGAGGAAGCAATTGAGTTTTGTAGTGAATTCTTATATGATTTGGACCCAATTGGAGTTCCTGCCAACTCTAAAATCACACCTGATGATATGCTTCTAGAAGGAATCACTCCAGTTGGGGGTGTTGCCACTGCAGTTGATGGTATTGCATTAGAGCAAGCACATCTTTATGTCTTGCGAAACACAAGAGTTGTTGAACCTTACATTGGGTAAATTTCTTTAAGTGTTTCCGTGTTGATTATTCCATTGGCTTAGAAATTCTATAACTAATTCATTCTAAAACTTAATAGGGAGCACATGGAGTACCTAAAGAAAAAACACACCCCCGTTCCTCAAAGAAACCAACTTGGTTACAAGAAGAACACATCTGTACTTTTAGTGATTGGCTGAAAGGAAGGGTAAGATAAACTATTGTTAAGTAATAATTTTGTGTACGCCTTGGTTACTAAATTTAAACATAATATAGGTTTCAGAAGAGCAAAGCCGAATAACAAAATCTTAAGTGTGTTAACTTGGATAGCTCAGGGACCTCGAATGCATGCATTGAAATATGAGAGTTATGTCATCAATGGTTATCGGTTTTCCATAAAAGGTCGTGATGCTTCACGATTGAATCAAAATAGTGGTGTAAGCTTGGTGGCAGGAGCAATGCAAGTTGCAAGTGCAAAGGACAAAAATCCAGACTTTTCCAACATGTCCTTCTATGGTGTTGTCGTTGAAATATGGCTTCTTGATTATTTTCAGTTTCACATTCCAATGTTCAAGTGTGATTGGGTTGACAGCGGGAATGGAATAAAGACCGATGATCTGGGTTTCACACTAGTGGATCTTGATAGAGTTGGGCATAAATATGTTCCCTTTATCTTAGCCTCTCAAGCCAAGCAAGTCTTTTATGTTCCCGATCAACTTGATCCTAAATGGTCGATTGCTCTAACAACTCCTAAAAGATGTTATAATGTTAGTGATATTGGTAATGACGTGTTTGATGGGGATATTGGAGATAGGGTTCAGCCTGAAGTCATGCCAAGTGTTGATTCATTTGATGTGAATGATGAATCTCAACCAATTTTCTCACGTAAAGACTGTGATGGAATATGGGTCGAGAATGATTCTTCTAAAACCTAGTGTTTCTTTTTCCTCTCTTTATTGCAATTTTTTTGGTTGTAAGACTTTTATTAAGTGTTTTTAATAATTTCAAGTGATTGAGATTTTTTTTTTAAAAGTGGTTATCCCATCTTGTATTTATTCATTTTAATCGTCTATTTACTATTGCATTCAGTTTACTACTCTATATAATATGGTTTGAATGTAGATAATATGGTTTGAATGTGGATAATATGGTTTATCTTACGTACTAATTACTACTATATGTTATTCATAGTTCAACGATGGATCCATAAGAGGTTGTCCATTCCGAAGACGAAGAAGAACTAAGTGACACTGAAACACTAAGTGACACTGAAGCACTAAGTGAGAGAGGTGCGACCATAATGCATGCCTTGTCTTGTAAGTGGGATGGCATAATAATTATTGTTGAATTTAATGGAAAAGGTAAGCCTATAGGTCAAAAGGTGCACAACAAGCTTTCTGGTTGGGAAGGTGCTCTTGCGAGGGCCATAATTCCTTTAAGTGCTTTTCAAACATGGAAAAAAGCACCTGAGGAGCTTCTAAATCTTTTGTGGGTCGGCATTCTGGTAAATATATCTTGTATAGTTCCTTTTTGGTTTGTTTTTATTTCTTGCTTGTATCTTGAATTTTTTTTGTTTGTTCATTACTCAAATTAGATTCAATATAGATGTTAAGTATAGGAAGGCAGTTTTGAAATCAATTGGAGTTAGTTGGAGGACCTTCAAGAATATGCTTACGAAGAAGTTTATCTTCCCTTTTAAAGATGATCAAGATGCGTTTACAAATCCATCTAAAAAATATAAGATAAGGAAACCCGACTGGCATGCATTTGTGAAATCGAGATTAATGGGAGAGGTCCAGGTATATCATAAATTTTATTAGAATAGAATTTTTAGTAAATTGGTTGTGTTTATTCATGTGTACTTGTGAGATATATATACTAAGAATGCATGTAAACCATTTTTGAAAGGAGAGAAGCAAATTACAATCAGCACGAAGGAAAATGAATAAGTATAACCACCGAATCAGCAGGCTTGGATATGGTGGCCTAGAAGATAAATTGGTAAGTACTTGCATAAATCTTTTAAATATCAATTTATATATTGAACGTAACATAGACTCTACAAATAATTGGACTTCCTATTTATATGTTTTATAATAGAAAGAAGAGTTGGGAGAATCTTTTGATGAGGATGATAGAGCTAATTTGTGGCATTTAGCTCGTCAAGACAAGAATGGTGGATATTATGATGATGATATGATGGAAGTGGCAGAAAAAATTGTAAGTTGTTTATATCCTTTTATAGACATTTAAGTATATGTACTTATGTGTAATGTGTAGTAATATTATTAGATATAGCAAACATGTAGTAGGTTGTGTGCTGGTATAGCAAACAAAGAGTTTTCTGCTACCCCCTTTAGGAAGTAAAGTTTTTCCAGACGAAGCCCTCCACCAGCCCCACTTGATCATCTGCCTGCTGATCCTTCGTGTGATTTTCCTTCGGTGTGTTTTTCCTACCTGCTAATCCTTCATTTGTTTTTTCTGAAGGACTTGTGTTCTCCCACAGAACACACATCGATCATTTACTCCTAACTTCAATTCCATTCTTGTAGTTTCTTCAAGGGTTTATGACCACCATTCATCACCATCCAGCAGTAATGGTGGGAAATTCTATTTTGAAACCATGCTGCTGATTCTTGTTCCGTCTTTCATTCAACTGTCATTAACTTGCTACTTATTTCCTCAATCTCTGATCTCACTAACTGATGAGCATAGTTAGATTTCCTAACCTTATCATTTACTTAGGTTGTGCTGCACTTTGCTTAGATTCTTTGCCATTCTCTCCCCCCTCATGAAGGAAGTAGATTGATCAACAGTCCGCGAGCTCCCTTCCCCTTGATTTTTTCGAGCTCGACATCTATGTTTCTTGCTGGGAGACTCCCATCTAGTTTCTGATCTTGATTTTCTGTGTCCTTGATTTTTTGGTCTTGATTTCCTGTGTCCTTGCTTTCTGATCTTGCTATTTTTTGATGGTCAAATGGTCAAATGGTTTTCTGATCTTGCTATTTTCTAATGGTCAAATGGTCAAATGTTTGCTGTTTTCTGATCTTGCTTTTTTTTTTGGGAACTCGTCAAATGGTCATCCTATCAAACACATAGCATTAATACTCTTTCTTTTCCCAAAGATGCTGCTATTTAGGGAGTTCAAGTACAATACTCCAAAGGTCCCTGACCTTTAAGGTTATTTCAAAGATAAACAGTATCAACAATAAAGATATTGACTTAGTCTTCTTCTAAAAGTTAAAGCAGTGCAGGCATGTTCAAAACAACAAACAAGAAACCTCGCAAGTATATCCAATCAAGTAATCCCCGACCTATTACAATATATGATCACCAAAAAAGTCATACCGAAAAAAATGTGCAAATTCTAAAGTTGTTGCCACCACAAACCACAGGCAATCCTAACAATTCTACCACTTACCTCAAGCCTTGTTTGCAATGTTGTTTGATAGCCAATCCCGGCCCTCATAAAGGCCTTACTCCAGAGGTTGCACAAGAACTCTGATCAATGGCTTATCTAAGGATGATATATATTGAGCCTTGTTTGCAATGTTGTTTCTTTTATGTTCCGATTGTCACTTTAATTAAATAAAAGTTCAATTGATGTGCAGGACCAACTAAAAAAAGAAGAAGCTAATAGGAAATTAGTAACCCAAGGAAGCGACGATGTTCTTGCGAAGGCACTAGGGACTCCAGAACATTGTGGAAGGGTAAGAGCAGGAGGTAAGTATGTCACTCCAACAACTTACTTCAATATCCCAGAAAGGGGTCAAGGCACATAGAGCGAGATATGGAATCCGTGATCTGTAAGAAAGAAGATGAGAACAAGGCGTTAAAGGAAAGAGTGAGACAGTTAGAGGCATTAGGTATTATACAAGGAATTACCACCAACGTACAAGAACTAGAGAAAGTTGCTTCCAACAGTTCTAAAAATGAGGGGAGAAAGCGAATGTCAAGCCCATTGGGTGACCAACTATCTAATGGTGCTAACAATAAGACAAATTATGAATGTCTTAACATTGAGCTTGAAGCAAATGTGAGAAAGAAGTGCAAACAGGTAAATTTTTACGCTTGTGATTATATAATGCAAATAGGTAATTATATTTAATAACTCAAACTATCCAATGCGTAGACAAAGAGTAGTGCTAAATCAAAAATCAACAAGGCAATCTCAAAACCTAAATATGGAAAGGAGCAGGTATATGTTACTTAATGTTTAAACTGTAAATGTTATTTTATGTATATAATTGTTCAATTTTACTTTTATTTTTTTGTTAGGCTATGGGCTTGAAAAACAAGAGTGTTGCTAAGACCAAATGCAAAGTGGCGGTCGTGAAACCTACTCTAGGAAATGAGCAGGTACTTGTTATTTTAGTGTAAACTACAATAAATAGTTGTACTATCAATATTAGTGTATGATTTTCATTGTGTGTTTATTAGGCTATGGGCTCAAAATGTGAGGTGGCAATCCCAAAACCTAAATCAGGAAATGCGACGGTAAATGTTGTGTAATTTCTATAGTGAGTTATCATGGTATTCTAGGATATTTTAACTTATCATTATTGTTATATTTGACATTGATATCAAAAGTGTAAGCTGGCTTTGGAGTCAAAAGACAATGTTGTTGCTGATGCTAGTCTCATTGAGGGGTCAGGACTAGACGAGAAGATCCATTACGTTACATTGGGGGAAGGATATGTACGTGTTCATATTATACGTGCAATTTCAGCAACTGCCATTTTGCCAAGACCAGTTCTTGATGATGCTGTTACCACTGTTGGAGGAGCGGTTGGTTACATTGTGGCTTGGCCTCGTGAATTTGTGCTACTTTGTGATAATGCAATATCACAACCTAAGTCGGGAAATGAGCAGGTACTTGATATTAACATGTTTACTAAAGGTTATACACTCACCATATTATTAAAAACATTATTATTATGCTTGTTAGGCTATTCGCTTGAAGGACAATAACAAGGTTCTTGAAGCCAAAAAGGACATACCAATCTCTAAGTCTAAATCAGGAAATGCGAAGGTAAACTCTGTGTAATGTCCATAATTAGTGACCATAGTACTCTATTATCTCCAAACTTACTATTATTGCTATGTTTGTCGTAGTTTCCAATGTGTAAGTTAATTTTGGAGTTAAAAGGCAATGTTGTTGCTGATGCTAGTCTAATTGAGGGGTCAGGAGCAGATGAAATGATAAATGATGCTAGATTGGGGAAGGTTATGTATGCGAAACTTCAAATTATCGTGCAATTTTTGCAATTGCCCTTTGCCAAGACCGATTTTTGATGATGACATTACCAATCATTGAGGTGCGGTTGGGTACCATGTGGCTTGGCCTCGTGACTTTGTGCTGCTTGAAAATATGGTAAAACATTTAACACTTTTTACATATATCTATAACTATTTATTCTTTTTTTTTCTATAACTATTTATTCTTATTATTAGTTGTTTTTTTTTGTTAGACTGATGAAGTTGAATGTGATGAGTTTGATGAATGTACGCTGAAAGAGTTTGGGGCTTTGGTGGGAAGTGTAATGAAAGGAAATCACATAAGTCAAATGGACACTAGGGTTTTTGAGCGTGAGTTGCAATTTTTTATCGCCAAAGATGAGATCATGGATGTTTGTCAACCTAAGAATTTGTTGAATGCCAATTGCATTATTGCTTATATCAGGTGTGTCAAATATTTTTGATTGATGGGTTGTTTGATTACTCCTCTTTGATGTGTAGATGTACTAATGTTTACTTTCCCTTTTAGATATTTGTTTGAGAAATATGAAAGTTCTCAACAAAGGTTTGGATTTTGCTATCCCAACATTTCAGCCGTTATCTTTGATAAGAAAGAGATGAGCCGTTTTGTCTTGAATAGATTACAAGCAAGACAAAGAGACGAAGTTATTTTCCTTCCTTACAACCCAGGGTAAACATGTGGGCTATGTTAATTAAGATCTGTTGGATCTCATTAATTTTGTTTTATATTATTTTGTGATGTTATTGTTCTATATATAATTTTAGGAGTCATTGGGTCTTGGTAATGATTGACGTAAGTGCAAAAGAAGTATATTATCTTGATTCAATTGGACGTGAACTGAATATAAACCTAAAAGTGATGGTGAACACGTGAGTTGATTTTACTTTTACTTTTAATTTTTGTATGATAATGCACATATGCCTACATCTTTTAACATATTGAAATTCTTCTTTAGTGGGATCAAAACACTAGCATTGGGTGAAGGAAAGAGAGGAACCAAAATGGCAAAAAAGTGTCCAGTAAATAAGCATTACATGAATATACAATGTAAATTATAGTCCATTATCGATCGAATGTTGATCAACAATTTTTTGATGTTGGTGTGTAGTGCCCTAAACAACCAGGAGATTTTGAATGTGGATATTACGTCATGCGGTTCATGAGACACTTTATGAAGAATCCTAATCAATCACTTAAAACAAAGGTTAATAGTTGTTATTTCTCATACTAATTGCAAGTATATAAAAAGAACAGAGATGATTGTAATTTCTTTGTTGACTTATGTAGCTAATGGAGTTGGCTAACACTAGGACATATGCAAGCGCGGACCTTATTGAAATTCGTCTGGAGTTTATCGAGTACATCGAGAAATTTATCTCGGCATAGGTATGTGCACCATTTATATATCTTTTATGTTTGATAGGTATTTGGGGGTTGTATATAAAACTTTAGTCTGAAATTTTTCCACCATACATTTCGAATTTAGGTCTGATTTCTTATGTTCTTTCCTTTGCTTATTAGCTAAAGGGTTATTTGTTGTCGGGAAAAGGAGCTCTAATGGTACTTTAGAATAATAGGGACTAATAGCCAAATCCAGGCTTTTGAGTTTGTAGCTAGGCAGCTACTCTCTAGCTTCCAGCTATTCTTCCTTCTCTTATGGGACTTGAAGCCAAGTAAAGGCAGCTTGCTGTTGAGTTATAGTCTTTAAGATATGGGACTTAGGCGGGGAACCTCAGTTAAACAAACTAGTAATCTTAGGCTTCGCTACCTGACTTATCAGCCAGCAAGTAAACTACCTTAACCCCCTGAAATCTAAGTAAGGAGTTGGCAGCATTTCGAGCTAGGAGTTGAACCAAGGCCGCTATTCCTAACTTAGAGATAGTAGTTCCCAAGTATGATATGAAATAGGAAGGATAAAGGCCTTGCCCTACTCTAATACAAGTAAGTAGCTAACACTACCTTAATCCCCTGAAGTAAGGATTTTGAAGCTCAGGAGCAAGAGTAATCTGTGGTTTGTTTTGACCCGGGAGGGAGCTAGTCCTTTCAAGATGGGAACCAGTAGCTAACAAGTGTGCCCCGAGTGGAATCCTACTTATACTCTTTCTACTATATTGGCGTGGATGGGTGCCAAGTTATTAGTAGGTAGGCTAAAGGCAAGAAGTAGTTCAGTCGTTTAGGTCAGGGCATGAAGCTACAGGTTCTATTTGTGGTCATGAGACAGAAGTCAGAGGCAACTTGTTATATAGGTAGCCATGCGTGTTAATAGATCTTCTTCTATACTAGTAGTAGCAGTAGTGGGTGAATCGATTTCTTAGGTTATTAGGCTTAGTTTTTTTTTATTAGAAGGATAAGCATGGTTATTGCTGTTTGTCCTAACATCCAGCCGAGGTAGGCTACTAACTTGCTCGTTAGAAGTAGTTAATGAATGGAAATAAGGCCATTTGATGTCTATAAGTGAAGATTGGATGGATGCCCGCTCGTTCAATACAGTCAGAGCCAGCCTACACTCCTTCAATACTGACTTAAGACGCAAGTATTTATGGTGGTGGGACAGCCATATACCAAAGAATTCAAAATGGCTTCAGGAAAATCTTACAGGTATTGCTTTCCCATTACCAGTTTTGGCTACATTTCTGTTTGAGAATGTTGCGTGTTGTTCTGATCCTTGTTTTGTTCATATAGATAAAAAAAAAAAAAAAAAAGTGCATTTGTCTCTGCTTTTCTAATGAGCGAAAGTCGCGAGGTTTTTCCTTACTAAAGGATTATATGATACAAAGGTTTAGCTGCAGAGGTTTCATATGCATTAGTTTGTCTATCTTTATCCATTGTCAGTCCTTTCCATTGCTCTCTCATCAATTGTCAAACCAGTTTGTTGTGTTCTCAAGTCGTTTTATCATGAAATTGGTACCTCTTGGAAATTTGTATTCTTTTGTATCAAGGTTCAAAAACACACTTTGGTTTTTATATACTTGCTCAGTTGCACCATAAAGGCATATGCGTAGAGTAATCATATCTGAAACTATAATGGGTTAGTAATATTCTCTAAGCAATTATCGATTATCAATATTCTCCTAATAAATTCAAAACACATTTTAATGTGGAAATTTAAAAGAGAAAAAAAAGAAGGAAAGGGACTTTTCTAAATATAAAGGGTGTTTGATTAAAATATTCTACCTATATTTTGTTGATTCTGTATTTTTTGTGAGATTTTTTTCTTAGGATTTCAACTAGGTTGATCACACCAAAAGTTGTGGTTATGCCAAGTGAAATCTTAACATTCTTTCTTTCTGTTTTTATTTTTCATGAATATCTTTACTAATTAACAACCTAAAATAAGAAAAGAAGGCATGTTAATTTTTCTTTTTCTTTTTCAATGTAAAGGATGTCTGATTAGACTTGTTATTTTTGTTTCTATTTATTTAAATATTTGAGTTCTGTTGGACTTTCTCCTAAACATTTTTGTAAATCAACCTTGTACTGCACATGATGTGAAATCACTCTCAATAATAACCTGTTGAACCATCTCATTTTACATATTTACTATGTTGTTACTGTTATGACATCTTAAATTGATAGATTACACTTGTGTATTCATGTTGAATGCACCAGCTTTTATTTAGTATTGGCTCAAGAGCACACATGATTTCTGATCAATGATGTTCACTGTAAGAGATATGGATTCCAAGGTCAAAGCAATGATCAAGCTTATTGAAGAAGATGCAGATTCTTTTGCGAGAAGGGTAAAGATGTACTACAAGAAACGTCCAGAGCTAATGAAACTAGTCGAAGAGTTCTACAGAGCTTATCATGCTTTTTTAGCGAAAGATATGATCACGCTACGGGGAGCACTCCGCCCATCCCATCTACCATGGCGAGCGTTTCCCAACCAAGTTCCCATTGTAATTTATTGATTCACCATCCTCCGCGAATTGAGACCGAATCGCTCTACTCCTGAGATGACACGTCATGTACGTGCATCCCTTTGACCTCGATGATTTACGAAGGATGCTTTGGGTATGCCATCATCCCAATTTACCTCTGTTAGTAGAAATGGGGCATACTCTGATGAATATGATCACTTTATAAGCAAAAGGGATTAAAGCAGCTCAATGAGTTGTTTGGATCAGGAGAAAGAAGGGTTAGAAAAGGCCTCCATTTTCATGATGATGACTGAATCGACTCCGAGAGCTAGAATCTCAAGGCAAAGGTAGATGTAGAGTCGGTAAGAGCAATAAATGCTGAGACTGAAGTTCAGATCCTAAAGGATGCCCTTGCAAAATTAGAAGCAGAAAAGGAAGCTGGCCTCCTTCAATAAGGCCATTTGATGTCTATAAGTGAATATTGGATGGATGCCCGCCCCTTGGGTATGCTTTCAAAAGGGCTGTTTTCATGCGTCCTGGTGTTCGTGGTCTGTTGGTTTTTCTATTCTCGTGGGGGAGCATCTACAAGTTGAGTCTCTTAGGTTTTCATTCCTTAATGTACTCGGTAGTGTAATAAGGCTAGTCTTCGGGTCCCTCCTATCTAGAGGGACGCTATAAAGGGCTTTGTTCTTGCTTTTCTTGATCTTCCCTTCAGCCGCTTAATAGTTGCCCTCGTAGGTTAGCCAATAAGGAGTGAAGGGCTTCCCGTCCCGATCCCGTTTTTAGCTCTTTCTTTTGATTTCTATGCCTAACCAACCGTGAGCAAACCATTTATAGAAGAGTCAAAAAAGCCTTCTTGCTCTTATCTTCCTCCTTCGTGTAGTAAGGGATTGTAATAGGTAGCTAGCTTCGAGTCCGATAGTACTCCCTTCTTGCTGGATCCTAATTCGATCCATTGGACTCTTAGCGGGGAGGGAGATGGGCCCCTTGGGCACGCGTCTAGTTCTTGTCCATTTTCCTTGCTTTGCTTCCTTTCCGTCCTTCTTTCCCAATGAGTGTAATATAGCCCGTAGCTTCTTGTTTTCACTTGCTAGTCTTTGATTGAACCATTCTCATTGCCTCTATCCCTATGAGTGAGTCATCCTTTCTTCTAATGCTACCGATTGGAAATTCCTTACTCTATCTCTTCTAGTATCGGGCCATATTTCACTAAAAAAGAGTTACTGCCTCCAGTTAGGTTTTTTTTTTTTTTCCTTCTTATGATTAATTCATCTTTGATATGTCCTTGAGTCCAATGAGGCCAAAGAGTTAGAAGTCTTAGACTCCAAGAGCAAGTGGGCTAACCCGAACTACTAGTAACGGGATTTGCCTGCCATACGAGTAAGGGGAATGGAACTCTTGTTTGAGAACTTTAGCTACGGACTTAGGTTAGCTAGCTCAGCTTCTCCTATGGCTATTTGGATTAAGGAAGTAGGGAAATGCACAGACAAAGAAGGCCTAATCTAATAATGGTGAGTCGAATCGCACACGCAGCCGCTCCAAGGCTTTTATGCCACCTAAAGGCCTAAAATAGGAGAATGAGATTCATGTTTAAGTATCCTTCGGGTTTTGCCTATATTCTTTGCTTTAACGATTGAGTTCCCCTTTTCGAGTGGTAGCGCCTATACCTTTTAGTGTTCCGGCTAGTTAGTACATATCAGATATATCCTACAGTGGTGTACGTTATTTGGGGCTTAACCAATATGATTCTCTATCATAGTTGATTGTATCTCTTTTGTTTAGTAGTTATTGACTTAGTGTGCTAACACATTGTTTGTGAATTTTTTTAATACTGTGTAGAAGTTGTTATATGATTATATTTTTTAGTTTACTTATTAAACAAACTAACACATTCTTCTTCATATTGCTTTTTAGGTTATAAGTGAGATAACACGGTAGCTCAATTAAGTTTGTTTGAGATGGATCGGTTTATTAGCAATTTGTTGGATAGGTTATGTAAATTGCATTGTTGTTGGATTATGAGACTTGATTTTGAATCAAGTGCTTAGGTTATTTAATTTTTTTCTCCGTGAATAAATCATGTAATATGAACAAGTTCTTGGAATGATTTATGTTAGTAATAAAAGTATGATTCTTGTTTCAGTAATGGACTCCAGCTGTCAAGTGTCTGAATGTATTGGTGGTGTCAGAATGTCTTGGTTTATAGGAATTTTCAGATTTACAGGAAAAAAAAAAAAAAAAAAAAAGGAGTTATGATGGCTTCCAAAGAACTGTCGTGTGGCATACCAATTCTTGACAGTTTTTAGTGTTAATTTCTTGACGCTTTTGTTTCTCAGGATGACAAATAAAAACAGTCATAAATGAAGGTTTATTTTTTGACACATTTTCTAATAAATTATGATGGTTAAGTAAAACATGTCATGCAAAAGGATCCAGTTATGACGTTTATAAATGAGTTTTTGTCATATTAAATTCGAGCTTTGATGTCAGCTTCTCCAGAACCGTCATCAAAAGTATGACGCTTTTGGTTAACTTTTATGACGGGCTCTATAATGACTGTAGTTTTTTTAATGAAAAAATGTCATTAAACCTGTTTCATGACGGCTAAAAGTCGTCATCACAAGTCACTTTTTTAGTAGTGAGTTGTTTATCTTAAGATAATTTGATTATTATGCATGTATTAGTTTAAGTTTTAGAATGATCATCCTTGTTTAAATTCTAGTGAGATGTATAGATTCCTCGAGATAAAAAGTAGGAACAATTACTTTTATTTCTCTCAGTCGTTTGTAGTATAAATGAAGTTTGTGAGTACCTTCTCTAGAAAACACTTACGAGGCTATAGCTGCAGCCCACTAAAGGAATTCTTAGTGGTTTAAAGGCCTTATTATATGGTATGGTCAATGGTAAAGACTCAAAAAACGAGACTAGTTAAATATACATTTTTGGTCACTTATTTTAATTCCACATATTTGCTTGAGGACAAACAAAATACTGTTTGGGGGTGGTTTGATAAGAGCCCAAAACTGTAGTTTAAACCCTTTAATAGTATTTCTATTTAGCCAATTATGTTATTAATAATATAGGTTTATCAGTAATTCGTGCTTTTTGAGTATTACAGGCTTCGGAGTTGAATAAATGTCAATTCGTTACTAATTAGGTGCTTAAAGGAGCTAAAAAGTGATTGCCGGGAAGTTTCATGAAGAAATCCCAAGTTTAATGGTGAAAAAGCCCTTAAAAAGCACAAGTCAAAACTGTTAAGTGAAAGTCAAACCGGATTAGAGAGTAGAAGAAAAGTCAACAGAACTTCAAAAGGCCATATTTTTGGACTCATGCCTCAGATTTGGGCCCATTTTATATCAAAATGACCGGCTCAGAAATCTCTTTCCAATAATCCTATACTTGACTCAAGAAAAGTAGTATAAGTCAGTGAAAATGTGTGCTACATTAATACAATCGACTGTAAGTCTTGGATTCAACCAATTGGGTTATGGACTTGATTTATGGGTCCATAACCTAGCCTGAAAACCCATGTACAATTTTGTATCATTATATAAGAGAATAAAAATCCTAAACTCTCTCTCTCCTTTTTTACTTTTATTTAGGTTTAGTTAATGAGTTTAGTTTTGTAGCCTCCATTAGAACCTTTTTAATAAAAGTTTTAGTTTATTCAATTCAATTACTTCTTCTTTATATTATGTCTTCCTTTCATTATTTTTGTTTAATTAATCCAATGATATTAGGCTAACCCCCCTCATTCGAATGAGTGATGATTAAACCTATTAAGGAATATATTGCTTAGTAGAATTATTTAATTGTGCATGTATTTCAATGAGTTTAGTTTATTGTATAACTTTCAAAATAAGCATATAGTAAATTAAACTAGGGATTGTTTTAATTAAGTCGAGAGATTTGGTTGTAATAATCCTACATGCTAGTAATAATGACTATAGAGATGTAGGTTGTTGCTAGGGATGATAAAGTTTTAGGCTTTAGGTTGGATCATTATGTGAAAACCTAAAGATGATCTCTTTTCAATGAATAATTCTATTCTTGCTTGAAACTAATCATTAGGTGGATTGATTACTCTTCTCTACAACTTTCTCTTCCATCAAAACCCTATTTCTATTAGTTTAGTTAATTTAGATTTATTTGAATCCATAGTATAATCTTAAAATAGAAATCTCTCAACATAATATTACTCTCACCATTGTTTCTTTTTGATTTAAATTAGTTTAATTTCTTTTATGTCTTGGTAGTTTAGGAGTGGAACGAATCCGTACTCTTTATATTACTTCATTATTATTTGAGAGTAGGAATATTGATCTAAGTACTTGTTTAGTTGATTGATTAATTATGTTTATGCATAGATAGTTAGTTTACATAAACTTGTAGCTATAAAATGGCGCCGCTGCTTGGGATCGAACCCGGGTCACCCGTGGATGCGCGAATACTCACCACTATACTACAGTTTTTGTGCCATTTGACAATTACAAGTTTATGTAAATTAACTATCTATGCGTAAACACAAATAATCAATCAACTAAACAAGTGATTAGATTAATATTCCTACTCTCAAATAATAATGAAGTAATATAAAGAGTACGGATTCGTTCCATTCCTAAACTACCAAGACATAAAAGAAATTCAACTAAATTAAATCACAAAGAAACAATGGTGAGAATAATATTATATTGAGAGGTTTCAATTCTACGATTATATTACGGATTCAAATAAATATAAATTAACTAAACTAATAGAAATAGAGTTTTGATGGAAGAGAAAGTTATAGAGAGGAGTAATCAATCCACTTAATTATTAGTTTCAAACAAGAATAGAATTATTCATTGAAAAGAGATCATCTTTAGGTTTTCACACAATGATCTAACCTAAAGCCTCAAACTTTATCATCCCTAGCAATAACCTACATCTCTATAGTCATTATTACTAGCATGTAGGATTATTACAACCAAATCTCTTGACTTAATTACAACAATCCCTAGTTTAATTTACTATATGCTTATTTTGGAAGTCATACAATAAACTAAACTTATTAAAATACATACATAATTAAATAATTCGACTAAGCAATCTATTCCTCGTTAGGCTTCATAATCACTCCTAATGGGGGGGATTAGCCTAATATCATTGGATTAATTAAACTAAAATAATAAAAAGAAGACATAAAGAAAGAATTAATTAAATTGAATAAACTAAAGCTTTTATTAAAAGGTTCTAATGGAGGCAACAAACTAAACTCATAAACTAAAACTAAAAAGGGAGAGAGAGAGTTTTTGGTTTTTATTCTCTTATATAATGATACCAAATCGTGCATGGGTTTTTAGGATAGGTTATGGACCCATAAATAACCTAATTGGTTAAATTCAAGACTTCCAATTCTGGTCGTATTACTGTAGCGAGCATTTTCACCAACTTTTACTGCTCTAATCGAGTTAAAGCTTGGACTATTGAAAAAAGCTTTATGAGCCAGTCATTTTGATATAAAATGGGCCCAAACCGAGGTCTGAGTCTAAAGATATGGATTTTTGAAGTTCTGTTGACTTTTCTTCACTCTAATCTGGTTTAACTTTCACATAACGATTTTGACTTTGACTTTTCGGGGCTTTTTCTCCATTAAACTTGGGCTTTCTTCATAGAAATTTCCTAGCAATCACTTTTAGCTCCTTTAAGCACCTAATTAGTAACGTGATTGACATTTATTCAACTCAAGCCTAGAATACTCAAAAACATATAATTAGTGATAAACCTATATTATTAATAACATAATTGGCTAAATAGAAATATTATTAAAAGGGTTTAAATTACAGTTTTGGGCTCTTATCAAACCACGGAAACAGTATTTTTGTTTGTCCTCAAGCAAATATGTGAAATTAAAATAAACGGCCAAAATGTATTTTTAACTAGTCTCGTTTTGTTGAGTGCGACTACATTGACCATATGTAATAAGGCATTAAACCACTAAGAATTTTCTAGTGAATGAGTTATAGCCCCGAGAGTTTTCTAGAGAAGGTACTCACAGACTTCATTTATACTACAACCACTAAAAATAAAAAGTAATTGTTCCCTAATTTTATCTCGAGAGCTTATACATCTCACTTAGTATTTAAACAAGGATGGTCATTCTAAAACTTAAACTAATACATCCATAATAATCAAATTATCTTAAGATAAACAATACACTGAATTATGATATGAAATGCAATGGCGGTTCATTTCTCAAACTTTTGGGTAAGCGTGCCTAAGTAGGTTCTCACAAGTAATGTGTCAAAACACATAATACTCTAATTTTTCCACTCAAGTTTGCTAACTCCAGTTATATAGTGGGCACACATTTCTTTACAATCTCAATGACAATCTAAGGAAGTCGAGGTCAATCAACACATCTACCACTTACTATCACACCAACCTATTCCCCGATTGAGCTAGAAGTCTTTATTAGGTGATACTTTAGGGGGTTAGTTAAAAAGGAAGGAAATTGATATTCAAAAAAAGACAGGGTTTGAAAAATAGGGGTTTTCATATTATGTAACTTAGAGAAAACCTTGTTCTTTTGTTTCTACTCTTTTTTTTCTCCATACTTAGCCCTTATTTTGGCTTTTGACTCCTTTTGATTATATTTTAGGAGTTCTAACTTTTATTTTTATTTCCTTTTGGAAGTTTTCTTTTCTTTTCTTTTTCTAAAACAACTAACTAATTTTTGTTTACACAGCTTTTTCTCTTCTCTTTTTCTTCACTCATCCTATTTCTCGAAGCTTATCCAGATAGGTAGGCTTCTTTTATTTTTTAATTTATTTTATTGGGTAAAGGATTTGCGGTTTGTGAAAAGTCTAATGAAAGGCTCGATTGGGATAACTAGCGGATAATAAATTTCATATAAGTGTGAATTTAAGGCTATATTGATCTAAAGAGGCCTAAATTCTAGCTTAAGATATGGTGTGGTGATCAAGCAAGTTGATGTGTGATTTCTTTATTTCTCTCCTTGTGTCATCACTTTCGATATTTCACTCTTTATGCTTTTTTAGGCTAGATGCTCACAACATATGTATTAAGTACTTTAACCTAGGTCTCAGAAAAATATTGCTAAGTATAATCAAAGATGCTCATGCAAGATGTTCATGAAAAGATGCAATAACTATTACCTATATATTAATCTAAGTTTCAAAAATTAAATCATAATTCAAGTACTACGTGAGATTTCTAAAATAATATCATCATAGAGAAGGGAACAATACCATTATCACTAAGTGCCTAGTATAAACAGTATTTATGATTTCTAATATTTTATAAATATAAGTGCATAATTTACATCCTAAAAGTGCCTAATTTTTGCAAATGTTTCTATCCCACCCCCAAACAATCGAACGCTTTGTCCTCAAAGTGTAAAGAGATAAAGAAAGAATTTACCATAGAAACGTGGTAAAAATTGGCGTACACAGAACATGAAATATTATAAAGATAATATGATAATATGAAGCACAATAAAACTGCATTGCGTTCACTAACTAACACAAATTCTACTGGAGTAAACATGATGAGGCAAAGGGTGGCAAAAAGATTTGAAATGAAATACCAAAATACGCACCCCAAACAAAATTTGGAAACTCCTTTTTAAGATTAAAAATTTTTGTGGCCTATACTCGAAAAAGGTGGTATGTTACAAAAATTATATGGGTCTTTTTAAGTTAGATTCCCTTGACTTAATGTGATATATATGTATTAACATGCAGTTTACCATATATCAATAATCTAAATAATTATGGATCTTTCCATAAATAGTTAACACCGAATGCACCATCAAATAAAATCACGCACCAAGATTTCCTATGATGTGGCTTAGTGGAATGAGAGTGAAGCCTAATAGACCTAGAACGCGTAGCTGAGCATGCACTTTCTTCTTCCTCCTCTACAAAAGTGATGCCAAGTTAATGAAGCGGAGAAAAATAGATGGTTTTGGAAAATACGTGGGATGTGGATAAGTTTTAGAAGGATGGAATGGAAAAAATGAAAAAGTGTCAAGTGGCTTGTCCTTGGGTATTATTTCCATATTAGGAGGGTTTAGGAAATCATAAAGCACAGGAGAATCAAGAAGGTCAAGTGCAAACTCAATGGTTCTTTGAAAGGTAGAGGGCTTAGGAATATTAAGTGATGGAAGGTGAATGAGTGACATGTAGATGTGAGGTGGGTGAATGGTGCTTAACTAGTGTTCTTAGTTCTATATCATCAGAGGCCTTGAGATATGCAAGACATTCCTTAATAGGTGGGTAAGATAAATCACTGGGATAGAGGGTGAAAAATTCTTCTTTCGTTTTGGCATCAAAGGATGAATGGATATTAATAGGAGGGGACTCGCGAGGTGGCAAAGAAGGGTTGCAAATGAGTTGAAGGAAATCTTCCTAGATGTTATCTACGCCTAGGGAGTAGAAATTGTGATCTTTGTCCTCTTCCATAAGAGGGGTATCTACTAGTGTGGGGATGAAAGTGTCACCGTGCATTAATATGAGATACAAAGCTCTCAATGGACTTCACTTCTCCTTCTACAGGCAAACCTAGTTGATTTGGGCAAACCACAAAAAGATTTCCAAGAGAAAGAGTCATTGAGCTATCCCTACAATTGATTTGGGTATTGGCGGTTGCCAAGAAAGGGCATACTAAGATATTGGGAATTGAATCATGAGCAACTTCGTAGTCGAGAATAACTGAGTCGGGTTTGGATAGTAAAAAAATCGAGCTTTAAAGAGAATGTTTTCAACTATACTCTTGGGATGCTTAATAGAACGATCGGGCTAACTGCAAAAGTCATTTTGGTTGGTTGAAGTTTTGTTAGACCTAGTTATTTATATAAATAAAATGGGAGTAAGTTAACACTACAAGCCCCAAAGTCTAATAGAGTAGTTGTTATGAAGTAATCTCCCAAGGTGCATTGAACAAGAAGATGACCAAGTTCCTTGTACTTAATAATTCTGTTATGTTGAGGATAAAGAGGATATTGTTTTGTTAGGAATGCTTCATTGGGTATGTTGGTTTTATAACATCTAGAAAAGGTAGGCTTAAATGTCATCTTCTTGGTGCACAACTCTTTTTAGAAACTTAGCGTGTCAGTAGGTTTTTTATAGCATCTAGAAAAGGTAGGTTTATAGTCGATTTTTAAACACTTCCCTAATCTCATCAAAATTTACGTCCATTTTAGACACAATTAGTCTCTGGGGATACAATGTTTTATCTCTATATTTAGCATAAGGGCCAAAAGTATTATTAGTCTTTGCTTTATCTTTTATCGTTTCCATCTAGGTTTCCATATCGAACCTCTAGTGTAGGATCATCAATTTCTATGGTGGTATTTAGTAAGGTTGTACATTTTGGTTGTGGTTGGATTGGAACTTCTACAGGTTGTAGGGTCTTCACGGCTATGACAATATTCGGTATGGTTTCATTTTTCATCTTATGCCAGGGCAATCTTCGTGCATAACTACTTTGTTATCAACTACTCTCCCCTGAGAATGAAGTGGTAGTATTACTGTAAGCCCCCCTCGTTATTTTACCATTACACTGAATACTGTTTATTTCGAAGGCGGTGTTTGTTGACTTAGGATTAGACATCGCTTGACACAGGAAACAAGCTTTGTTTGGTTATTATTTTTGGTTAGGAGACATGTCAATAACCTTTTGGAACAAAGACACCGCATCATTTGCATCGTTTGTTGCATCATTTTAGAGTTTTGATCATGCTGATATTTTATTAAGTTGGAGTTTTGTTACATAATTTGATTTTGTTTTTCTAACAAGGTCACAACTACTTTGTCTTTAGATGGTTGAACTAGAATTAATGCTTGTTGAGCGTTCATGTCTTGATGTTTATAGTTCTAGGTCATGGGCACTAAACCTCTATTACGGTCACCTAAGTTTCCTTTTCCTTGAGGGTTGAAGTTAATGGTTGAAGTTTGATGGTTGTGGTGGGTGGTTGTGCATAGACAAGAGGACAATAGAAATTGGAATGCTCAAGACTAAAACAAACATTACAATGAGTAGAGTTAATGTTCATGACTGAGCTGGTTGTTCACTACTATAGAAATGCACATTAACCACGGTAACCGAATGGTATATATCACTGCTTTTCACAAGAATGGTGGCTAATAGTCAATAACCACGGAAGGAAGGCTTTTTAGTTGTAGTACAAGCAAAATACCATTAATCGCTAGTAAAATGGTGGGATATAATATGACATATACCTCGAACAACCTAAAATTCCTAATTTGTTTTTCACATTAATATACCTCACCGCTTCTACGTAAAAAGGTGGCTAATGCTTTGCCAAAAAAATAGGCCTACCGCGGGTAAAACAATCTAGCAAAACCCGAAAAATCTGTCTCCCCGTAAAACATAGTCTTTTCAACTTCCAGAGCTCTTCTCAAGTCTCAACTTCTATCGGTTTCTCTTTAAACTAGGGATTTGTACAAAGGTTTGAAGTAGTGATTTTGTTCATCTCTCCCCACCCTCACTATCATCGGTATTTGTGTTTTTTTCTCTCCGATTTCGGGCCGTAATATAATTAGTTTTGATGTTAATAGGGTTTTCTAAAAGTTTGATTTTCTTCTCCAAGCACATAATTTTGATAAAAAATTGGTTCTTGTTTTGTGTTAGTCCCGAATGAAGTGAGTATTACCATAAGGAAGGATCAAACCAGCCCACTTTTGTCGTTTGTTTGTTACACAAAAGGTTACTTGTTGGCGATTGCTACTACTTCCAAGTAATCCTCTTATATCATCCTTTATGCGGGTTTTCTTGATTGTTTGTTTGTGGTTTCTTTATCCTTTCTTCTATTAGATATTTAGAATTTTGGAAGAATAAAGCTAGATGTGTGTTTGTTGTTTTCTCAGAGAATAATTTGTTATTATTATTATAAGATGTGTGTTTGATTTATTATGATTGGATATATAATTCTCTATGAGGAAAAGTTTGTAATGTTGGCTAAAGTTGGGGTTCATCACTTGATGGAAACAATGTGGATCTCGAATCGCTGCGAGGAAACACTTATCGAGTGTGTTGTCTCAAATCATCGACCCGGTGATTCTAATATCATTAATACCTTCCTGTGATCGGTGAAGATAAGAGACAATTAGATTAACTCCTTGTTTTGATTTTCTTTCATCATAGCGGTTTATTTCAAGAAGGGGTTCTTCGAGTATGTGACCAAACCTTCAACGACGCCCAGACGTTGGGGTACATATCGTGATGTGGCCTCTGCGGTTGCATTCGAGGATCTAAGAAAACCATACGTTCTCCGTTCACACTACACTCCCCCCAAGAAATTTGATCGAGACCTGTGTGGTGGGTCTTCAAGTCCATAGCCCTCATCATAAAATTTGATTACAAGGTATGTTGCATAGGTAGTCTTTGGCAAAAGGATTTAAGTATCTATGTTCACTTTGATGTCAAGCCAACACACATTTATAAGTTCAACAAACTTCCCCAAACCTAGTATTATCCGACCGTAAATATTTAAAGAGCTAGAAATAGAGCAAACCTATAATATAGTATTTGTTTAAGTCATCAAAACTAAATAACGAAAAAGATCGAAAAGGGACCTGCGAAGAAGAATGCTAGTGATGTTAAAGCAAACTAACAATATGAAAAATGGAATAAGAAAGTTATGTCGTTGATCTCAAATACTTTTTCTACTAAGAAATTAGAGGAAGTGTCCGATGTTATAAGTGCTAAAAAGGCGGAGAATAGTTATGTTTGTGATCGACAAGATAGTCTTTTTCCTAGAAGTTGTAATTGTTTTTTGCTCTATTTAATTTCAATTTTGGCTGTAAAACAATTGTTTTTGCTTTATATCATTGGTAGCTGTTGATAGGGTTCACAAAAAAAATTCTTTCCAATTTTTCTTTGCAAAATTTGGACTCTAAAATTTGGGGATTTTAGTGTAAAAATTGGAGACTTGTTATGGGACTTGAAAAAATCGGAGTAGATAGTAGATGTTATGTTATGTTGTCGTTCAAGTTTAACTTTGCTCAATCTTTTCTTTTGATGTTTAAAAAAAAAAGATTTCCTAAACTGTGTTCTTCACCGCTTTGAGTTGATGTTTATTTTATATTTTAATTTTCTTTATGTGGTCCATTTTTCTGTCTATTTTCCACCTTTGTGCTCATTTGGTTTTACTGAATCATTATCGATCTACAATGCATCAACCCATGTATCGCCTTGGAGTAGATAGATGAAAAGCGAACATTGTTTTCCTTCTTACCGAGAGCCCGATAAAACTTGTACAGCTAGGGGATCCGCTAACCAAAAATCCTTTGGTTGATACTAAACTTGTAAAAGAGGTGGGGTGGGGAATGTAAATATACTCAAATTCTATTAGAATCACTAAGTTATTCCTAGTAGGCTAGTACTTTCAATTGAATCACCTTAAGAAAATTGTTCTTGTTTGTCGAAACTCTAGAAGGATTTGAAGCGGAATCAGTCGAATAGATTTTTGTATCACACTGCCTGCCGTGTGTTTAGTGTTTTTCTTCCCCAAGATAGTAGGTGCATTGATCGGTGTTTGCATTCCTCAAATTATGATTCACTGAACTTTGCTTGGGGATATTTTTTCACTTGAATTCCATGTGAGGTCCCAAAATTATATGAAATCCCATAGACGTCTCGATGTGTCAAAATGTGGTCCAATGAATGGTTTAGCAAGGTTTTAGCTCTCACCCGAGATACTTGCCTTTTAGTAGCCTAGTAGAACTTGTAATGGCCTAGTGATGGATGTAGTTGCCTATATAGTGGCACGGTAGTTACAATTTTTCTTAGGTAACCCAGGTGTTTGACTAAAAAGAATAAGATATGGAGATTGTTCATTACATAAAACTGGTTTTAGAAACTTATACATGTTATTTTATTTTTTAGTTTGCAAGTTTGCTTATTGTTAATTGATATATTGGCCTAGTGATGGGATGGGATGTAGTTGCTTGTATAGTGGCTTTACAGCTCATGTTTTGTTTTGTTAATGGTGAAGGTGTTTGATTGAATGAAAAGAGATGGAGATCCGCTCTCGTCATAAACCGATATTCAAGCTCTTATGCCCGTTGTTTTACTATTAGTTTGCAAGTTTGCTTATTGTTGATTGATATATTGGGCAAAAACGCTTAGGCGATCGTGATTTGAGTGACAAATTGATAAACACTCAACGGTAAAAAGATTACTAGCTTTCAATTTGTTGATTGTGTGTGTGTGTCTTTTTGCAAATGTTAAGGTCTTCAATATTTTGATTGCTAGGAATTTCGACATCGAGACCTTAATCTTTATGCAACACTTAGCTATTTCATTTTATTCTACCAAGTATCTAGGTGGTCGGCGGGGCACATGTAAGGAAAATAGAATTTCCCCATCCATAAAACCTAATCCATTCCCACGCTTACACTTTTGACACCTTAGGTTGATTAGTACAAGGTTATATTGTATGTTTTATTTTGCTTCAACTACCAGATTGAGAGCTAAAATCTATGAATTAGTGATTTTATCTTGCTTAATCACCTTTTTATTTCATGTGTATGTAGTACTTATGTATTGAATTTCTGACATTGAGTATGGATAAGCCTTGGATGTCTATGGATAATCATTCGATGAGTCACGAGGAAGGGGTCAAGTATTTTATAAAATGTGTTGAAGAGCATGCAGGCCCAGA